>NC_073627.1:129399271-129702302 GCF_029407905.1 Bubalus kerabau
TTGAAACTGCTTATTTGGTTTTTCATATATCTGTGTATACTCACTAAACTTAAATTACACTTTTTATAGTGCTGCACAGCTGGTGAGTTATCCTGGGAAGAACAAGATCCCCTTGAACTACCACATAGTTGAGGTATGCATTTCAGATGGAGCTTGTTTCAAAGTCTCAGAACCTTTCTGTTGACTGTAAAGTGTAATCTACTTTTGGCCTTTTGTTATTGTTCTCGCTGCTTGTCAGATAATGAAAATTAACAGAGAAAAGAGGAAATTGCTTTCAGTTTGGGAGCTCTGTTAACCATGTTAGTCAAGAGAAAAGAGGAGGTTAAGCCCAGTAACCAAACAAAATTTTGAGTTGCCTATAATTTATTTATATAGTATGTCTTCATTCAAGGATAGTTATCATGGATAATGTAAGTTATCTCTAACTCTAGCAGTACATTGTCCACTTAACAGATGTGTCCGTGCGTGCACATGTCTGTGTGCTCAGCTGTATCCAACTCTTAGTGACCCCATGGACTGTAGCCTTCCAGGCCGCCTCTGTGCATGGACTTTTCCAAGCAAGAATACTGGAGTGGGTTACTATTTCCTTTTCCAGGGAATATATGTATAAGCGGCTTAAATACTTTATAATATTCTTTAGGCAGATAACCCATTTTTTAACTGTGTTTATCTGGTTTCTTACTACTAGCGTACTCTGGACTAGTATATTATTTCCTGTATCACAAGGGTAGGGAAATACAAATCCTTATTTATTCTTAGAAATCAAAAGAGCCAATTGTTTTGGAAGTGAAAAGAATAGATAATGCTTTTGATTTCATATTAACTCATATAGAGGAGGATATTAGTACAGTTGAACACCTTATAGAAATTTATTTCCCAAAAAACAGTATTTTCACTTGATACATGAGTCAAACTGTCAATTATATTATTCCTTTATGTTAAAACGCTCAGCATGAACATAATTACAGTGTGTTCTTTAATTCACTTTTTATTCATACTCCACCAGTGTGAACAGTGGGGTAGTGCATCTGTGCACTGTAGACAGACAGTGCATCTGTTCTGTCTTTACAAAACTTGAGAGCATGCTTAGGCTAATGGATTTCACTCACTGACATGTCAATTGAAGTGCAAAACGTAAGTCACATTTTAAAATCTGCAAAATGTATAGAAATTCATACAAAAGTGTGGGAGATGGGAGTGAGGAGGAATGCGAACTAGGTTTTAGAAGTCTAGGTACGTGGCCCACAAATTATATATGGAGGATGAAAACAAGTTTCTGAACAAGAGCATGGCCAAAATGTCTGGGACTACCAAAAAGGTAGTAACTGTGCAGAATGACTTAACTATCTACTGATCCCATCCTCAGAGTCTACAAAGGGCTTTTATTTCTTATAGAGCTGAAATTCTGATGGTTCTATGAGTCCTTAGTAAACTACCTCCCTGAACTAACTCTGATACTTTCACAGTTGAAATTTAATTCTCTGGAAATATCAGCTAAGCATTAATTTTTGCATATTCTTATTGATTGAGTTACAGAGATAAGAAATCTTCATTATGGTATTCAATCATAGGTCTTTGTGTTTTAGAGAGCAGAGTATTTAAGGTTAAAAAGTTACTTTTTAAAATTATGAATATCACAAAATTTAGAACACTGAGGTCTTTCTAAATAGTAGAAGTGCATGGATAGCTGTTGAATTGAGTGCTGACTCGTGATTCCCTTGTAGGTGATCTTTGCAGAGCTGTTTCAACTTCCGGCACCACCTCATATCGATGTGATGTACACGACACTTCTCATTGAACTGTGCAAACTTCAGCCTGGCTCTCTACCCCAAGTTGTATCCTTCCCTTTGTTTTTAAACATACTCTATTTGGCCTGGCTTTACAAGATTATTAAATATTTCTGCTGGTGGGTTCAAATCACTTCATGAAAACAGTTTGGCATTTCTTTAAAAGTTAAAAATCACATATACCATACAATCAGCCACTCTACTCTTTGACTGTTGGCCTAAGAATATTAATGTTTATAACTTTATGTGCAACAACCCAAAACTGGAAACCATCCAAATATCCATCAATACATGAATGGATAAGCAAATTTTGTTACAATTATACAATGGAATACTACTCACGTTAAAAAAAAACAAACATTTTCAATGCAGGCATCAACATGAGTGAATTGCAAAATATATGTTGAATAAAAGATGCTAAACAAATATGAATTTATAGTATATGATACCATTTACACAGAATCCTAGAAAATGCAAATAATGTAATGACAACAGACCAATATTTGCTTGGGGGCATAAATGGGAAGAAGGGAGGATGGATTATAAGGAGAATGTGGCAATTTTGGAGGTGATGTAAATGTTTATTATCTTGATTTCATAGGTGTATAAGGTCAGGTGTTACTGTATATCATTGATACCTCAAAGATCAGTTACTTGAAAAGAATTACTGGTCATTTCATAGACTTCTAGGAAATGTTACTTGTTTTTTCTATCACAGATTTATTTTCAAAGAGAGTATAGTTTCCTTATCCTGAAATTCACAGCTTGCACAGGCAACTGAAATGTTATATATGCGTTTGGACACGATGAATACTACATGTGTAGACAGGTATAGTATTGTCCCCACCCCCCCACCTTTTTTTTTTTTAAATATTTGGCTGTGGTGGGTTTTAGCTACTGCATGTGAGATCAGTTCCCTGACCAAGAATCGAACCCACGTCCCCTAAATTGGGAGCGTGGAGTCTCAGCCACTGTACTACCAGGGAAGTCCCTGCCTTATTTCTATAGAGTGTTAGCAGCTTCTACTCCCTGTACTTTATTAAAGTATTTAATCAGAAAAATATTTGCCCTTTTAAGAATGTCCAAGTTGGTTTTTCTTTCTTGCCTCCTCCAAATAATCCTATATATAATAAAGCTCATACTTGTTGTAATATAGCATTTCACTTTCTAGTCTTAATTTTCAATATGAAATGATACCCTTGCTGAAGTTTTCTTTAATTTCATTGCTTATTTGTTTGGTGCTTTGGTATGGTTACACTTTCCCTTTGTAATTAGGTAGGTAAGCTTTTAAAATAGACTTTATGCTGATTCATATGTAGAAGCAGAGTCTAATCCTGTATATTTATTATGTTTATATATTATGTATTTGTTTATAGATAGTGTCTGTTTCTAAAATAATTAACTTCTCTATGACTACAACTTCAAGACTTGGTTTATACAAAAGACCATATTGGATTTTTACAGCTGTGTTAATTGGTATGCCCACTGTTGTCTTTTGGGTGAGATCTTACTGCCTCTGTTAGCTAATATGCTCTCTTACTCTGTCACTTTCCCAAATTAGCTCAGAACAGATAGTGCATATTTTCCATAATCTGTCATGTCCATTGTTCAAATGCAATATTTGAAAACTATCAGAAAAGGCTACCCTGAGTGTTGACCTATTATCTTGAGTAGTTTTAATGATTGAAATTATAGGGACATAAGGGATATGCTTTAAGGTGTCTGCTGAGGTTTTACCCAGTCTAATTAATAAACTGCCAGTTGCTCTGGGCATTCCAACTATGCCATTCATTCAGCAAGTATTTACTGGGCTCTTACAAATTTCACAGCATTATATAGTATACTAAAGTGATCCCTATCTAGTTAGATCAGGGGTGTCTTTAAGAGAAAAAGGGGCTTTGATGGTATGTTTTGTTGTTTGTGGTAAAAAGGGCATGGTATGATAATGAAAGACTGTGCTTTGGCTCTTGCATTTATAAAATGTTTTTAATCTTTTTTTGCACCTCACAGCTCGGTTTCATTGTCAATTAAATGGAATAATACATCCCTCAGCAGTTACTGTGAGAATTAATTATATAATATAAGCATACATAAGGTTCTTGATATAAAACAGGCACTTGAGTCGTATCTGTTATTCTCCTGAAAAGGATAGCACTGTTAGGAGGACTGAGATGGGGACTATTATTTTTTTGAAGTAGAAGATGAGTTGCAGGATTTGCACAGAGAAGGGTAGGTGGCAGGAGAAAGTAACAGCTGTAGGTAGGGTGAAAATAGGGTCTTATTTGTCTGAAGAATTATGTGAATTCCTATTATAAACTGCAACCATTCATCCTTTTCCACCCCCTCCCTTCTTTGTGTAGGTTTATTAATTGGTTTTCCCATCATCTAAGTAACTTCCAATTCCGTTGGAGCTGGGAAGATTGGTAAGTAGTGTTATATCTGTCTTTTCTCTACAGTTTACCATTTTAAAAAGTAATATTTAAAACTATAATATAAAAGCAATCTTTTTTGTGATCTGAAAGATTTAGTTTTATATATATATGTATATAAATGAAATAATCTAGGTAGAAGGGAACTATTTGCAGCTAAATACAAGGTAGATATAGATGCGGATTATTTGTAAGAACTTGTAAAACTGTATTTTGTCATTAGGTCAGATTGTCTTACTCAAGATCCAGAAAGTCCCAAACCAAAGTTTGTAAGAGAAGTTCTAGAAAAATGTATGAGGTAAGTTCTTTGTGTTTTCTCCTTAGCTTAGGCTGTCTCATTTCTGCGGGGGAGGTTTCCCTTCTCTGAATGTATGTCCAGAATATCATTTTTAAAATCCAAGTACCCTTTCAGATTTAGGCTGAAAAATTAGGGCAGCCGTGCCATCTGGATTCTATGTGAATTAAGTCAAAAAGTTTATTTTTGTCAAATATACTTTGAAATAATTTCAAATTTTAGGAAAGTTGCCAAAATAGAACTCTATATCATTTTCATCTCGATCCCCTAGTTAACATTTTACTACATTTGTTCTAATGCCTAGTCTTTTTTCCCTCTCTGTATAATATCTACCCTTTATATTGGTCTTTTTCTGAACTTCTTGAAAACAAGTTGTAGATATGATGTCTGATCATCCTTTAATACTTGGTTGTATATTTCCCCCAAACAAGAAAACACTTCTCCATGACCAGCATACAGCCCTCCAGATCAGGATGTGAGCTGATACGGTAACACCACTATACAGTCCGCAGATGCTGCTGAAATTTCGCCAACCATCCCAACAATAGTTTTTCCTTTCTGGTTCAGAATTCTATCCAGGAGCATGTATAGCATTTAATTGTCATTTTCTTCTGATTCCTTCACCTTGAACTGCTATTATTCTTTCTCGTTCACGTTATTGTCAGTTTTAAAGAATGCGGCCCTTACTTTGTTGTGTTGCCTTGGTGCATCCTCAGGATTCAAGTCTCGCATTGTCCACCACTAAAGATGTTAATCTTGATTATATGGCCATGTCAGGCTTCTCAACCTCAAACTCCCCATTTTTCCCTTTGTAGTTGATTAATATTTTGTGGGAAATATCCTGAGGTAACACTCCCGTCTTACATCAGATCTCCACTGCAACTCGTACTTTTATTTGCCACCACTATGATGATCCTCAGGTGATGATTCCCTTTTTCCATTATTCTTTCTACATTCATTAGTTTGCTTTCTACTGTAAGAAAGAGCTTTCCTTTTTTACCTGTTTATTAATTCCTGTGTTTATATATCAGTAGAGACTATTTCATTCAGTGGATTATATTTCATTGCTGTCATTACTAATTTGATGCTCAGATTGCCCCTGATCTGTCCATTGGGAGTCCTTTGTGCCTTGTGTGTTTTTTTTCCTTTCTTTAATGTTCCCCCTCCATTCATTGAGCATTTCCTTATTTCTGGCACAGACGTTCCAGGCTCTTTTTATGTTTCCTTGCCCCTTTCCTGGAATCATCTAGCCATTCATAGAGGCCGAGTTTCTTTTAGTGGAGCATGATATTTAAGTAGCAAGGTCTGGACACTTGATGTGTTTATTGCTATTGGGTGTTACTTGTTTTCTGCCCTCGAGATGGACAAGCATAGTGAATATATTTATGCACACATATACTCATACATACATAAGTCTGTTTTTATATCCACCTAGATGTGTGTATCTTTCCAGTTCCAACCCAACATATAATTTTTCTTCCTAGCCTTCCTCTTTGCCATGATTTCTAAGTACTTTGGCAGACATTAAGAAACTTGTCTCCCACAGTCTTGATAAGTATTTATCTATTACAATATAACCAATCTCCCAACCATACAAACTGTTTCCTTCACTTCATCCCACCCTACCATCACCACCTCACATCCTTGGCCACCGGGCTTGTAGACCCACTGGCCCACATCTCGGTACAAACCAGAAAGTTCTGAAGAAGACGTGAGTTCTGGTGTGCTGGCCAGACAGGAGTTAAAACGACTTGTTGCCCCTTTACTTCTTGGTTGTCAACTGAGTGCAGGGTGTTGATCTTCTGAGTAAAGTTGGATATTACCAAAGAATGAAACTGGTGAATGGTATTTTCTGAGGCTTTTATTTGTGTTGTAGGTTGTCTTACCATCAGCGTATATTAGATTTTGTCCCTCCTACCTTCTCAGCTCTATGTCCTGCAAACCCAACCTGCATTTACAAGTATGGAGATGAAAGTAGCAGTAAGTAATGAATCCTGTGTTTTTCAAAGGTACTAATGCAAGTATTAAGTCAGTTATCTAAGGTGGAGAAAGTGAATTATTTCTCTTCTTGGGTTTATATTTTCTCTGTTTGCAAGGTGATTTCTCACCAGCCTCTTGTTTTATTTGCCCTGTCATAATTTTAAACATTTACTGTGATTTACTTAGTTATTACTGTCTTATAACTGTTTTTAATATTGTTTATAATGTTTTATTCATGACATTTTAAGTGTTGTTAAGTATAGCAAGATGAATTTATAGCCAGAACTTACTAAAATGAACATATGTGTTTGTCATGGCAATTTTGCTTACATGAATTGATGTATCGTCTGCTAACAGTACAGGTGTGGGACATAGGCGCACATAGAGACTGTGTTTTACCTGCAGTGTGCCCCTAGTCTAGAAGTAAATTCTTAAACATACTTTTCTTTTTGGTCATGTCACTTCTGAGATTTGGACTGTAAATCACAGGGACTGTTTAATTTGATACGCCATATTGTGCTTTACACTTCCTGGAGGGAAGGTTGCGCACCGGTGAGCAGTGGTAGAGAGGTAGGTGTGGAGTTACCAAGTTAGGCTTTTTACGTGGCACTGAACTCAGCTCCTCTGTGAGCCTTCCACTTCATGTTGTGTAGCAGTTCTTTGTAGCTTAAAACTCACTCCTCTCCCTTGCTTTGTCATGTTGCATCCCTGCTTCTCCACCTGCACTTCAGACTACACCTGTTTTCCTTGAAACAAAACTCGGTTCCAGTGCTGAGTATTCCATTTCCTATGTTACTGTGTCACTTATTCCTTAAAACAAAACTCTTGAGAAATAGGTATGTTTTTAACACCAGTTTACAATGAGGGAATGGCTTCAAAGAGGTAAAGCCCAGACTTAAATACTGAGCAGCCTTGTTCTTGATCACTGTGTTTTCTGCAAAGAGCAAAGCTTGATGTAGTTACAAGTGCCACGTTTTGATTTCTGCTTTATACTGGCTCAGAGAACCATAAGATACATCTTTGATATCAAAGAGTTCAGACTTCTGTTGAACACTGAGCTTTCTTTTTTCTCCACAGAAATAACTCAGCCTTCAGCCTAGCATTTAAGGCCCCCCTAACTATTGTTTCTACTTTATTTGTCACTTCTTCTCAAATGAATCTCCACTCCAGCCAAGCCCACTTCCTTTGTTTTTTCCATGCTTCTCATTCTTGGTTTTACCTTTGTTTGTACCATTATCCCTTTCTGTTCTCTGATTCCTGTTCTCTCTCCAGGATCTAGCCCAAGCTCCACTCTTGTAAATATTTTCTTAACCTTTAGCAAGCCAGTTTCATGTTACTCTCTGGCTACTTTTTATGTGAGTATCTTGGTTCCTTACCTAGAATGTAGACTTGTTGATGGTTGAGGAATTTTCTTCCCTTTCTCTCCCACTTTCAAGAAAAGTACAGAGTACATGTGAATTGTTGGAACTGACTTTATTCATTCCAAGTGCTTAGTAACTCATATTCTGTGTCAGAATTGCCTTTTTTGCTATCTCTTTGTCTATCTTACATTAAAAGTAGATTTCCATTTGCTCTGGTGATGCCATACAATATGTATTAGCACAGATAGTATACAGTAAGGACCTGACAGATATTAACCAACAGTAAACATGTGGAGTCACAGCACACGAGCATCTGGCTTATGTAGATTCATATATGTGGATTCAGCAAAAGAGAAAAGAGTCTGTCTTAAGTTGGCAGCCTTCACCTTGTTCAAACCCAAACTTAGTTTCCACTGTATTAGGGAAAAGGAGGCACATTGACCAAAATGAAAGAGAAATACATTGATTCTCAGCCTTTCAGCTTACAGAGGCCTAGGGATTTGAGACCATCAAAGGAGAGTTGCAGCTGTGTTTCCTGAGGAAGATCCGTACCTGTCTCACACTCTGAATTTCACTTAGCTCCGTGTTCTTAAGGAAATATTGAGGCAATAAACCTATTACGCCTTATTTTAGGTGAAAAGCCACTGACATATTGAATGAAACTTTCATATGTGGTTATCTTTATACAGAGTAAATATTGACCTTAGGATAGAGAGTACTCTGTTTTAAAAGAAAGTGATTTTTTTTTTTTTCAGCTATTTAACTCTTTGCATTCTGTGCTTAGACTCTCTTCCTGGACATTCAGTTGCCCTCTGTTTAGCTGTTGCCTTTAAAAGTAAAGCAACCAATGATGAAATCTTCAGCATTCTGAAAGACGTCCCTAATCCTAATCAAGATGATGATGATGGTAAGGGAGTTAAATATTTGTTGAATGGAACTATGTATGGGCCAGGTTTAAGTAGAAACATAATTCTCATACAGTATATTTGTTTAGCCTGACAGCCTGTCAGTTATTCCCCAGAACACAGGTATCTGATCCCTTAAACATTGCCTGCTTTCACTTTAGAGAGGTTCCTGCACAGGAAGACTTGGTGTATTATAAAGTTGGATGTTCTCTTCAAATTGAACTATAAGTTTATCTTCAACAAAAGATAAGACAAAAAGCCATGAGAGGGACTTGCTTTGTCATCTATTAAAACATCTTGGAAACTACAATAACTCAAAAAAAGACAAATTAGTGAAACAGATAAAGTCTATTGGGACAATGGGGTAACCATTTAGGAGGAAAATTTTGTTAGATCTGTACATAATGAGGTACAGAGAAAAATGACTTAAAATATTAATGGTGTTTAGATTATTACTCAGATTTGGTTTAGATTTTTCTAAGAAATTTGTATTATGTTAGAATGTATTTAGAAAGTATAATTCAGAATGTTAAAATCTAGACATTGTCAGACATCTTAGGACATGGACCTAAAGTATAAAGGGCTTACTGTATTTTTTTCTTTTACTATATTATCTTGCCACCATGTAGAGAGATAAGAACAAAGAAATCTATGTGGTATTTGTAAAAAGAAATGGATCATATAGAAGAATTTGGGAAACAATCCCCAAAAACTTCAGAATTAAGGTCATGCTTAGTTTTATATTTTGAGGATATGCGATTAATCAGTGATGGTCTTTTATTGTCTGTTAGTTCTCTGAGACATTGCTTGAACGTGGGACTTAATATTTGTATATGAGTGTGCCATCTGTTTAGCAATACAGGTTAGGGGCCAAAGAATTCCTATACGTAATCTTCCTAACTCTCTTTACTGTGGACTGTTGTTCAGATGAAGGATTCAGCTTTAACCCACTGAAAATAGAAGTCTTTGTACAGACTCTGCTACACTTAGCAGCCAAGTCATTCAGCCACTCCTTCAGTGCTCTTGCAAAGTAAGTACAACCAGACACACATGCTCTCTTGAGGGTTTAAAACTTTGCTGGATGAATACCAGTGGTGTAGTAGTTTTTACCTTAAGATTATTGAATATAAAGATCTTAATAGTATCATATAATTTGATACAATGGGTTTTGGTTTGTGGTAGCTAAAATTCCCATCCTATGGCTCCTGTCTGTGGTTTGCATGTATATATAAAGTGTACATTTTTTCACATAAACCTTTAGAGAAACAAAAACCTGGGTCCATAGGACAGTCAAAAAGTTCCCAGCTTGTCCAAGGATCTTTTTAAAAAGAGGGTGAGCAGAATTGAAAGCCAGCTGCATTTTTGGGAGCCACCTAAAGGTTGGCATCTAAAGACAGAACTTTTTAACTCATCATACAGTCTAAATGAAGAAGGAACATATAGGTATTCTTCCCAATCAGGCAGAGAAACTAGACTCCTCACCCCATCTCAACTTCCAAGTCTATGAGACATGCAGGGCTCCCACAGATGCAGGCAGAATACTATACTTGTGTTAGGAGATTATTCCTTGGCTCTCATCTATCCTTAAATACACAGTAAACTAGAGTCCTTGGCTAATGATAGTATTTTGTAATTCTCCTAAGATTTTGAGACAAATGCCATACAAATTGAATTCCTAATCATACCTTTTATATTACTTAATGGTTAACAATGTTTGGTTATTTTGTGTCTATATACTGCACTGGAAGTTGAGTAACATTGTAAAGCTTTGAAAATATTAAGATGCTCAGTAAGTTTATATGTGCTATTTCTGCCCCCACCCCCGCCAACCATGAAAAGGTTTCATGAAGTCTTCAAAACCCTAGCTGAAAGTGATGAAGGAAAATTACATGTTCTAAGAGTCATGTTTGAGGTCTGGCGGAACCATCCACAGGTAAAAACTAATTAGACATGTTGAGATGCTGATTGTTTAGCTATAAAAAGAAGGCACTTGATATCATTGTTTTAGTTGTAGAACATGAAATTTGACTGTGCCCTTCGAACAGTTTTTAAATCTATAATTTTAGTGCTGTGAAAGTAATGATGCTTGAGTCATTCTCTAAAGAGCAAGTGTTATGATTTGGTTTGATATTATAATATCTCAACACATTTTAAGTAAGAATGCTTATTTCTTGGAAGGTTCTCCAGTTGGGTAGGAAATAGTTCTTTAATCTATCCAGTTTTATTTTTAAACAGGCCCCAGATTTCTCAAATCTCACTGTACTATTTTAATACCATGTGTTATAAAGAGGCATTAAAATAAATTTTGGAGTATATTTAAGACATTTTTCATGATAAAACTTTAGGGTTAACTTTGACACATTATTAACCAGGATATTTTTGCACTAACTAATGCTTGTGGCCAGCAGTTTATTATATAAATGAATAGAAACATCTGCGGTCAATAACATCCAGGTAACAAAAGATGTATTACTAAATATCTGGTCAGTATGTCTTAAGTGTTAACATTCAGAGTTTCTTTTTGCTCAGTCTTTGTGTTATTGTATTCTTACAAAAAGTACCAGAGCCAAGCAGAAGGGAAAACAAATCTTGAGACCTAATGGTCCAGTTGTTCAGTTCCATAGCTACTGAATGTTCACAGCCATCCTGTTTTAACTTCTGTAGCAGTGGGATTATTGTGGCCTACATATAACTGTGACTTGCCTGAAGAACGTCTTTCCTCTGACTG
The DNA here is from genome assembly GCF_029407905.1 of Bubalus kerabau. Lineage (NCBI taxonomy): Eukaryota > Metazoa > Chordata > Mammalia > Artiodactyla > Bovidae > Bubalus > Bubalus kerabau. Next base: position 129,410,757 of record NC_073627.1, read on the forward strand.
TAGATGATTGCTGTTCTAGTGGATAAGATGATTCGTACACAGATTGTTGACTGTGCTGCAGTAGCAAACTGGATCTTCTCTTCAGAATTATCTCGTGACTTTACTAGGTAAAGTTCCTATTCTCTAAGAATTCTTATACATGAGCTCCAAATTCTGCTTCAGACCAGGTTAATACTAGTATCACAGTGGTGCAGTCTGGACTTGGCAGAGATTCTTGCACAGTGGAAATACACACAACCAGTCTGGTTGCAGTGTCTCTTAGGGACACACACTTAAGGTGAATTAGGACTTAAAAGTAGAAACGCTTACAAAGGATCCAAACTGTTGGGTGGGGAGATCAGGCTGTATGTCAGGGTCTCAACTAGACAATGGGATATGGCAGGAGTTCACATTAGGAACTGGCAGGAATCAGTCGATTGTAGGTTAAGTACACATTATGAGGGATTGAGGAAAGCCTGTGGGCACCTGAATGCCACTGGGGGAAGGAGGTTAGTCACCTTAGTCATAAAAATCCTAGATGTAATACACAGAAAATCTTCTCTCGACTCATTCCCCCTAAAGGAAAGAGACTTTCATTAAGTTTGGTTCTTATACATGAAGCAGAGTCCACAGGCTTTATACCTGATCAGGACTAGGACAACAGGAGATGACACAAAATAGGAAACCCATTACTTGCAAAGACATCAATATCCATCACAACCTTTATCCTCTTCACTGTATTTGTTATTGGCTTAGGACTCAGCTGAATCTTTAGGGTGAAGGAGTATGGTCTAAGATTATCATACCAGCCAAGTTGGCACTCAGAAATGAGAGCAACAGAAGGATATTCTCAGATGTGCAACATCCCAGAAAACTGACCACTCAAGTATGTGTTAGTCATCATCCTTAGTGGTTTACAACTAGTTAGTTGTAAACAATTAGTTAGTCTGCAACTCTAACTCTGCAAAGCCTTTCCTGACCAGCTGACTGATGCAGAGTTAAAGTACTCTGCTCCTTTTCCCTGTTTGCTAACATTCTACACCTTGTTTTATTATATTCCACTTAAACTGTCATCATCCAGATTAAAACTTGTAGAAGGAAGTACTCTTCTGTGCTGTATATCCTGGAGTTAGGAGACATAATGTTATAGACATAAAAAGGAGTTAAGAAGCTACTTAAAACACACTCATATTTATGCAATAAACATTTAAAGCACCTACAGGTGATCCTGGTACTTGAGTAGTTTGAAAAATTGACATTAAGTATCTCATTCCTATTACATGTTCCAAGAGAATTGGCTGAGTTTGTGCTAGTATAAAGCATGTGAATGAGCCTCAGATTAGGTTTCCATTTCAAAAAAACCACAATACATAGTGTTTACACTCAAAAGAGAGAAAAATGTATTTTTGTTTCTAGGGTGTTTTCTCTGGTTTGCCATTTCATTGACTATGTACACATACGTTCTATGTGTGTCTAGTAGGGGATGGAAGTAAGAAAAATGACAAGGACCCAGTATTGCCTTCAGGAAGCTCATCTGAATCTAATGGGTAGAGCTAGATTGTGTGCATGATTGATAGTACAGGAAAAATTATCTTGCTGGAGAAATATACCTTATTCTGCCTAAAGAATAGAAGGCTATATCAGACCTTAAGTATGTGTAGATTACAAAAGTTGAGAGGTCTTATTTTCTTTATAGTTTAACATACAGTAACCAAATGCCTTATTACTTTAAGATTGTTTGTTTGGGAAATCTTGCACTCCACAATTCGCAAGATGAACAAACACGTTCTGAAGATCCAGAAAGAGCTAGAAGAGGCTAAAGAAAAACTCGCAAGGCAACACAAACGGGTAAGTCTTGTGTCGACTGTAAATGGTCAAAGAAAATAATATAAGAAATCATTGAGAATATTCACTGCCTTGATGGGAGCTTTTTTTTTGAGCCCGAATCATGCAGAGCTGTTTGTAGAAATGGAGGAAGGGGAAGGACTGGTGTCTGCTGCTCTCTGTCATTTTCCTGCATGGTGAACCTGGTTAGGAAGCCACAAAGCTTGCTTTTTCCATAGTTTACCATCCTGTTGCCTTCCCGAAGGAGAAGGAAGGAGGACACTTGTGTTTCTGTAAAAGTTTCTGATGCAAGAGGGAAAGAGAGAGAAGACTGATGGTGTTCACCCCTTCCCTGGTACAGGGCTGGGGAGGGAGCAGGGGAAGAGGAGACAGTCTTTCCCGGACCCATAAAATACTCCTCGTATCATTAGTATGTTTAGTGTTGTAGCCATGTGGGGCAGAAGCAGTGAGCTGGATGTATCCTGAGATTTAGCAGATAGTACTGGTGTTCTTCATGACAGTTTTCCAGTGTTAATGCACATTTACCAGAAAAAGGTAAAAGCAAGTTTAATGACTTACACAAACCTAAAACACTGTTAAGGTAAATGGCATCATCTCCATTTTATACGTGTACCTACTCCAGAGACTTGACTTCACACCACCCTGTTCTCTAGATATGTGGTGTCCATGTGATAACCACTAGCCACATGTAACTTTAATAAAATTTGAATACAATGTAAAATTCAGTTCCTTAGTCACACTAACCACATTTTAAGTGCTCAGTAGTCATGTATGGCTATTGTGAGGGCAGTGCAGATTTATGTTAAAAAAGTTTTGTGATGAGAGGTTCCCAAGAGCCTCACCCTATATTTCTCCTAGGAGCAACCGTTCACTGCAGAGTTCACAGCAATTTCACAAAACAACCATCGTGAATAATAAGAATCAACTGTGCATTTTCCAAAGCTGTTTTCATTTTGAATGAAGACTGTGACATACATTTCCTCCTGGAGTGGACTATCCTGTAAAAGGCATAATTCATTCTGCTATATAGGAAACCCAATGCCATTACCCAGGACAAGTGCCACTGAATTTCCCTGGCCTAGATAAGCACTTATAGGACGTTGGATGTTTGCCTGTATGTTTGGTTCTTTTCTTGTGGAATGCAAGTCTTCAGATAGTATTTGATCATGCACAGTAAAATCCTCAGGTCTGCTTGTTGGGGTTTAAATACACTGGAATTCTAAATGGTCGTTTCCTTTTGTTCCTTTGCATTCTGTAGCGAAGTGATGATGATGACAGAAGCAGTGACAGGAAAGATGGGGCTCTTGAAGAACAAATAGAAAGACTGCAGGAAAAAGTGGAATCTGCTCAGAGTGAACAAAAGAATCTCTTCCTTGTCATATTTCAGGTATCGTGACTTGGGACATTGATAGGTTCAAAAAAAAACCAGTATATTTCTTTAGTTTTAAAAAATGTTTTTAATCATTAGAAGTCATACATGCTTATCTGTAAGGTCTTAAATGTATAAAAATTTACACCGGAAATAAAAGTTCACTAATTGGAGGTAATTCTGTTATTAGCATGTATATTTCTTCTTGCTTAAAAAAAATGGGGGATGCTATTATTAAGTACTTGTGGATCTGTTTAGGTGATTGCTTTCCTTCCTGAAGATTTTTGTGTATACATTCCTGTTAACATTTCTGATTATGTCCTTAAAACAGAGTCTAAGAAAAATTACTAGCACTAGTAATCTAAATATTAAAGGTTAGATTACTTTTGTATTACCAAAAATGATGTGCTACTTACCTCATCAGGCTTCCCAGGTGTCTCAGTGGTAAAGAAGTCTTCCTGCCAATGCAGGAGATGTGGGTTTGACCCCTTGGAAAGGGAAGATCCCCTGGAGAAGAAAAGGGCAACCCACTCCAGTATTCTTACCCAGGAAATCCTGTTGACAAAGGAGCCTGGTGGGCTACAGTCCATGGGGTTGCAACAAGTCAAAAACAACTTAGGGACTAAAGACTAAACAACTCATGTTATCACTGGTCTGCCTTTCTACACTTCAGTATTTACTGAATCATGAAAGTTAGGGATACACACCACAAAGATAGGGTGAAACAAGCAATACCTTTGAGGTATCTTGGTCAAAAGTGTGATTGTTTCTGAAGTATAAGAATTTTTACTAACACCTCTGGAACTTTGTACCCTATTTCCAGCGTTTTATCATGATCCTGACTGAGCACTTAGTACGCTGTGAAACTGACGGGACCAGTGTGTTAACACCATGGTATAAGAACTGTATAGAGAGGCTCCAACAGATCTTCCTACAGGTTTGTGGAAAACTTTGATTAAGGGAAGAGTAATAAGATTTTAAGAACCTCTATAAATCCAAAGTTCAAATGATAACAGTGCTTCTGGAGGCGCTGTTAATAGCTCCCTGAGGTTCTTACAGAAAGCAGACTGCAACATGTACTCGGTTAGATTTAAGTTAAAGATTTGAAGTAGAGTGGTATCTTCAGACACCAACACCCCAAGCAAGTCTTGATCTGTTCTAGACAAGAATGATTAAAGCAGAAGGCTTAAAGGGGGAAAAAAGTTCCTTGAAAAAATCTAGAGTAAAGCCTGATCCTATAGGAATCTGAGTATATTAAAGTTTATATATGTACATGTAGAAGAAACTTTGATTTTCTGACAATTTTTTCCAGTTAGGCTCAATAAGTCACTGATTTTCAGTAAGACAGATGACCTCTATTTTAAAAGATAAAAAACAGTGAGGTTTGGGTTTCCTGTTTTGTGGAATACTTAACAGATCACTGGGTAATTCTGAAATATAAATAGGTTAAATATTTTTTTCTTAACACATCTCTTTGCTTAATGCCCTAACCAAAAAAGGAAATGATTTCCAAAATTTCTTTTTCATAGTTCATTGTCTGGGCAACTTTAAAAAAGTCATACTATATAGTCTGTCCTAATTAGGGGAAGGGCTTCCCTGGTAGCTCAGATGGTAAAGTGTCTGCCTGCAGTGCAGGAGACCCAGGTTTGATCCCTGGGTTGGGAAGATCCCCTGGAGAAGGAAATGACAACCCACTCCAGTACTCTTGCCTGGGAAATTCCATGGACTGAGGAGCCTGGTGGACTACAGTCCATGGGGTTGCAAAGAGTCGGACACGACTGATCGACTTCACTTTCAATTAGGGCAAAGAACCAGCTGAACTCATCTAGAATAGTAGCAGGTGCTGCTGCCACTGCCTTGAATTATGAGTTGCATAGAAACAGACCAGAACTGAATTTTTAAATTATTGACCATCATTTTTTTCTTTTTCATTTCCCCCTACATTTTCTCAATATTCAGGCTTTCCAGGGTTGTTATGCCTACCGGCTAAACCACTTTTTTCTCTGTTCTTTTGCATCACTCCACAATGTGGGTGGGCTTTAGGGGAATATTCTCTGAGATTGCTTATGTGCTACTTTTCCTAACCTAAACATTTATGCCCTTTTCTGTGTCTACAGCATCACCAAATAATCCAGCAGTACATGGTGACCCTGGAGAACCTGCTCTTCACTGCTGAGTTAGACCCTCACATCCTGGCTGTGTTCCAGCAGTTCTGTGCCCTGCAGGCCTAAGCGTCATTTTTTTTTTTTCCCCTTTCCTGTCAAGATTTTTTTAAAAGATCTCAAAATAATCTGTCTTATTTTTGATTGTTTGAATGCTTGCTTTCTTGTAGCATCCTGTCACTTTCTAAAAGAAACAGAGAGAGGAGGACAGTGAAGAAATATGGTATTGATTACCCTTAGTTTCCCCTAAAAAGCAGATATTCCCTAATGACAATAATGTGATAATACATAGGATGTATCATATATGTGACAAATACAACTTTTCTCTGATATTTTTGTCTCCTTAAGGCACAAAAGATAACTAATTTGAGGTATGTGAAACACTAGAGGGTCAAGCTTATTTACCAAGTAGTATATAGGACTGATGAATTTATTATCAAGTAGCATAGCTTTTCACAGCTCATGGGTAATAACCTAACATGGCTGAAATAAAACTAAAAATGTTTTTTAAACTTTGGTATTTCATGATTTATCTCAGTCTACTTTAGTGGTTTCTTTGTAAAATACCTCCATCTGAAATTTTCTCTTCAAAATACTTTTAATTACTGTAGTATTTTTAAGATACTATTTAAAAAGTTACCAGAGTAGCAATTCCTAAATCTGAACATAAATCACCTGGGGCTCTCTAAAGTTATTTTTAAATTAATGTTAAACCACAGTCTTTCAAACACAGATATATCGGGTAGTTCTTAAGGCTCCCAGGTAATTGCAATATGCAGACAATTTGGAATTATCATCTTAGAATATCTGGTGATCTCAAATCTGAGACAGATCTGTCCAAGCTCATATAGTGAATTTCGTGTTAAAGTGTGACTTAGAAGTAGCTAGACTGACTAATGCCTAGTGTTAGATGTAGGTTTGGATTTTATTTCTGTGGAATCTGGTCCAAGTAACTACTAATTCCTAAACCTGTTTCCTATATGGTGTTGAGGCTTAACTAAGATAAGTACATTGTAAAATAACAAAGGGTTATCTGACATTCCAGATTTCTAGCATTTTTAGTTATTTAATTGAACCTTTGAAAAAATTTAGCAATAATCCCACAATGGAAATAGCTTTGTTCATTTATACAATATAGGTGTTTTTTTTAAACTTTGTACATCATAAGTTTATGGTGCATAATATATGGGGTCTCTTTGGTTTACCATATACTTAGTGGCTACAGAATATAGTCTACTCAGTAGATGGAAATTCTAGGATTTTAAAACACCATACCATTTAAGACAAATAATCACAAGATTAAAGGTGCATGGCAAGTTACTGGCAGGGAACTAAAAGCCAAGCGCTTAGCTAAATGTTCTTTTGTTTATCCTGTTCCTCCTTCCCACAAACTATGTAATTAGTTAGAAACGGCTCCTGTCCTCAAGAAGCTAAAGGATAACCATTTAAGGCTTTGGTAACTTGGACCCTGAAGCTGCTTTGTAATCCTTTCATAATGTATTGCAGAGTGTGGCTACTTATACTTTTACTTGACCCACCTCCTTTCTCTTAGACCCTCTCTTCGCGTGTAATGGTTGCTTCTAACAACTGCTCACTGATGTGACCCTGCTCTGATCCAGTCTGGCAAACTAGGTGTATGGAAAACCAAACCAGAGACTGAATTCTGAAGAAACAAACGCTCAACACTTGCTCTCCCCAAAAATGAAGCTCACAGAGACAAAAGGATGGCACGTCACACTGCACATCGCACCTTGCAATAAATCAATATTAAACTATACCGATGCCATTTAACATGCTTTTGTCCAAGTAAACATAATTTTTGTTCTCCTTGACTAAATCTCGCAGGAATTACTCAGCACTTCAAATGAAGATAAAGTTTGCTTGCTTTTCCTGAAAAGTACTTAGCAGTGATTTCTATAACTTACTAATTATCTACAGTTATATCTGAAAATGAACGATGAGGACAGAACTTGGCGACCTGAGTAGAGCATATCTGGCTGTCAGTGATATCTGGACATCAGGACTGTCTTAAACTGATGAAGGTAAAGAGCGACTTACGGGAAGCCCACCTCAAGGAGACAAGTCTTAGCTATACTGGTCTCGATAATACGTGCTCATTAATAACTTACGTGTCATTTGCTATAGATTTGCCATATTTAATCATCATGACAGTCATTAGATTATTATGCCTATATGACAGATAAAAACAGGCCCACTGAGTAACTTACCCAAGGTCCACAGCTAGTAAATGGAATCTGAAACTATGTCCATGTGGTGGTTCAAGGATTCCTTATCTCCCAATGCAGTGGTCAGCAGCCTGAACCCCTAGTTACTTGCTGGAAGCTTTTTGTTTAGTCCAAAGAAGGTCTTGCTGCCCATTCAGAATTGATTTTTACTGAGCTGTAATATTCAGCATAGCACATGAAAAAAATCAACATTCGAAAAACATATTAGACATTTCTGTATTGAATACTTATATAGGGAACAATTAGTAATTACAGTTTCAAGTCTTTGGTTTTGACTCGTTTTGACTTTTGCCCTTCTTCAAGCATAATCTCCAAGAGCTGATCTGAAGAAAAACATGAAAATGTATAAAAACTTCCTATTTGTAGCAGTAAGATAAAAAGTCCTGTCAAAAAACAACTTGAAATTATCTATCTTGAATTTGTTTTTATAAAAAAAAAAAAAAAAAAAGAATGCATACACCCGTTAATCAAGCACTTGGGATCAATTGCTCTTACCAGGTAACTACCCTGTAACCCTTTTGACAAGATAGGGTAATATTCGACTATTTAAACTGGATCCAAATGTCTGGGGTGATGTCAGGTTGTAGGTTACATTCCTTTAGAAGTGCTACATAAACATAGAAGCGAGCTGTCTTCCCTCCCAGGGTTACATGAGAATACCTGTAAGGCACTTTGCATAGTGTTTGCATGACACATGGAAAATGCTCAGTAAATGTTAACAAGTTATCATTACCTTTGATCAACAAACAGTTTAGATGTTTTTCTATTTTACCCAGATTTGAAAAGGGATACCAGACTCTGATACTAAGATCTATCATAAACCCTAAGGATACAGAAAGCTTGTCCCAGCAAAGCTCCCCCGCACCCTGACTTAGAGACAGACATGGTCTAGAAGACCTGGCCCAGGGTCTGGGGTGCAGTGGTCTACCACCATCCCTGCTGGTTCCTGGGATATGAATCCAGCTCGGCCAGCTTTTGCCTTTACTGCTAAAAGCTCTTCCTCTTAACCTCAATCGAGGGTTTGCCTTGGTCATTATCTCTCAGTTTTAGCTCTAAGCTAACACTTTTAAACCCATTCTATTGCTCAGCTCCCCAGCCTTATTTTAGAAAAAATGGTCACTCAGTGTATTGCCCACCAGACCTGCTGGACCTTAACTGAAACTTGCTGTTAAGCCATAACATACATAATTATTGGAGCATTATTTATACAAGTGTTAAATTCATTTGTGAAGACTTTACTTTTTGGTGAATTTTGAACAGGACCAATCTAAATTTCCACACTGTAGAACAGATCACTTAACATCACATTTTCTCATATGTCAGTTCATGGCCACACACAGTACAAGTCTTCCGGTACATGTCATCCTCTAGGTTTTCTTCAGCCCCATACTCATGTTGATGAGCAGCTGTTTCCTTTTTCCATACACTGCTTCTTACTGCTCGCCGTAATTCTAAGGAAAAAATAAAAGCCAATTGTTCAGTGGTGCTATTCAGCTGAATTAAAAATCCATTGCTTTTCAGCTGTGTTTAACCAAATACAGTTTATGCCTTAATTTTATAACAAGTCAAAACTAATGATACAGTTTTGGCAAGCCTACTTTCTTAGCTCACTAGTTTGGTCTGTGGAATCTTTCAAGTCACTGTTGGTTTTAGTTTGAAACAGGAGGTTCAGAAATGGAGTATGTGGATTAGAAGAACAGCAAGAAACTGGATTCAGAAGACAGGCAAAGAATAGTTTAAGCAGCTGACTATGGAAAACAGGATGCCAAAGAATGAGAGGGGAATCAACTGGGATGACTGAGGATAAGGATTTAAGTTCCTCATAGTCAGGAGCTACTTCTCTAAGAGGCAAGTCAAACTGCAAGAAAACTAGAAAGCCAAGAACCCAGCCACTCTGCTGATGTTTCATCTTAGAAAAGCTGCTTCTGCAACTGACCTTATATCTACTGAATTCTTTATTTTATAGAATGACAGCAGTATTTTAGGAGACAAATTGTTAGTAATTGTTACAGTAATTGTTACAAAGTACAACAAAGAAAAGAATCACTGGCTATTAAGAGCTGGAAAGAACTATAGAGTTGTTTTACTTCATTTTATTTTGCAGGTAGGAAAACTGAACAATGAATAGCAAGGGAACCCAGGTCATGTATTTCAATTGTTGAGAACTTTTCCTACTACATCATACAAAACAGCATTTTCACAAAGAAGTGAATTGTGTTGGATGCTCTGAAAAGCAACCAGGACATTCTAAAGTTCACACTGCATGTTACCAAATGCTTTGTGTTAATTAGAAAATAAGCTAATAACATCTCAGTTTCTGGTTTAATGAATAAAAAAAGCAAATTTTTTCTACTCTGACCAATGATCCAGCATTGTCTTTGATGGCTGCCCTACCTAAGGGAGAGTATGATCATTACCTTCTATAATCTCAACCTTAAAAATCAAAGTATACCAAGTAATTACACATTTTCTTTAATCCATTTTACTATAAGTAGTATCAAAATACCACTTGAATCTCTTTAGCCTTTACTATATCATATGGATAAGCAAACAAATAAGGCTATGTATCAGGCACTGTTCTAAGTACTTTATTTAAACACATTCAATCCCCAACACTTTGTAATAAGTGCAACTATCATCCCAATTTTACAGATGAGAAAACTAGCGCACAGAGAGGTTACATACGTTGTGCCTAAGGTCAACAGGCAGAGGCACAGTCCAGCTCAGTCCATGTTCTTCACCGCTAAGCTGCGCTGCCTTTTCATACACTTCCGGTATGAAAAGCACTCTACTTCAGGCTGCTTTCAAGCTTCAGTGTGTACACTTCATGATAGTTTATCATGTTCTAAACTCTAATCTTTATTCCTATATCCTCCCATATTCTGAAGAACCTTATTTTAAAAGTGGGATATTTTTAAAATAAACAGTATGCTACCAGAACTGTACAGATGCCTCATGGTTTCAGATAATGACAAGAAGATGTTTCTGTTCAAGTTCCAATACCTACTTTTCAACTTTGTTCTGATGTAAAGTATTCCGGCCACTTTTCCTTTACTACCCAATGAAGAAAATCCCTCAAAATGTGACTGCATGCCAATCACTAAGCTAACCTCTGCCCCATTTGAGCGTTCTGTGAACTTAAGAAGAGAGAAAAAAATTGTTTTCTTCACACTAAAAGAATACTTAACAAAAATCTACCTTACTATCCATAATTGTCACAACTGAACATAATGTTTTATTCTGACTTTATGGCTTTTCTTCCCATTCTTCAACTAACCTATCAAGGTCTATAATGACAAGAACAAAGCCTGTCTTTAATATTCACTAGACATTCCTGAAAAAACTTGTGCTAGAAAGGAAGTAATAAAAAAATTTAATAAAAACCTGTTGTCTCCTTTTTTGCCACTTCTTTCTCCACCTGAAAAATCTAGTCCTAAAGCCATGAGGAATAGCAAATAAAGTGAGCCTCTGTGGTAGGGTGGGCAGAGCCCAAGACAAATAAGGAGGGTCTCCTAGAGAGGAGGCAGCGCATGAAGGGGGATTAGTTACATTCAGGAGCACCAATCAAATAACTACACATATTATAAGGGAAATCAGGATTCTGACTGTCAGAGAAAGGAGTTACAAATAAGGAAAGGGAGAAAACCAGAATAAACCCTAAATTTTGGATTAGAACTGGGTGTGAATTCATACACTATAGATATATAATGTATATATATTGGCCACCTGATGTGAAGAGCTGACTCATTGGAGAAGACCCTGATGCTGGGAAAGATTGAAGGCAGGAGGAAAAGGGGATGACAGAGGATGAGATGGTTGGATGGCATCACTGACTCGATGGACACTGCAAAGACTCAGACACGACGGAGTGACTCAACTAAACTGATACATATATGTGTGTTTTGAGCTAGAAAGATGGGCTCAAAGAATGATGAAGACATGCCAAAAGGACACAAGAGCTAGTCTGGAGATACTTCTGTTGGCCCATCTGAGGCAATTTGAGCACCAAAATAATTGAGGACAGAAATTAACCAAAAGCCACTGAGAAGAACAGGAATTAATGAATCCATACCAGTAAAAAATAAGTAGGGGAGAGGACGCTATCAGGGCTGACTTCCAACTTGTTAAATGTGGAATGAGTGCTGAAGTTAGAAAACAGTTTTTGCAACCATCATCCTAGGTTCAGGCAAGAACCACCCATGGATGGATGCTAAACTTAAGGGGAGTGTTGAACAGAAGCAGGCACTTAATGGTCTTACAGGACTTCTGCCTATCTAATAAAAAATAAATACATCACCACTAAGGGCAGATGGATATCACATGCCTCCAGACGTGATACCCTGGAAAAGTCACATCAGTTGTGTACTATCCAACCTGAAATGAATAACCTGAATCTGACCATCTGGAAACACCAGAAAAACCCCACATGGAAAATACTACTGTAAAAAAGACAGAGGAAGGGGAAAGACTTCTTCAAAAATGCCAGTGTCATAAACGATAAGGCTATGAAAATATTCCAGAATAAAGAAATTTAGAAAGACTTGGTCCCTAAAGCCAATACCTGGTCCTAGACTAGATTTTATACTAGACTGATTAAACTACACAGGACATAATTGGGTGACTAAATAAAAATATAGATACTATACTTTCGTAAGACAATCTTCCTATTCTTAGGAAATTCGCATTTGTAGTATTTAGGGATAAAAAAGGCTGGCAATGTACACAACCTACTCTTAAACGGTTCAGAAAAAGAAATGGGCAGAGAGAATGCAAATGACATATAGTGTCAACAATAGGTAAATCTAGGTGAAGAATATATGGGTGTCCCTTGTACCATTCTTATCCTTGCAATTTTATGTAAGTTTGAAATCATTTCCAAATAAAAACATTTTTTAAAAGACAGGAGCTACACTGAAGGGACGTCCACTGGCCAAATTTGGGCATTAAGATGAATAATGGAAAAGAGTACAACAAGGCCATATACTGTCACCCTGCTTGTTTAATTTATATGCAGAGTACATCATGTGAAATGCCAGGCTGGATGAATCACAAGCTGGAATCAAGATTGCCAGGAGAAATAACGACCTCAGATAGGCAGATGATACCACTCTAATTGCAGAATGTGAAGAGGAACTAAACAGCCTCTTGAGGGCGAAAGAGGGAAAAAGCTGGCTTGAAACACGTTAAACAAAGATCATGGCATCCAGTCCCATCAGTTCTTGGCAAAGAGAAGGGAGAACAGTGGAAGAAATGACAGATTTTGTTTCTTGGGTTCCAAAATCACTGTGGGTGGAGACAAACCTATACAACATATTAAAAAGCAGAGACATCATTTTGCCAACAAAGGTTCGTACAGTCAAAGCCATGGTTTTTTTCAGTAATCGCGTACAGATGTGAGAGTGAACCATAAAGAAGGCTGAGCACCAAAGAACTGATGCTTTCAAATTGTGGTGCTGGAGAAGACTCTTGAGAATCCCTTGGATGGCAAGGAGATCAAATCAATCAATCCTAAAGGATATCAACCCTGAATATCCACTGGAAGGATTACTGCTGAAGCTGCAATACTTTGGCCATCCGACATGAAGAGCCAGCTCATTGCAAAAGACCCTAATACTGGGAAAGACTGAAGGCAAGAGGAGAAGGGGCTGGCAGAGGATAAGATGGTTAGATAGCATCACTGACGGAATGGACACGAATTTGAGCAAACTCCTGGAGATAGTGGAGGACAGAGGAGCCTGGCGTGCTGCAGTCCCTGATGTTGCAGTCAGACACAACAAGGAATGGACAGACTGTAACACTGACTTGAGAATAAGAATCCATGGTTCCAACTGCTACTAAAAAAAAGCTCTTCTTTCCAAAAGAAACCAAATAATAACTGTAGAAATAACAAATAGAAAGTCACCATTTATATTTACCCTAGTAATAACTGACTCAGACAAGATTCAACCTGTGTGCTAAAACCACTGAATGAAACTTAAGGAATGAGAAATTCACAGTGTTAAGAGTCACCCCACAGATTTCCTATTAATTATAAAGGGGAAAGGGTACCTTTATAATGGGGAAATCTGGCAGATACTGCCTTAGTTAAGTGATACCACGCGTCTCCTGAGGTGACTGATCCAAATATAATCACGAGGAAACAAGCTGCTAATAAAATGGAGGGACATTTCGGAAAATGGGTAGCCTGGACTCTTCAAAAATTTAAAAGAAAAAGGCTGAGAAAAAAAGAGACTCTAGATATACATCATCCTTGACAGGCCCCTGGATCCAACAACTGAAAAGCTATAAAGGACATTGGAACACTTGGGGAAAGACAATGTAGATTATATACTGGGTAACAGTGTTGTATTAATGTACAGTTTGAGTATGGTATTTTCTAGTCAGTAGAAAAATGTCCTGGTTTATAGTAGATAAATGCTGAAGTATTAAGAAGCACAATGTCTGCAAATAACTTAAATGGTTCAGCAAAATATGTGTGTGAAGGAAAGAGAAAAAAGCAAGTGGGAAAATGTCAACATCTGGTGAAATAAAACATTTGTTTGATTACAGATTAGTAATAGTTTTTCACATTACTTCATTTAAGCAACTTAAAACTTTGGAAAGTAGAGGTCAACTACTACTGCTGAGATTGAAAAGAGGGTAGTAAGGTCAGAGACTTCAAAGAGTGAGAAAAGGTCTGTTAGGCCTCAGGAGAGCTAGGGAAACCCTGGGGGTGGAAAGGGATGTGCCAAGCAGGCCTGAAAGCCTGAGAATGGCAAAGAGAACAGCAGTTTGCCATGTTGCCACCTCCTGGTCCCGCTGGCCTAGAATTTCACAACACAACAAACTGTGGACTACTTCTCTTGGAAGGTTACAAAAATGTTCATGGTAACCATCAGTCTTGCTACTGATTATCTTCAGAGACTGCTTCTATTTTTTTACCCAAAGACACTTTCCCCTAAATGCTTGTTTCAGTGAAAAATATATTTTATACCACTCTAAAATTTGTATTTTGTCCAGCTTAATATCTTAATTTTGCAAAAGAGGCAGCCTGTATTCAAAGAAGCCCAGAGCTGCTTAGGAGGTAGACTTACAATAAAATAATTAGTGGAGGGAGACCACGTACAGCTAAATACCTGATGGGAGGGCAGGAAGTTTTGACACAGGGTGCCCACTGGTAACTAGAGGGGGAAAAATCGCAAAGAAATAACAAAACTTAAGAAGCTTTGATCTTTGTCCTCCAGAAACCAAGAATAGGAAACTGTGTCTTTCAAACTCTTCCGAGAAGCCCCAAAATATCCATAAATATAACCACAGGCCCAGAATGTAAAATGTTCACAAACTGAGAAAGTGAAAAAGTGAAAGTGAAGTCGCTCAGTCGTGTCTGACTCTTTGCGATGCCATGGACTGTAGCCTACCAGTCCATAAGATTTTCCAGGCAAGAGTGCTGGAGTGGGTTGCCATTTCCTCCTCCAGGGGATCTTCCCGGCCCAGGGATCGAACCCAGGTCTCCCGCATTGTAGGCAGACGCTTTACAGTCTGAGCCACCAGGTATTTTTCACAAACTGAGAAGGAGCCCCCAAATGGGATTTTCTTACCCACTTCTTTTGGGGAAAAAAAGTGCACACTAACAAACAATGAAAATTAATCCTTTTTTTTTTTTTAAGAAGGCTAACTCAATGGACCTGAGTTTGAGTGAACTCCGGGAGTTGGTGATGGACAGGGAAGCCTGGCGTGCTGCAATTCATGGGGTCACAAAGAGTCGGACACGACTGAGCGACTGAACTGAACTGAACCTCTACCAGTATTAAGAGAAAGCTGAGTATAACTTTAAAGAAAAACTTTACAGCCACCTTATCTGTGGAAAGGAGCCATCCAAACCCAGAATGTTCTGTGTATTTGCACCAGTTCAAAGTTTCCATCCAATATCAAGGCCAACACACACTGCCTTTATAAAAATCTAGTTAAACTAAGCACCAGTAATGCCATCATTTCTACTTCTGCCTTCTCAGATCTAAGAGAGTCAATGTGAATTTGAACAATTTGAATTTGCCAACGAGAAAATTCTTTCACTTTATCTAAATTTATACAGACACACACACACCCACACACACCTTACATACTATCTATAATTTTCTTCTCTAGTAATATCAATTCTTTCTCAAATTGCTAAAGTAGAAGACCATATTCTAAAGCAGGTAAATGTAATCTCTTACCTTTCTATAAAGAAGTAAACTTTGTGTCAGCTTCTTTGTGGATCAAAATCAGAAGATCAAGAGGAACCAGGTTCCAATTCTTTCAACTAAGAAAACTTTTAGACTTGCTTTTATTCCTCTCTGTCCTGAGCCTTCTGAGCAAACTGCATAGTAAGCTCCTTGTTTCTAATCTCTACAGTGTCTACTCCACTCTCAGCTCTCTGTGGCCTAGTCAGGAGGACAGGAACATATCCACCAACCTCTAAAGCAAATCAACAAGAAGAAGCCATAATTAAAGAAGGCACGGCACTGACCTCTGCACATTAAGCACCAGAAGACAATGGAACAATGCTTATACAACTCAGAGGGGACTCAGGTTTTCAAATGCAAGAGAAACAGAAAAACATTCTTAGATTTGTTAACAGGGTCTTGGAAAATATACCCCTCTAGTAACCACTTGGAAAAATTTCCTCAAAAAACATGCTTCATCCAAACAAGGAATAAACTAAAGCAACCAGTCTTAAGAGCTCCAGGAAAAACTTCAGGGAAAATTCAAACTCTTCAAGGATGAGGAAAATGCACAGTAGTTCATCTGGTGGTTAATAGCAGAAATTTAACACAGTGAGAAATATAGCCAATTATATTTGAGTTTATACTTTTTTTTAAAAATTATCTAGGCTAATTGTGTAAATCTTGAAAGAAATGTTCTATTCATGGTATTTAGTAGGTGTGACTATCTTAATAGAACTGTTTTATTAAAAAAATAAAGAAATTAAACAGATGCCTTTTGTTGTCAAATTATCAGAATTCAGCCGCCTTTAGTGAACATCTTGACCAAACTACAGAAACAGTATCTAAGTAAAATTACAGACCCTTTTCAAAAAGTATTTTACTCTGAAGGTACAAGTTCCTAATTCCTTTATCTGTGTATTATTGTCTATGCCAAAAGACCATGGGGAAGTGGTTTAAAGAGGCAGCTGAAAGGGAAGAGCTGAAAAGATTCAAGGAGCTGGAGTTAACAAAAGCCTTAGGCTGATATATGATTAGTCTATAAATATGCCCTCCTCTTTCACACCCCTTAAGGTACCTTCTGTTACCTTACCCCTCCCATCAAGGGATTCCCTGATGCTCGGAGAGAGGAAGGCTTGGGGTAAAACATGGAAGAGATTAAAGAAAAGGACCAAATTCAAAAGAAGCCTTTCCAAATCCTCTCAATTGGCCCCACAGGTACTTTGGAAGATGGTGGTACAGCAGGGGCTAATGTGGGGATGATCCTTCAATGAAATCCTCTTACATGGCGCAGTATGCTATAGGAAACCTCTCTACAAAGAAAGAAAAATGTGCTTACTCTCTGATTTAGGAAGTATGTTAAGTAACTATAATTTATGTAAAGATGTATTTATCATGACATTATGTCTTAACTTCTTTTAAATTCAACTTTGATTTTTATTCTTCACTGTTAAGTCAATCAATTTATATATCAAAATTTTCATTTGTAATCAAAATTAAGAATGTCAAATTGGAAACCTGAAATGCACCTAACTCTTCTTCCCATCCCATAATTAAAGAATAAAGTAATAACTGACAAACATGTGAACAAGTCCAAGGATATATAAGTGAATTTTTTACCTGCCTCCATTATATAGTATCTATCGGGGAAAAAATGAAACTTTTCTCTAAAGAGTGCTCTTCTAAAGCAGCACATGCAGAGCTGCCACGTTCTTGTAACAGGTATAACATCGCATACTACTATTTATTACCTACGGGATATCACTCTGCCCTAGTTCTTGTCTAAGCAACTTACATATAATGTCTCATTGATTCCTTACAAAAACTTTTATATGGTGGGTGGTATTATCATCATTTTTATAGTTGAGGAAACTGAGATACAGAGATAAAGGATCGATAAACTTTATGAACTTCATAAATGTCCAATGGTGCTTCCATTTTTATAAAAAAAAATTAAGGGCCTATGCATAAAAAAGAACTGGAAAAACAGACATTAAACTGTTACTGATGACTGTCTCTGGGTAGTATAATTATGGGCTATAAGTTCTTTGTAGTTTTCTAACTTCTCTGTACTGCACATGAATTACTCTTATACTGAAAAGGTAGAAAGCAGTCCCTCACAATAAGAAGAAACAAAGTAGGCTGACATTCAAATTTTTTTTTGGCTCTTTTGTTTTTAAGACATCTCAGCTATCTTCATTCACCCTCCAAAACCTCTTCTAAATCCTAAAAAATAAGCAAAATTACTTATGTTGGCTAAGATACTCATTTTAAATGGATCGATTTAGTATATGTATAATCCTGTATATACACAGAATATATGCTATCTATATAAACTAGACACCAGAGTGGGACTCGACGGTTACTGAAGAGCATTTATGCTGCTTATTTAAGACTCTCTTTGGGGCTTCTGTGCTGCAGCAACAAGTGCTGTAGCTTCTCTAACAGCCTATGCTCATCACTATCACAGGATTTAGCACATTATGATGACTTTACCAGTTTTTCTCCTCTGATAAACTGTGATTTCAGCATTTGTATCAGCACAGTGTTTGCGACATAGTAACTGTTGGATACACTGGCGGACAGATGGATAGACAGACTTCTGCACATATGCATACATGGATGGATGGATGGACAAATAAATACAGAGGCAGATGGACAAAGGAATGGAGAGTAACACAGATAGACAGATGTATGGTCAGAGGAATGAATGCAGACTCTCAGTCATGACATCTTGGCTCCAGTCCCAACTTTCCAGAAACTATGTAACAAGTCACTCTACCTTTCCAGAACTTTTTTTCATATAAAAATAAGAATGATTAGACAGACTATCTGACATTAGAAGGTATCTTCTAGTTGTTAAGTTAGATGACTAAGACTTAAAGACATTGCTCCTTCACGTTAAGCAATTAGAGAGGGTTCCTGGTAGAAATCTCACTTTGGATAACCCTGTGGGTCATATTCAAGACTGAACTGATGCCAAATCCTTAACCAGAGGCACATCCCTGACCCTGCTACCATTCCTATACAAAACTATGATTCACTTTTAAGATGAGGGCTTACATGTTTTTTTAGAATTGCAGTATTGTGAGGTTTGGACTTAAAACTCTCAAACACCAACCTACCCAAACTTTAAGCCTTTTGTTCTTAAATTTAAGGAAAAAAATAAAATTCAATTATATCTTTAAACTGGAAGAACTTAGCTAAAGGCTTTTTGCAAAGCAGTAGAGCACAGTCCTTCATGATGTAAATGCAGCCACTTACCTTTTACTTTTTTATCAAACTTCTTCTGTTTCATTTTTTCTCGATTTTTCTGTCGAACTTCTTTCGCTTCTTCTAATGCTTCCTGACTACCCCAAACTTCAAGAGACCTCTTCACAATCTGAAATACAGAATCCATATTTAAATTAGTTGTGATTCATTGCTGTAAAATAGTTATAATTATTAAATCCATAGGTCTCAAAGAATAATCAAGTGAAACTTTATAAATATTTATTTGAAATTTAAAAGATTTTAAATACTGATAAGAAAAAAACTCTAATAATATCTATATCTAAACTTATGAAACCCTCAGTAAATAAATGATGAATCAGATTACATGTTTGTGAACCACAATAGAACCAGGGATGCCTGTGTATATATAAATAAAGCTGCCGTCTGAGTGCAATTGCTTTTTTGTATTCACATGAATCAAAAATTTGATGAATTTTGGCAGGATCACCAAAAAAAAAAACAATTGCTAACCAATTAGCCATAGCAGATCTAAATATGAGGTCATCTCTAAAAATCTCCCATCATAGGAAATCAATAAATGCTACTCTACTTCTGAATCAATAACAGTTTACATCCATTCAACTAATTTCTGATCTTCAAAATATGAATTTTTTTTTTAAACTTTTGTAGCTGAGTGATCTAAAAAGTCTTTATTCTAGTTTAAAACCTTTGAATTTTATATATCTATAATACATAATATATTAAATATTATAAAAAGTATATACATAGAAATGCTCTTTGCAAACATTTATTTACATTTAGGGAAATAATATACACACTGAGAACTTGCTCAAGGTATCTGTCACAATATGTTAAGGGGACCAAAATGTCCATCAATAAAGCCAAACTGAAATTTCTTAACACAAAGTGATATATACTGTTATTTCATAAATTCTAACATCACATTTTCCACAATTTAACATCCCTGAAAATGCTGCATCACTAATGTACTTAATGGTATTTTAACAACTGAGTCAAAAAGTGGTTCAGAAGAATTGGACTCTGAATGTAAGGAAGTTTAGAAATACCTTAATAAATCTGTGCTCAGCTGCATTTTCCTTTTTAAGTACACACAAGCATGACTTATAGCAAAAGGGAAAAAAAAAACTACAGTAAGTCTAATGACACTAGTTCAGTAAAATAAAAGCACCAAGTGATAAGAGAGCACTGCTGCTAAGTCACTTCAGTCGTGTCCGACTCTGTGCGACCCCAGAGACGACAGGCCACCAGGCTCCCCCGTCCCTGGGATTCTCCAGGCAAGAACACTGGAGTGGGTTGCCATTTCCTTCTCCACTGGGTTTGTCTAAATACCAGTACTTTTTTTTTCATTTTTAGTGGTACATAACAGTGACTCTTTTAATCAACAGTGTCTAACACTTAGTGAAAATTCAGTATATGTTTGGTTTTACACATGGCTTCATTATTAGAACATACAGGATTTTCTAGTATATTCCAATCAAACTATGCTCTAAAGCAATGCCTCCCAGTATTTTTTACATAATGGCATGAAAAAGAGTATTATGATATCTGTACCATTCTGAGATAGATAAAGAAAACTGGAATTAGATTCTAGGCATTTGGGAAATTCCTGAAATTTTTTTTATGATTTTATTTGGGGGGTGGGTGGGCAAGGGAAACACGGGCTGACTTCTCTACTTCAAGCTTTCTTTAGTTTCCAAACTGTACTTCTAACATGACCCAACAGTAATATATTTGCTCCGAAGTGCTACATCAAAAAACATAATAAGTAAACATGTTATTTAATGTCATTATGTATGACTATGACTCATGCAAAACAATAAAACAACAGGATCTTTTTAAGTCAGTAAGTAAAAACTAATTATAACTAGTTCATTGTTAAAACATCACCTAAACCAAGGTTTAAAATGACTGAATATAACTTATTAGAGACCTGTAATCTTAAGTAGAGTTTCATATCACCCCACTGTGAATGATGAGGATTCTTCTTCACAATAAATTTAAGCGCTGGTTCTCTTTTTTCTAAATCACAATCTTTCAGAAGGTATTCTTGTTTTGCTTCTGTTTTAGTTATAAGCTTGTGTTTATCATCAGCATCTCTGAAAACAGATTAAGTCCATTACATAAAGTAAATAAATTTTCAAGTAGCCCCAAAACCTAGGGGCATACATGCCAAAATAAACATATAAATGCTTTTTCCTAAAACTCTCATGGTCAAATTAGCAGCATAAGAATTCCAACAGAAAAATATTAATTCTGAGAAGCTGTGTCAGCAACAGATCCATGTTATTTAACCTTTTAAGAATTTCTTTTTACTTAAGTTCCTCTTTTCCACAAGGAATTTGAAAAGACATGAGTACAGCAAATATAAATGATAACTAAGAAAATATAAAGCTTAAAGTCAGGATATAAGGAATATAAATACACAAGGTCCAACTTCACCAAGCATAGATGAGTTTCCAGTTGGCTCTTTCTGAAAGCCCAGGGAAAAATGGAGACACAGACAATTACATAGCTCTTCACATTCATTTGTTCTCCATCTACATGCTGGGTACTGTTTAAGGCACTCAGAATAAAGGAAATAAAATAAACCTTGTTTTCATGAAACTTACATTCTATTTAGGAAAAGACAATCAATAAGCAAACATGACGACAGATGAAAGTACTATAACACAAAGCATGGTAAAGGAATAGAAATTTCCAGAGACTGGGTAATCAGAGAAGGCCACTGGTGAGGGAACATTTGAGCAGGGCCTTTAAGAAGTCAGAGAACATTCCGAATAGCTAGAGAAAAAATATTTCTAGCAGAGAGAAGAGTAAATGCAAAAGCTCTAGGATAGGAGTATGTTTTGCAAATGGAGTTCACAACAAGAGGGCCAGTGTGATTAGAATGCTTGAAGTTAAGTGATGGTGAGGAGTGATGGGAGATAAAGTCAGAGATAGGCAGGGGTCTCGTGAGCGATGGTGAAGACAATTTTATTCTGATTGGATTTAGTGCAGTTCAGTTCAGTCGCTCAGTCGTGTCTGACTCTTTGTGACCCCATGGACTGCAGCACGCCAGGCTTCCCTGTCCATCACCAACTCCCAGAGCTTGCTCAAACTCATGTCCATCGAGTCAGTGACGCCATCCAACCATCTCATCCCCTATCATCCCCTTCTCCTTCTGCCTTCAATATTTCCCAGCATCAGGGTCTTTTCAAATGAGTCAGCTCTTTGCATCAGGTGACCAAAGTATTGGAATTTCAGCTTCAGCATCAGTCCTTCCAATGAATATCCAGGACTAATCTCCTTTAGGATAGACTGGGTGGATCTCCTTGAGTCCAAGGGACTCTCAAGAGTCTCCTCCAACACCACAGTTCAAAAGCATCAATTCTTTAATGCTCAGCTTTCTTTATAGTCCAACTCTCATAGCCATACATGACCACTGGAAAAACCATAGCTTTAACTAGATGGACCTTTGCTGGCAAAGTAATATCTCTGCTTTTTAATATGCTGTCTAGGTTGGTCATAGCTTTTCTTCCAAGGAGCAAGCGTCTTTTGATTTCATAGCTGCAGTCACCATCTGCAGTGATTTTGGAGCCCAAAAAAATAAAGTCCGTCACTGTTTCCATTGATTCCCCATCTGTTTGCCATGAAATGATGGGACCAGATGCCATGATCTTAGCTTTCTGAATGTTGAGTTTTAAACCAACTTTCTCACTCTCCTCTTTCACTTTCATCAAGAGGCTCTTTAGTTCTTCTTCACTTTCTGCCATAAGGGTGGTGTCATCTGTGTATCTGAGGTTATTGATATTTCTCCCAGCAATCCTGATTCCAGCTTGTGCTTCATCCAGCCCAGCATTTCGCATGATGTACTCTGCATGTAAGTTAAATAAGCAAGATCACAATATACAGCCTTGCCATACTCCTTTCCCGATTTGGAACCAGTCTGTTGTTCCATGTCTAGTTCTAACTGTTGCTTCTTGACCTGCATACAGATTCCTCTGCTTTTTCTAAATCCAGCTTGAACATCTGGAAGTTCACGATTCATGTACTGTTGAATCTGAATGAATTAGACACTGTTAAAAAGCCTTGAGTAAAAGGCTATAGGAGAAGAGACTAATGGTGCAAAAGTGGGAGAAGAGGCCAGTTAGAAGACTAGTACTGCGGTGATCCAGGTAAGAGCTGGTGGGGGACCAGTCTAAGGCGTAACTGTGCAGAGAGTGAGAAATGAACAGATTCAGGATACGGTTTAAGACCTTAAATACAGAAACAAATGGATCTGGAATTAAACATGGTATACAGAAACAACCAATGAGTGAAGCTGTCCTTTACTGAAACAGTGAATCCTGAAGAGGCTGGTATAGGACAGGGGAGGGGAGGGGGAGGACAGTTAATAATCAAGAATAACTTTAAGATGACTAAACAATTTGGAAGTATAAATCAAAGGAAGGAAAACTATCATTGTATGAATTCTATAATTGTCAAAGATGTTGGAAAGAAACAGAATGGATGGCTATATCCCTAATTATGTTTAAACTTTTCAAATATTTTTCCAGACTACTACATGTGCTGTGCTCAGTCACTCAGTCCTATCCAATTCTTTGCAACCCCATGGAACACACCAGGCTCCTCTCTCCATGGAATTTTCCAGGCAAGAATACTGGAGTGGGTTGCCGTTTCCTGCTCCAGCAGACTACTATATAACTTTAAGTTGATAATCACTGGCTTCCATTTTCTCATGGAAAAAGGTTATATGTGGTAACTCCCTGGTGGCTCAGAGGTTAAAGCGTCTGCCTGGAATGTGGGAGACCCGAGTTCGATCCCTGGGTCGGGAAGATCCCCTGGAGAAGGAAATGGCAACCCACTCCAGTACTCTTGCCTGGAGAATCCCATGGACGGAGGAGCCTGGTGGGCTGCAGTCCATGGGGTCGCAAAGAGTTGAACAGGACTGAGCGACTTCACTTTCACTTTCTTCCTAGTTCCTGAATGCTATCTACTTTAAAGAGATAACACTGTGGACCTTAACCACTGTGTGCATCGATGACATTGTTATGCATAAACACTGGGGACAGAGTTTATGATTCATAATTCCAAGGAGTACCAGAACATTTCCTGTCACTGATCATGAGATCAGAAATAGCTCCCATTCTATCTTCTAAGGATTCTACTTGGCAACAAGTCAATGGTGCCAGCTCTCAATGTCTGCAGCAGGGACTCTGGAAGGGCAGGTCCGCCAGGCATGTGAGCAGCTGATTTGGGGCGGAACATATAAGTGGGGACAGGGAGCAGATAAGAGGCTGAGTGAGAATCCAAGGTGGGATCTTCAGGTGTGAAAGACACCAACGCAGGACTTGGCAGAGGTAAGCAGTAGGAACAGAACCAAGGAGAGCAGTGAGGGGTAATCTGTGGTGATATAAAAAAAGAAATAAAGGCTAGGAGAAAAAAAGGAATGACAGAAGAATCTGATTTTTCCTCATCTATTCGCTTCCCTGCCAATTCAGAAGAACAGAAAATGAATGGAAAGAGGTGTTCTACATACCAGGAGAGTGGTTATACTTTCCTCCTCTCACTGAAGGTGCCAGTCCTCTGACCAAGGTGGTTACACAGTGGTCAAAGAAAGAAAAAACAAATGGATCCTTAGGGGTGGGGTAAGAGAAGGATTAGGAACCTGCTACGAGGAGATGGTTAAAGGAAAAAGCAAAAGGAAGTGTCCACGGCAGACCCAGGGCCATCCTTCCTATTGATATGGCATGACTGCTAAGCACAGGCTTCCTGTATTTTTTTGGCAAAATGGAAAACACAGAAATATTAGGAAACTTAGAAAACGAAAAACAAAATTATTATGAAAATGTTGAATCCAAATGGATCAAATCATTATTTTGCCCTAAACCTACATGCAAACATTAAACTTCAGTAATTTAGAACATGCTCTGAAATAAAAATAAGTACCTGCAATTATCACAAGTTGCCAAATCAAAGTGATTCATAAGGTAAGAATCCATGAACTCTTTACCACATTCTTCACATATAACATAATCAAATTCCATAACAGGTCCTAAAGAATGGAAAATTCAATCTTAAGTTTCCTTTTTTTGTGTAATCAGAATACATTTTCTTTTATTTGTATTAGCTTACGAAATGTATTTTATGACTGATACAAATATATTTACATAAGACAACATAAAACTTTAAGTAATCTTCCATTTATTAAAAAAATTTTAAAGGAAAAAAGAGATGAGAAAGGAAATAATATAAAGGAAAAAATTATCAACTCATTTAGTATTGTTGAATACAAACCACATGTAAAGTACTTGTATTATTAATACTTCTGTATTGCTGCTATAACAAATTACTACAAATTTAGTGGCTAAAATAACACAAACTTATTTTATCCCAGTCTGTCGTTTATACGTTTGACACAGGTCTCAGTGGGCTAGAGGCAAGTTGTTGGCAGAGTTGCGCTCCTTTGTGGAGGTTTTGGAGGGACAATCTACCACCCTGCCATTTCCAGTTAGAGGCCACCTGCATTCCTTGACTCATGACTCCCTTCCTCCATTTTCAAAGCCAGCAACTGTAGCTTCTTATATCACTATGACTTCTTCCATAATCACACCACCCCAGACTCTCTCCTGCCTCTCTCCTACTTTTAAGGATGCTTGTGATTACAGCTAGATAACCCAGAATAATCTCCTCACCTCAAGGTCTTTAAACTTAATTTTATCTGCAAAGTGCCTTTCACTCTGTAAGGTAACAAATTCACAGATTCCAGGGTGATTAGAATGTGGACATTGCTGGGGGCCATTATGCAGCCCACCACAGTACTGCTGAGAGTACAGAGATTAGTCCCAAGGCGGAAGCAAGACAGGGGAGCTGCTTACACATAAGGGACATAACATACAACACAGAAAAGAACAGTAAAGAGCAAAACAAGAGTAAAAGAGAGACAATACAGAATTCACTTTCAAGTGGGAAACTCCCTCCATTCCACCTCCTACCAACAGAGTAAATGGCTTCCTCTTCATCTGTCTCCACTACTAGATTGAAAATCTCTAAAGGGTAGAGATTGTACTTAGCTATACAACCTCAACACCGACTACAGAAACTACTCCAGGTAAAGTAAAGCAGAATTTTTTAAAAAGATTTCAAATACCTAGCTAAGGATCTTTATCCTGTAGAACTGTTTTCTTTTTATCAGCAAATCTGAAAGTTTTACTAATAAGTCTTTAGGATGACTGCCACTGCCAAGCCCCAACTCTAAGAACTACCACTAGCCCCAGTGGGAAGAAAAATGGAGCTGTCATTTGTTCATAATTCATTCAACATATTCCTATCACTGCCTCTCCTTACCTACTTCCAATACAAGAAGGTCAATTAATATTCTAATCTCCAAACCCTAACAAAATCCAAGTTATCAGATGTATGATTTGCAAATATTTTCCCTCATTCAGTAGGTGGTCTTTTCGAAGGTTTCCTTTGCTATGTAGAAGCTTTTTAATTTGATGCAGTCCCACTTGTTTAACAGTTCTGTGTTTTTTTCTTAATTTTAAAAAAATATATCAGCTATAATTTAGTTAAAGCTTTATTTTCAATTATGAAGGTTCTGCCTTTATTGCCTCTGCTTTTGGTGTCATATCCAAAAATATCACTAGCAAGAGCAATGTCAAGGGGCTTTTCATGTTTTCTTCTAGGAGTTTTATGGTTTGTCTTATATCTAAATCTTTAATCCATTTTGAGTTATATTGTATGATGTAAGACAGTGGCCTCGTTTCATTCTTTTCCATGTGACTGTCCAGTTTTCCCAACTCCATTTATTAATGTCCTTTCTCTATTGTATATTCTTGGCTCCTTTATCATAAATTAACTGACCATCGTGTAGGTTTTTTCCGGGCTCTCTGTTCCACTGATCTATGTGTCTGTTTTTATGCCAATATCATACTTATTTTCATTATGATGGCTTTGAAATATAATTTGAAATCAGGGAGCATGAGGTCTCCAGTTCTGTCCTTTTTCAAGATTCAATGGCCATTCAGGGTCTTTCATTGTTCATATGAATTTAAAATTTTTTGTATTTCTGTGGGAAAATGCTATTGGAATTTTGGCCGGGCCTGCACTGATTCTGTACATTGCTTTAGGTACTATGGACATTTTAAGATTAGTAACTCTTCCAACCCAGGAGTATAGGAGTATATTTCAATTTAGTTGTGTCTTCTTCCATCTCTTTCATTTTTGTCTTACAGTTTTCAGTGTACAAGTATTTCACCTCCTTGGTTAAATTTATCCCTAGGTATTTTATTATTTCTGATAAATAGGCAGTTGTAAACAGGACTGTTTTCCTAATTTCTCTTTCTGATAGTTCACTAGTAGCGTACAGAAATGCAACAGATTTCGGTGTATTGATTTTGTTTCCTGAAACTTTACTGAGTACATTTATTAGTTTACACATATACATATACATGTTTCAGAAATCATGAGTTCATACCCATGATTTTAATCTATCTAATTTTGATCCATTCCCATAGGGTTCTTTCTTGCCTTCTCCCATTCTACGTTTGTATGTCCTTTCTTCCACAATGAGAACCCTGGCTCCCAACATCAAGAAATACATTCGTCTATTTGAGCCAATAATACGTCTAAAATAATTTCAAAATTGCTTCCCTCATATCACTCTATAAATGAGTTCAGGAGTGTTGTAGTTTTCCCCCTTACCCCACCTATCTCAAACTGAGGATATACTGTCAAATGCTATGTTCATAAATCATTTGGACTAGTTCCCTCTGTCCTCCCCCTCTTTAATATGTGTTAATTCATTTGGAAAAATACATCCATTTGTTTATTTGCTTTTAGGTTGTTTACTGCTTCTATACATGTTAACTTTTTTTTTAATATGTAAACTTTACCAGAAGTATACATACTTTTGGGTCAGTTACCCTACTCTTGTGAATCAGAGAGCTGGACAAAAGTTTACCTCCAAATATATTCATTGCAGTAGTAATTATTAGAATAGAGAAAAGAAACAAAAGAGCTGCATTTAAATGAACCATGGTACAGCCGTCAAATGGAATACTATGTAGCCATTAAAAAGAAAGCCCTGAAAGAATATTTGAGAAATGGGGAAACTACTTTTCCTCTAAACATAAGAAAGAATGTGCTAAATTTTATCTCTTGCATTCAAGACCCCCATTTCAACCTATCAAGATAATTTTAAGTATTTATTCTATCAACCTGTCTATTATAAGACCGAGAGCATCAACTCTAAGCATATAAACCACATTTTTAAATGAATCTGCCAAATTTGTTTAATTTTTAATCTATTAGCAAAAGTGCCAAATTTTATCATTCTTATAAAGTCAACTTGCTCACTGACTAAATGTGTCATTTTTTAACATTAGTTTGCAAAAAATCATGCATGTTATTCAAAATGACCAATCTAGATATCTGTTTTTTGAAAACCCACCTTACCTGGTTGATGAACAACTTTTCCAACTGTATGTTCTTCCTCCTCCTCCTCTTCCAGGATGAAGCCTCCTCCTGTGTCAATTATCTTTGGGGCTGCTTTTACATTAGCCATGCCTACAAAAGTTAAGAAGTGGTCAAGAAATGAACCAGGTAAGCCCGTATGTTCCCTTGTGTATAAACAGGAAACTTCAAAAATTTAATATATATCAAACAAGACAAGGATGTCCACTATTACCACTTCTATTCAACATTATACTGAGGCCCCAGTCACCATAATATGGCAAGAAAACAAGACAAGCATAAAGGCTGAAATCAGCATTTACTCACAGATGATGTGATTATGTAATAGAGGACATCCACAAGAATCTACAATTAGAATTAAGAAATAATACCTAGGAATAGATGTGTAAAACATCAAAAACACCACTAACAGAAATCAAAGTCACTTCTCCCCAGGTTCACCTAAAGATTCAATGTGATCCCACTCGAAACCCTAGTAGGTGCTTCCATGTGTGTGTTGTGGGTGGGGAGGAATAATGGGAGCTGACAAGCTGATCTAATGCTTGTATGTAAATACAAAGAACAGAGAATAGCCAAGATAATCCTGAACAAAACTAGAGAATTTACACTAACCAGATTTAAAGATTTACTACAAAGCTTCAGTAATTAGGACAGTGTAGTACTGAAACAAAGACAAAGAGACCAGTATAATAGAGTCCTGGAATAGATCTACACATATTTACAGCAAAGGCTCCAAGGCAATTCAGTGAGAAAAAGATAGTATTTTCAATAAATGATGCTAGGATTTATGACTAAGGCACTTCTACAAAACAGTGAGGAAAAGATGGTCATTCCAATAAATGAACTTTGACTCTATCGCATACAATAGACACAGAACAATTTTTAAATGGATCACAATCTTGAACATAAAAGGTAAAATAAAGCTTCTAGAAGAGAACATAAAATAACTTTATGAACTTGAGGTAGCCAAAAACTTCTTACACATGACATACACGTATCAACCATAAGAGAAAAACTACTTAATTGAACTTGACTGAAAATTATTATAACTTCAAATTTTAACAAGATGGTGGAGTAGAAGGATGTGCACTCATCTCCTCCTGCAAAAGCACCGAAATCTCAACTAGCTGTTGAACAACTAGGACAGGAGAACACTAGAACCCACCAAAAAAGATACCCCATGTCCAAAGACAAAGAAGCCACAAGGAGACGGACATTTACAGAAGCCTCTTAGCCTCATTCACCAGAAAGTGAAAGTATCGATCAGTCATGTCTGACTCTTTGCGATCCTGTGGACTGTAGCCTGCCAGCCTCCTCTGTTCATTGACTTCTCCAGGCAAGAATTCTGGAGTGGGTTGCTATTTCCTTCTCCAGGGAACACATGTATAAAACCATCAGAAGAACCACGATCCCACAGTGGCTAGAACAAAAATCACATGACAAAAAGTTAATCAGGATGAAAAAGAGAGTTCTGTCCCAGGTGAAGGGACAATATAAAACCCCTGAAAAATAACTAAATGAAGTGGAGACAGGCAACCTTTCAGAAAAAGAATTCAGAATGATAGTGAAGATGATCCAGGATCTCAGAAAAAGAATGGAGAAGATGCAAGGAATGTTTACCAAAGAGTCAGAAGTACTAAAAATAAATGAACACAGATGAACGATACACTAGAAGGAATCAACAGCAGAATAACTGAGACAGACGAATGGGTAAGTGACCTGGAAGACAGAATAGTGGAAATCACTGGTGCAGAACAGAATATAGAAAACAGAATGGGAAAAAAAAAAATGAAGACAGCCTAAGAGACCTCTGGGACATTAAACACACCAACATCCACATTATAGGGATCCCAGAAGGAGAAAAGAGAGAGAGAGAAAGGGCCAGAGAAAATATCTGAAGAGATAATAGTTGAAAACTTCCCTAACATAGGAAACGAAATAGTCAGCCAAGTCCAGGAAACAGAGTCCTAAGCGGGATAAACCCAAGGAGGAACACACCAAGACACATAGTAATCAAACTGACAAAAATGAAAGACAAAGATAAAATATTAAAAGGAACAAGGGAAAAGTGACCAATAACATACAAGGGAATTCCCATCTGGTTATCAGCTGATTTCTCAACAGAAACTCTACAAACTAGAGGGAACCGCACGATATACTTCAAGTGTTGAAAGGGGAGAATCTACAACCAAGAATACTCTACCCACCAAGATTCTCATTCAAATTTGATGGAGAAATCAAAAGCTTTCCAAACAAGCAAAAGTTAAGAGAAATCAGCACCACCAAACCAGCTTTACAACAAATGCTAAAAAAACTTTTCTAGGCAGGAAACACAAGAGAAGGAAAACACCTACAGAAGATAAACCCAAAACAATTAAGAAAATGGTAATAGGATCATGCATATTGATAATTCCCTTAAATGTAAATGGATTAAATGCATCAAGCAAAAGACAGACTGGTTAGGCAGATGAAAATGTTTATGTACACACTTCCACTTACTACATCACTCTGCTTGACCTCCCAAGTTGTATGTAATTATATTGTTAAGTTAATCTTGTTCCCATTATGGCTTGCAACTGCAACTATTTTTTATTTTTTGTCTGGCTATTGACTGTGAAAACTGACAAACATCTCTTACTATTGTGATTATGTAACTATTACTCAATACTGTTGTATCATGATTGGGCAACAGAAAAATAATAGAATTCTGTATCACCCTGCTGCTGCTGCTAAGTCACTTCAGTCGTGTCCGACTCTGTGCGACCCCATAGACCCTGTCCCTGGGATTCTACAGGCAAGAATGCTGGAGTGGGTTGCCATTTCCTTCTCCAATGCATGAAAGTGAGAAGTGAAAGTGAAGTCACTTGGTCGTGGCCGACTCTTCGTGACCCCATGGACTGCAGCCTACCAGGCTCCTCTGTCCATGGGATTTTCCAGGCAAGAGTAATGGAGTGGGTTGCCATTGCCTTCTCCATATATCACCCTAACTACCATTTAATAGAAAAACCTGTAATCACTTTTTAAAATCCAGATATATATCAGAATTATCTTGGAATTTCTTGAAAAATACAAATGCCCAGGTATTGCTATTCTTTGCCAGAGCTCCAGATATGTTTCTAATGAGCAGCCATGTTTAAAAACAACTGGACTAATGATGATCTTTTACTTTTATCAAGTTTGTTTCACATTTTCTATTTTATATTCGGTGCTCCCATTTCATTTAATTTTCCAATTTCTCTATTTTTTTTTTTTATGTTCTTTCTCAAGCCTTTCTCAAGTGTAGTAGAAAAGCTTTTATATACAAATATATAAACAGTATGTATAATAATTTTAGAAAACATGAATTCTGCCTAACTAAAAAGTTTATGACAGTTTGAATCAACTTACTTGACTTAGTATGAACAGAATGCTAGATTTCTAATTAAAAAAAAAAAAAGATATTCAACAAGCAACAAAGGTTTACAGTACAGCACAGAGAACTATACTCAATACCTTGTAATAACCTATAATAGAAAATAACTTGAAAAATAACATACTAGTATATGTATAACTGAACCACCTTGCTGTACACCTGAAACATTCATTGTAAGTCAACTATACTTCAATAAAATATATAAAGAAAAAAAAACTATTAGAACCTCTATTCATCAAAAGACACCATTATGAGAGTAAAAAGACAAGACGAAAATTGGCAGAAGCTATTTGCAATATGTATATCTGACAAAAGTTTCATATCCAGAATATACAGTGAAATCCTATAAACAGGCTTTCCTGGTGGCTCAGATGGTAAAGAATCCTCCTGCAATGCAGGAGACCCAGGTTTGATCCCTGGGTTGGGAAGATGCCCTGGAGAAAAGGAATGGCAACCCACTCCAGTATTCTTGCCTGGAGAATCCCATGGACAGAGAAGCCTGACAGACTGTTAAGGGATCGCAAAGAGTTGGACACAACTGAGCAACTAACACTTTCACTTCAGTAAAAGAAAAACAAAGCCTTAAAAAGAGGCAAAAGACCTGAAGAGAAACTTTACAAATGAAAACATGCAAATATCCAATAACCACAAGAAAAATATCTATCATTAGAAGTTAGGAAAATACAAATTAAAACCATAATGAAATACCACCACTCCAACCAGAATACTCAAAATGAAAAAGACTGATAATACCAAATGAAGATGTGGTATTGAGACTGTCATACATTGCTGGTAAGATTCTAAATTGATATAATCATTGTTTGGCAATGCCTCAGTTCAGTTCAGTTCAGTTGCTCAGTAGTATCCAACTCTTTGCGACCCCATGAACCGCAGCACGCCAGGCCTCCCTGTCCATCACCAACTCCCGGAGTTTACCCAAACTCATGTCCACTTAGTCAGTGATGCCATCCAACCATCTCATCCTCTGTCGTCCCCTTCTCCTCCTGCCCTCAATCTTTCCCAGCATCAGGGTCTTTTCCAATAAGTCAGCTCTGCGCATCAGGTGAACAAAGTATTGGAGTTTCAGCTTCAACATCAGTCCTTCCAATGAACACCCAGGACTGATCTCTTTTAGGATGGACTGGTTGGATCTCTTTGCAGTCCAAGGGACTCTCAAGAGTCTTCTCCAACACCACACTTCAAAAGCATGAATTCTTCAATGCTCAGCTTTCTTTACAGTCCAACTCTCACATCCATACATGAACACTGGAAAAAGCATAGCCTTGACTAGATGGACCTTTGTTGACTAATGTCTCTGCTTTTTAATATACTGTCTAGGTTGGCCATAACTTTCCTTCCAAGGCATAAGCCTCTTTTAATTTCATGGCTGCAATCCCCATCTGCAGTGATTTTGGAACCCCAAAAATTAAAGTCAGCCACTGTTTCCCCATCTATTTGCCACAAAGTGATGGGACCGGATGCCATGATCTTAGTTTTCTGAATGTTGAGCTTTAAGCCCACTTTTTCACTCTCCTCTTTCACTTTCATCAAGAGGCTCTTTAGTTCTTCTTCACTTTCTGCCATAAGGGTGGTGTCATCTGCATATCTGAGGTTATTGATATTACTCCCGGCAATCTTGATTCCAGCTTGTGCTTCTTCCAGCTCAGCGTTTCTCATGATGTATTCTGTGTATACTAAAGCTAAATATACATTTCCCCTAGGACCCAGGATTACATTTCTAGGTATATACGGAATAGAAATGTGTGCATATGTCCATCATAAAACATATATGAAAATGCTCACAAATGTTTTCCTTTTAAAAGCTCCAAACTGGAAACAACCCAAATTTCCATCAAAAGGGAAGTAGAAAAACTACAATGTAACAACATAAAAGAGTACTATAGAACAACATATAAATGAACAAACTACCAACACATGCAACAGGGCTGAATCTCTCAGGTATTGCTTTGAGCAAAAGAAGCCAGATACTGTATGATTCCATTTATATAATGTTCAAAAACAGATGGTACTAATCAAATCGTCAGAAGAGTAGTTACTTCTGAGGGTGAGTATCTGACTAGGAAGTGACGTGGGGAAACGCCTAAGGCTCTGCAAGTGTCAGGACAGTACACTGCTGCCGTGGTATTAGACATGAGCACTCACACAGGCAAAATTCAGACAAGTGCATTTTACATTAATGTATGGTATAACTAATTCTTTAAGACAAAGAGGTATTATTTTGCTTAAATCACTCCCCTTCCCTGGCCTCAATTTCTTTTTCTATTATATAAAGGGATTAGAGTAGAATAAGCCTGTTTCTACAGTTAACAGCAATTTTCATACTTTACTGTATGGCCCATTTATCTCCTTATATCCCTGCATTAGCCTGAGCACTTTTATCTCTGTAATTCTGAAAAATAGTTTAGCATTCCATGAATATTTACTGACTGGATAGAAAATGTACCAGAATATGATTTTGAGCTCATGAATGTTATAAGAAGAAGGGAAGCTGTAGTTATTAAGACATAATTAAAGCAGGATCCTGAGCGATGCTAAATCATGCCAAAAACAAAGCCCCATTTCTCTCTACTGCTATGCCTTGTATTTCCCCAGGACCTTAGCACTACTCTTAGCAACACATTCTAAGCAAGTTCTTCTCAGTCTTTTTCAAGGAATATGTCATAGCACACACAGAATATGAAAACTATACATATGGAAATAAAAGTATTACAAAAGAACAAAAATCTCAGCACCTAACTAACTTGAAGCACAGGTTGTCTACAATGCAACAACACAGTTCTTTGGTAAATGCCCAAGAAATCTTACAAGATATTCATGCCACCTTGCTTTCCATTATCAGACATTTAATACCACTTTATGCTCTACTTTGCACCCCTGTTCCATAGCCATTTTACACACTTTAGAAATCTTTATGGAATCATGAACATGAATTAATCCATGCAGATGAAGAACATTTTGTCCTGACCCTAGAATGCTTAAAAGTGGTCAAAATGTGCAGATTCAGTGTCAGTATGAATGAATATAGACATGCGGCTAGCTCTTTTCACTCTGCCTTTCTTCTGGCTGATGAGAAGGGGTTGTAGATGACACAGTTCTGACTAAGCTCAACTGCTCAGGAAGGTTTGGACATAGGTTTAGGAACACAGGTGCTTCACATTATAGAGGCATTCCTGAAGAACCACATGTCAACCAAACTGTATTTCTCTGGGGGAAATGATTAGTTGACCCCCACCGGGGAATTACATGATAGGCAAAGAAACAGGCAGCCAAGTGCTGCTCTAAGAAAAAAGATGAAATCCAAGCAAGAATAACAGCCCTTCATCCTAAGAGTGAGAGAAATGCCCAGTATAGCAGAGGCAACTAGTGAGCAAGGAAAGGCCCTGAATCCAGGGTCAGATGACCGAGTTCTAGTCCTGATTAGCCTTTGCACCTACTGGGATGAACCTGAGCAAACCCCCTTTCCTTTACTGAGCCTCAATTATCATCTCAGTACAATAAGGATACCAAGCCCTGCCCTAAATAATTCCAAGTTAGCTGTCTGAATCAAATTAGCCAAGCTGAAAAACGTGAAGCACAACAGGTGCCACTCTGCTACCCCCACGAAGGCAGGAGCTAGTGTCTGTCTGCTCCCAGCACGTAGCAAGCACTGCGTATCAGCCCGTGTTATACGGATGCATGAAGGAGCTGGTGCAGGACTACTACTCAAATGTGCTATAAGGTCTAAAAGCTTTACACAAAGACCATCCCCCGGGACCCGTGGCAATTGCAGGAAGAGAGCAGAGAGGGAGAGCTAAGACACTGCCTGGCACCTCCAGACGGCGAGGGAGGCTGTATCCCCAAACTAAGGACGGTAGCTGGACCGCCCAAGGCAGGGAGGAAGGGCCAGGGCTGGGAGTCAGGGTCGCCTTGTGGTCTTGGGCAGTCCGCAGTGACAATCTCCGACGAGCGGATTCCCTACCCACCTCCGCTACCCCCTCCACCCGCCCCTACCCGGGACTGCACAAGCGTCTGCGCTCAGACGCGAGAGGGACGCCCCATCCAGGATGCGGCCCCCGGTCCCCCAGAAAAGAGAAGAGGCAGGCGCCGCCAAGGGCCCAAACCTCCAGTAGTTGCAGCTGCCGTCGCTGGGTAAGGCCGGGCCGCCAGCCGGGCCTGGCGCAGCATCAGCGCCCGCTGCCGCTTCCGCTCGATGCTCGCCCGCACTGAGGCAGACAGCTCCGTTGGTTGTTCTGAAGCCGCCGGCTCCGACGAAGCTTCCCCGGCGGCGGCCATCTCCGCCGGTGATGGTCGGTGGCTCTAGCCCCGCGCACGCGCACTGCTGGCCCAAAGCGTGCCCAAGGCTCCCCATTGCAAAGTCGCCAGCACCGCCTCCTATCGGGAGCGCACCTGCGCAATTAGAGAAGGAAGTGGGAAAGGAAAGGGCGGAGGGTGAAGTCTGCGCACGCGTTGGGGCGGAAGCTACCTGCTGGTTTATAATCCAGCGCAAGAGCCAGTGCAGAGATCAATGATCAGAACCTGGTCATCTCTAAAATAATAGTTTCGCTTGGTAGTTCAGTCAGTTCAGTTCAGTCGCTCAGTCGTGTCCGGCTCTTTGTGACCCCATGGACTGCAGCACCGCAGGCCTCCCTGTCCATCACCAACTCCCAGAGCTTGCTCAAACTCATGTCCATCGAGTCGATGATGCCATCCAACCATCTCATCTTCTGTCGTTCCCTTCTCCTGCTTTCAATATTTCCCAGCATCAGGGTCTTTTCCGATGAGTCGGTTCTTCGCATTAGATCACCAAAGTATTGGAGTTTCAATTTCAGCATCAGTCCTTCCAATGATATTCGGGACTGATTTCCTTCAGCATCAACTTGTTTGATCTCCTTGCAGTCCAAGGGACTCTCAAGAGTCTTCTCCAACACCACAGTTCAAAAGCATCAATTCTTCAGCACTCAGCCTTTATAGTCCAACTCTCATATCCATACATGACTACTGGAAAAACCATAGCTTTGACTAGACGGCCTTTGTTGGCAAACTAATGTCTCTGCTTTTTAATATGCTATCTAGGTTGGTCATAGCTTTTCTTCCAAGCAGCAAGACAAGAGTCTTTTGATTTCATGGCTTCAGTCATCATTTGCAGTGATTTTGGAGCCCAAGAAAATAAAGTCTATCACTGTTTCCATTGTTTCCCCCATCTATTTGCCATGATATGATGGGACCAGATGCCATGATCTTAGTTTTCTGAATGTTGAGTTTTAAGCCAGCTTTTTCACTCTCCTCTTTCACTTTCATCAAGAGGCTCTTTAGTTCCTCTTTGCTTTCTGCCATAAGGGTGGTGTCATCTGTGTATCTGAGGTTATTGATGTTAATCCCTGCAATCTTGATTCCTGTCTGTGCTTCATCAAGCCCAGCATTTTGCATGATGCACTCTGTATATAAGTTAAATAAGCAAGGTGACAATATACAGCCTTGACATAATCCTTTCCCAATTTGGAACCAGCCCATTGTTCCATGTCCAGTTCTAACTATTGCTCCTTGACCTGCATACAGATTTCTCAGGAGGCAGGTCAGGTGGTCTGGTATTGCCATCTCTTTAAGAATGTTCCACAGTTTGTTGTGATCCACACAAAGGCCTTAGCATAATCGATAAAATAGAAGTAGATGTTTTTCTGGAACTCTCTTGCTTTTTCTATGATCCAGTGGATGTTGGCAATTTGATCTCTGCTTCCTCTGCCTTTTCTAAATCCAGCTTGAACATCTGGAAGTTCTCAGTTCACGTACTGTTGGAGTCTGGCTTGGAGAATTTTGAGCATTACTTTGCTAGCGTGTGAGATGAGTGCAATTTCGCTGTAGTTTGAACATTCTTTGGCATTGCCTTTCTTTGGAACTGGAGTCAGACTTGGGTTAAACCCTATCCCTGACACTTGCTGTCTGCATGACTTCAGCAAGTTATTTAACCTGAATTCAGTTTCTCCAGTAGTAAAATGAGGATAATTACAGAACCACTTCCACGGTTGTTGGGAGGATTAGATGTAGCCTTTTAGCACAATCCCTGGCACACAGAAAGTTTCCCAAAATGATGGCAGCTAGTAGTAACAGTAGTGCCAATTCAAGAGAGATCAAGAGATGATTGGTCTGCATACATTAAATGCCTGGCCTAGGGGGACGGGGTCTTTTTAGATTTTGGTTTAAACAGCCAAGAACACCTGGGTTTTCACTTGCTGTGTGACGTCATGCAGATCACCAGGTACCCAACGCTGGTAAGCATGAGCTCGGCTATCTTTTCCTAGAATATTTCTTCAGTGTGGATGAGCCGCCACCAAGCAGACAGAGGGTTTGGAATTTGAGCCAAATCCTAACTTCCCAAATGTGTGGAAAATTTAGCAAAAGAAATATTGCATGATTTTCTTAAAATGTATGCTCTTTCTTTATTACAAATAAAACTTAACTAAAGCCAGCAAACATTAAGTTCTAAATACTATATATACCATTTGGGACTAGGTTTTAGAGCAAGCTGGCACACTGCAGTTTCCCTTAATATTCAATGGTTAAAGTTTGAGAAATGTTAAGTTAGTGGTTCTATTAATTATACGTATATTCAAGCTGAAAGACCGTATATAAAGCATATAAATGCTGAGATTTTCTGGTTGAACTGGAGACAGAAACCTCAAGCCATCACTACTGCCTTTCCCTCAGATTGTTCCCTATCCATTGATCTTGTCCAGGTGATAAAATCTCAAATTCTATTTGACACCAAAAGCATGAACAGAAAAAGAAAAATCAGTTAAATTTAACTTCATCAAAATTAAAAACTTTTGTTCATCAGAGGACACTGTCAAGAAAGTGAAAAGACAACTCACAGAATGGGAGAAGATACTTGGAAATCATATACAGGTTTCCGTGTCCCCTATCCAAAAGTAGAGCATTCCTAAGAAATTTGTTGTAAACCAAAATGCCACAAAGCAAAGAAGCAATTAGCTTAGAACACATCTTGCTAATGAATGCGTACGCACAAAATAAATAAAGAGAAAGCACAGATGCTCAGAGACAGTTCACAGCTACGGTGACTGGATGCCAAGGTGCTGAGGGTAGATCCAGGGGAAGGAGCTGCTTGGCGTCACTCTCTCAAAGTGCACTGCCTCTATAATGGCTCATTGCAAAACAAACATGACACATGTAGAGAACAAAGGTATGGATACCAAGGGGGGAGAGGGAGGGATGAACAGGGCAATTGCTATTGACAAATATAGACTACTGTGTAAAATAGATAACTTACGATAACTAACGAGCTACTGTATAGTAGAGGGAACTCTACTCTATGCCTGCTGTGACCTAAATGGGAAGGAGATCCAAAAAAGATGGGATATATGTATATGGATAGCTGATTCACTTTGCAGAAACTAACATTGTAAAGCAGTTATACTCAAATACAAGTTAATTTTTTTTTAAATGCAAAAATGGGTACTAGTGAAGGTCTTTCATAAGTGCAAAATGACATAAAGCAAACTTGAAAAGCAAGCGATGTACCTGTATCTAAAAAGGGAATTCTTACAACTAAGTAACAAAAAGACAATGGTTTGTAAATGAGCAAAGGACCTAAATAGATATTTTTCTACAAATGGCCAAACAAGCACAATGAAAAGATATTCATTATTAGTGAAATGGAAACGGAAAAGCATCAGATCAAAAGTGAAGTGAGAGACCATTTCACATCAATTACATGACTAGAATTAAGAGAAAAAAGAAAACAAAATAACAAGTGTTAGCAAGGATGTAGAAAAACTGGCATCCTCCTAGCAGGAATGTAAAACAATGTTGCTGGTGGCAAAGGGTTTGGCTATCCTTCAAAAAGTTAAACACAGAGAATTACCACATAAGTCAGCAGTATCACTCCTGGATAGAAAGAACTGAAGTCCTCAAAGACTGAAAACAGGTGTTCACACAAAAACGTGCATACAAGTGCTCATAGCAGCACTATTCACAATACCAAAAGATCGAAACTACCCAAATGTCCGTAAGATGATAAACAGATAAACAAAACGTGGCATATCCATACAAGGAAAATAATTCGTCCGTAGAAAGGAAGTACTGACACATGCTACAACATGAATGAACCTTGAAAATATTATGCATTTCTTTTATATGAAACATTTGGAATAAGCAAACCCATAGTAACATAAAAAGCATTAGTGGTTGGCAGGGACTGAGGGGAGGAGATGAGAAGTGACTGCTTAAATAGTGTGGGGTTTCCTTTGGAGGTAATGAAAACGTTCTGTTGTGACAGTTTCACAACATTGTGAATGTACTACATGTTACTAATTGTAAATTTTATAATAAGTTTTTTAAAAATTCAAATTCTGACTGGGCCCAGGCAGGTCATGGAAGTTAATGAATCCATCCAGGTGTCGCACTCTGTAAAGTGGAATGTGAGGGCCCCTCTAAGGGAAAAGCTACTGCGTAGCTCCAGTGAGTAGACAGAATTTGGGCCCCTTTTTGCCAACTGCCCAATGTTTGAAGAGAAGTAACTGCTTCTCAAATTGTAAAGTGCATACAAGTCACCTGGTGATCCACTTAAAATGTGGATTCTGATTCAGTAGGTCCATGGTGGGACTCGAGCTATGCATTTCTAATGAGCTCCCTAATTGAGTTGCAGCTCCACCAACCATAGGTCTAATAGTAAGGGTCAGGTCCACAGGTTTTCAAACTTGGCTGCACCCTGGAAGCACCTGGGGAATTTGAAAAACGCAGTCTGATGTCATTGGTCAAGGGTGGGATCTGGGTATTAGGATTTTATAAAGCACCCTCTCCCCCATCCCTATGATTCTAATGGGCAGCACATTTTGAGAGTCAGCACCCTAAATGACTCCCCTAGACTCTATGCCGGAGAAGGCAATGGCACCCCACTCCAGTACTCTTGCCTGGAAAATCCCATGGACAGAGGAGCCTGGTGGGCTGCAGTCCATGGGGTCGCGAAGAGTCAGACAAGACTGAGCAACTTCACTTTCACTTTTCACTTTCATGCATTGGAGAAGGAAATGGCAACCCACTCCAGTGTTCTTGCCTGGAGAATCCCAGGGACGGGGGAGCCTGGTGGGCTGCCGTCTATGGGGTTACATAGAGTCGGACACGACTAAAGTGACTTAGCAGCAGCAGCGGCAGCAGACTCTATGCAGCTCTAAGAGCCTCAGTGGACATGAGTTTCAGCAAACTCTGGGAGACGGTAAAGGACAGGGAAGCCTGGCGAGGTGCAGTCCATGGGGTCGCAAAGAGTCAGACACAACTGAGCGACTGAACAAAAGAGACAAAGAGCTTTTGAGACTGTGATATTTCTGTGTAGGACAAGATAACTGTTCTCTCCCAAGGT
This sequence comes from Bubalus kerabau, assembly GCF_029407905.1. NCBI lineage: Eukaryota > Metazoa > Chordata > Mammalia > Artiodactyla > Bovidae > Bubalus > Bubalus kerabau. The sequence goes on from NC_073627.1 coordinate 129,452,034, forward strand.
AACCTTTTGAGAATAATTAGCCCCTAGAGCCTCCTCCCCAAGAAAGCACTCCAAGCTTGACTGCTGAAGGACATGGACCATAGCTCAGATGCCGTACCGGTCCTGCCGTACCCGGTATTTCGTTAACTCTTGACAACCTTTTGGGTTTCCTTTTATTGGTAACTCCCTCTCCTTGGGCTTCCTGACCTTATTTAGCAAGTTTCGTGTAACTGGGTAAGAATTGTTAGCTGAAGCCTCAACCAAGCTAAACCAAGGCTCCTCCTTTAGAGAAAAGAGGAGTACATGCCTCAATCTGCACATCCCACACAGTGACAAAGGCTGCAAGGCTTGCCCAGAGCACAACGGCGTGAGTCATCTTGGTGGGGGCACAAAAGGAAAGCAAGCAGGAGAACAGAGTAAATATCTTCTTGCCTCACCCCATTCAGTGTCAGGAGAAATCTATGACTACATCTGTATTCCTGCTTGTGCCTCTCACCTCCCAGACCAACTGTGATCCTGGCTGAAAGAGGAGTTATGAACAAAGCACAGGAAGAACTGAAAGCCCTAACAGAGCTTGATAAGGAGCAGGCAGGCAAGAATGGAAGCCAGGAAGGGGGATGAAAACCTTGGCAGCACTTCCTGGTAGACCTCCTCTCTGAGAGCATTACTGGGGTTATTCATGCCTGAGAGGACAGGATGTGAACATATTTGTCTGTATCATCTAGTAAATAGTACATGTGTGTGGCTTTCTTTTTTGCTTTCATTTTTACCCCTGATTGCTGGGCTTTGCCTCTTAATGTGGTCACTTTAAACATCACTGGCATAAATTTACAATAGGAGAACATCTGTGGTAAGGAGCATGCCAAGTTGGGCAACTGTCTGGGATGAGCACACAGGAACACAGAAATTAGCCTGATCCTACAGACCTAAGCTGTATTGCTTTAGTAACCCAGGAAACGCAGTCTCCTATGTCTGTAACTGACACCCTTCTGGGAAAACTTAAGATTTCAACCTCCCTGAACCAAAAGATAAAGCAATTGAGGCAAAACCATCATATTGAAACCTTGATCAATAAAATGTATATGCAAAGGGATTTAGAAAACATCTTAAAGACTAACAACAATATTCTTTCCAGAAGCAATAAGAAGTAGGAGGGTCCAAACAATTCAACTAAAGACAGGAATTAGGAAAGATGATTATCAGTGCTGAAAGCCAAAATCTGGTCACCCACTGGCCAGCAAGGGCAGATCTTTTCCCACTCTGCATTCCCCAGGTTCTGAATGTGGACCAAGGGACCTTGCTTCTTACTGCCTTTTCCAGGAAACTTGCCCTGTGTCCTTCCTTGGGCTCCTGTCAACCTCACATGTGCTGGTATTGTGGCTCCTCCACATAAGAAGTGATACCTACCTGCCTCCTTAACTAAATTATCAGGTCCTTGAGAGTTGGGACCCTCTGGTTCATCCCAGTATCGCCAGCACAGCATCTGCAAAGTAGCTGCTCATTAAATATTTGTGGAATTAAATAAACAGAATGAATAATGCTGAATAAACCTACTCAGAGGTTTATTCACCTCACCAGCACTGAAAACTCAAAGAGGAACCCAACAACCAACTCAGCCCTGGTGTTTATACACCTGTGGAAACAGGGAACACTCCACTTCAGAACAGCCCACTCCACTGTTGCCTGGTTTTGGCCATTATTTTTTGCAATAATAATAATAACAGTAAACACTTCTATGGTGCTTAGTATATAGTAGGTGTTTCTAAGCATTTAAAATTTATTAATTAATTTTTGTAGCTACTCAATGATTGTATTCACTAATCCCAGTTTATAGATGAGATAATAAGGTACAGAGATGTTAAATAATTTATTCAAGGTCATAGTCTAGTGACAGAGCTGAGTTCAACCAGGCACAGCCCAGCCCTGGTATCAATAATCTCAACCACTAAACTCTAAGTCTCAACATTATTAACAGAATGTCTTCCTCTTGCTGCTGCTGCTGCTAAGTCGCTTCAGTCGTGTCCGACTCTGTGCGACCCCATAGACGGCAGCCTACCAGGCTCCCCCATCCCTGGGATTCTCCAGGCAAGAACACTGGAGTGGGTTGCCATTTCCTTCTCCAGTGCATGAAAGGGAAAAGTGAAAGTGAAGTCGCTCAGTCGTGTCCAATTCTTAGCAACCCCATGGACTGCAGCCTACCAGGCTCCTCCGTCCATGGGATTTTCCAGGCAAGAGTACTGGAGTGGGGTGCCATTGCCTTCTCTTACTTCTCCACTAGTACTCATTCACAGCTGGGATCAGAAACCAGGTCCTTGCAATACTCTACATGGCTAATACCCTAATACATGGTCCCTGCAATGCCCTTCATGGCTTGAAACAGACAGGGCTGTCTCTGTTTGAAGCCTGGTTTGAGAGTTATTGTTGCCAGTCTTAAATAGGGCCAAAGGAGGATGAATGTGACCCAGGGCTCATTCATTGTGTGGATGAACTCCAATCCACATAATGGGGTGATAGTCTTATGGTTCCCTGTTTTCTTACTACCCTCAATTGGAGTTTTTGTTTTCCTTTCAATTACCTTTATAAAAAGTGTGGTTGCAACTTCAGACCACAAACCACTTAAATTATATTGGCAAGTACTTCTAATAGTTGGAGTCCCATTGAACACTGAACTATTTGTCACCAGACACACTGTTTTTACAGTTTTTGTAATGTTTGGAAATTGGATGAGTGTCTCTGGCTTCCATCCTTTCTCTGGTCCAACTGCAAGCCTAGTTCAGCTCCCATTGTCTTTTGCCTGAACAGCGTCCAGGCTAGTCTCCCAGTCTCTCCTTCTGATCCATCTTATACTTGGTCTTACAGTTTCATTTGTCTAAAGTACAGCTTTAGGGAATTCCCTGGTGGTCCAGTGCTTAGGACTCCATATGCTTTCACTGCTGAGGGCCTGGGTTCAATCCCTGGTCAGGCAACTAAGACCCCACAAGCTGCACAGTGTGGCACCTCCCCAAGAAAAGAGTACATCTTTAACCATTTGCTCAAAAATCATTTGACCCCATTTTGGTTCAGTTGCTCAGTCATGTCTGACTCTTTGCGACCCCATGGACTGCAGCATCTGACACCAAGCCTGCAGTTAATCCCCATCACCTGTTCCAGCTGCCTTTGGGGGTACTTACCCTCCATGAATTTTCATTGAACTTTATGCTGTATCTTCCTATCTTCTAGGCTGGCCCTGCATTCCTCTTGCCTCTGGACTATTTCCCTCCTGCATTTCTCTTGTTCATGAACTCACTCATTCTTTCATTTGTACATACATTCAATCAGCAACTTTAAGACCCCATGCTCCAAGCGAGGTCTTATGCTAGGACCAGGAATACAGCAACAAATTAATCATGCTCCTCTCAAGAAACTGATTTCCATTTCCTTAAAGATTAATTATGTGGAGTATCTTTTCATGTGCATATTTGCTATTTGCATATCTTGTTGGGAGAAATGTCTATTCAAGATCTTTGCTCATTTTAAAGTTGAATTATTTGTCTTTTTATTATTGAATTGTAAGTTTTTATATGATAGATATCCCAGTTTTCTAATTGTTTCCTGCTGGGGTCCAGCCCCGGCTGATCCAGGGTATTCAAAGTGGGGACGGCGTCGGCGAGGATCAGGATACAATAGCTTCAATTAGATATTAATTACAGATATAAAGAGTAATAGAATGAGGATAACTCAGTAGGAAAATTCAGTGGAGAATAGAGGCTGAGTAGCTTGGTTTACGCAGGAGACCAATAAAACTTCAAGACAAGAAGTTTGCACCACTTTCGTAGGCCGCAGGCATCCTTCCATTCTCCCGAAGGAGAGGAGACACTGAGGCCTCCCCGGTCAGATCTTAGAAGCCCAGGCAAAATTAGTAAGCATGGTGGGTTCCGCGCTCCAGATGGAGACTCAGCCAGAGTGAGAAAGAGAGAGACATGGGGAGACCAGTCTTTCGAGGAACTGATCCCAATTCTTTATTTTCCAGAGTCTGTTTTTATACACTGAGATGTTATACAAAAGTCACGCGGGGACAGCAGTCCTGACTTTTATTAAAGTCAGGTGCTTCATACAAATGTATACAGAGGTCTTAGGGGTGTTACATCATCTTCTGGCCAGGGGGGCCTGCTGACAATTTATGACCCTCTCCTTGTGACAGTGGTCAGTCAACCAGAACACTTTTTTCTCCAAGGGTGATTATTCTTAAAACAGACGCCACCCAAATAAAGTTACATTCCTATAGGGTGAGGGTGTAGTGGGTTTTAGTTAAGGAAAGAATTTACTTAGCCTAAGGTCTAATGTGATTTATATCAAAGGTTAATACTTATTTCTTCTATATATTCATTAATGTGTATAAAGGCAGGGGATGTGGAGACTTAGCAGTAAACATTGGCTCAACAAATGAAAAACCCTTCACCAATACAATTTCTAATCAGCCCATTATATTTATGCTAATAGTTTTCTAACTTCTCTAAAGAACCTGTTTTTAGAAGGTTTAAAGCATCTCGTGCCTCTCACGGTTGGGAGGCTGTGAGCAATCACATGTGGCCGGACAAGCCTGTCAGGCAGGCTAGAGAACCTTCAGAGGAGTTTGTAAGTTGAAACACTCCTATCACGCCCAGGAATTATTATTAACTGGAGCTCTAAGTTAACTCCTTCTCCGAAAGAGGTGGTGGGGGACAGCCCCCTGTAAAGTCAGAGGTGTAGGTGAGAGCACAAAGTAGTAAAGTAGGCAGGCTCTGGTTATGGGGGTAGATGCTCGAGGATTTCCAGGGGGACTCCTGAGGCTCGATCCCGCCTTTGCGTATGTCGAGCCTCCTTCTTCATGACCTTTGCCATGGGCGGAGTGCCTCACGCTGGCCCCCAACAGTTTCCCTTATACTTTTGTATTTTCTAAGTTTTCTACAATGATGAGTGACTCTGATAAGCAGAATATCTAAAATGTGATACTAACCTACATGAAAATGTAGAAATCATGCTAATCAAACTTAGGAATGATATTAAATTAGGAAGAATGTTAATGTATTTGGGGTTTTTTGTTTTACAAAATCAAGATCCATTCTTGGAGGAGAACTATGGGTAAAATATTCAGTGTGTTAATGTGAACTTCCTCATTTCAACAATTTTGTCAGTGTGTTTGATGAAGTGATCTTTTTCTGTGTAAGTGGGAGCTGAAATTAGATGATATCTTGCATGTTCAACCTGCACTGTCTATGATTTTCGGTTAAGGTAGGGGTAGAACTCTCTTGACAATGGTTCATGAAAAAGCAATCTGAAGGTCTTGGTGTCTCACAGACTCAGTGGGGATCAACATGTGATGTGACTGATGAAAAGAGAGGATGTGATCTGAGATGACAAGAATCAAAGCTGGGTGTCTGAACTGAGGGAGAGGTTTATCCTGCTGATTGAGCTGCTCAGACCACACCAGAAGCATGTCCCCACTTCTGAACAACACTCCAGGAACCAGAGCACCATCTATGTGGCTGGGCTGGGGAGGGAAGGGCTAGGAGGAAAGTGCTGGGAGGATGGCCACTTCAGAAGTCGTGATCAAGGCACTACATCTCTGGAGGGTTTCCCTGGGCAGAGGCATCAATGTGGTCTGCCAGGCCTTTATCGTCTCACTTAACTGGAAATTCACAGCAGCCTCACTGGGCAGGATTTCTTCTTACTTTATACCATGAGACCCAGGACTACACTCATGGTAGTTCCAATGGCCCCTCATCTTGGAAGCCGAAGACCCAAATGGCAATCAGGTGAGAATCTGACCCAAGGTCCACAGAACAGGAACAAGGAGACGCCAAAGACACTCTAGGGCAGCAAATACAAATTGTCCTGGGGTCCAAGCTGGCAAGGAAAACCAACCTTTCAAATGTAAACCTTTAAAATGAGCACCTGCCTTTTAAATGTATACAAGTTTCTTCACTTTCACAGATAAATATGTTGGGCTGCATTTTTTTTAAACAAATGACTTGGTCTTTTATTTTTCCTTTTTTTCAGAAAGAACTAAAAGAAAGTTTTATTTTTATAATTTAAAAAACAGCAATGTACAATGAGAAATGGCATCCCAGTCATCCTCATTTCTGGGGTGACAACAGGGAAATGAGGGGACAGCTCTGAAAGGACTGCAGCAGGCCCAGTGAAGCCAGGCCTCCCACTCTGTTAAAGAGGAGCTAAAAACTGGGATTTTTATGTGAAATCATCCAATTTCTAAATCTTGATGCTGATGGAGGGGATATATGTACACCTACGGCTGATTCATGTTGATGTTTAACAGAAAACAACAAAATTCTGTAAAGCAATTATCCTTCAATTAAAAAGTAAATTTTAAAATATATACTTTTTAATTTAAAAAAGAAAATATCATACAGGGGCTGGAAATCCCTCTACAACATCTCTGCTGGGGTCATCTTAACTCTTCTGCTTGCATATCTGGCAACCGGACCCCAAGCCTATGAATTCAGCCATCTCTGTATGTGGACTGCTGCAACTGATAGGAACAGGTTCTTCAAATTAAACTGAAATCAATCTCTTTATAGTGTTCAATACACCCGCCTGACCACCCCTGACCTACATAGCCTCCGCCACTCAGCCACTCCGTCTATCCATTCACTCATTAGACAGACAGACAGACAGACAGACACACACACACATACGCACCAGGGGCTCTGGAATCCCGCGGATAGGGTTCCCCACAAGTTGAATATGTGCTTTCTCTATCTTTGAGTCCCTTGGAGCCTGGAATCCAGGTAGGTTCCCTGGGTGGGAACACGGTCTCCCAACCCCTCTCCTGTATGAAGATTGCCCCGGGAAGAAGTTCCCTTGTGGACCCTGTGTGTGCTTCTCCTGGGCAGCAGCCTGGCAGTGAGTTTACGGGGTCTACTGGACATGAACCCTTGACATGTCATTGATGTTGCAGCCCAGGCCTCCCCACTGTGTAAACAGGCATTAACATCCACATCCTGGCAGATTTTGAGGGATATACAGGTTGTTTTAATGGGAATGTGCTACACACAGTGTCAGGATTGTGACAAATGGTATTGACACAGAGGCATGGAAGGAACTTGGGATCCCACAAGGCTAGGTTTGAATCCAGGTTCAGACACTTTGGGCAGAATATCTGATTTCTAAGAGCCTCTATTTCCTCATCTATAAAATAAGCATAGAACTGCCTAGTGGAGGCCTGTTTTTTGAATTTGAAATTAGCAGTAATGCCACACACTGAATGTCCTGCACAGTAAGTGCCCCGGAAAGGGTAAGCTGTTGGTGGTGGTGTAACTGGTAACCAGTAGAGGGCACCAAACTACTCCGTAAATGAGGTTGGCGGTTGGCCTGCCATACTCTCCACAGGTTCAAACCTTTACCTATGCAAAGCCAGTGGGACGCGCGCGCGCGCGCACACACACACACACACACACACACACACACACACACTCATACACATCTTCGTTGAAAAGTTAGAAATTACACTTTACATGGTACTATTGGGCAGGGGGTTCATTTATTAACAAAAGCAGCTTGGGGTAATGGAAAGAGCACCCCAGAAGGAAGGGAAACCCATCCTAGGACAGGGGTTCTTGTCCTGTGCTCTGTGGCCCTGGGAAAGTCTGGACCCTTTTTTGAAGCCCAAGAGGGTTGAACCAGTTGATCTCTAAGGGACCTTCTAGATGTCTATGACTAAGATTCTAGGACATGTATTTCACAAAGCATGCAGGTGGTCGGGATTGCGATGGGGAGAAATGGACTGAACGACCTCTGAATGCCCTCCTGGGGCTGCAATTTGACGTTTGTACACAGTCACGGGAAGCCTCACACGGGCTAATCCTAGCCTCACAAAAGAGTGCGGTTAGAGTCGCTGGGTGGTGGCGAAGTTTTTCTACAAGCACACATGATGCTTATCATCTTTTGTGCAGGCTGATGTTGAAGCCACAGAGACCACCCAGCCTGACAAAGAAAGGAATTCTTGTCTGCACTTGACAGCCTTCAGGTTGATGGTTTTCCATTTGCCCCGGAGGCTGTCACTTGCAGAACAATAGCAAGGAGCAGGGTGGCTCTCACCTGAGACTGGCGCTGCCGAGCGGCAGGGAAAGGGGGGTTACTGCTGTCTCTCCTCCAGGACGTGGAGGGTGTAAGCCAGCAGCTGGCATGTAGTAGCCGTGCCTGGAGAGGCTGTGCTGTGGAGGATTATTTCCTGTGTAGATGGGGTTGTACTCTACAGGTCAGAAAGCAGTAAGTGCTTAGCACATTACTGTTCACTTAAAAAAATTATAATGAATTATTGATACACACAAAACATGGATTAATCTCAAACCTCAAACAGAGTGAAAGAAGCCAGACACAAAAGATTACATACTGTATAATCCCATTTCTGTGACCTTCCAGAGAAGATAAAACTTGGCTATATGGTACTAGAAATTAGATCAATGACTGATTCCTTAGGAGGGAGAGAAGCTGACTGCAAAGGGACAGAGAGGAACTTTGAAGGAGGTGGAAACTCTATGTCTTAATTGAGTGATGATGAGGTGGTGCACCTTTGTAAAACTGAACTGCTTACATAAAATCACTGTGTTTGATTGTCTGCAAATTATATTTCAATAACACTGATTAAAAAACTGAACTGCAAAAACAAGTTTAGGGACTTCCCTGGCAGTCCAGTGATTACAACTCAGCATTTTTTACTGCTATGGGCCTGGGTTCAATTCCTGATCAGGGAACTCAGATCCCACAAGCCACATGGCCCAGTTAAAATACAAACAAAAACAAGTTTAATGACTTTCTTATTATCAAAATAAATACATGTTGAGAGTTCTCTGGTAACCTAGTGTTTAGGATTCCAGGCTTTCATTGTAAGGGAACTGAGATACAAGATGCACAACACAGCCCCCCCCAAAAAAAAACTATGTTCACATTAGAAGACTGAGAAAATACAGATATGTTTAAAAAAAATAAAGATAAACCATCCATAATCCCATCATGCAGAGGTAAACATGGTTATCATTTTGATAAGGCTAGTGCCAGACCTTTATTATCACAGAAATGAAATAATAATTTGCATTATCATTAATTTATTTCTGCATTAAATAGCCAACATAGGCACATAATTACAAAAGGGCATAAAGTAAAAAATAAATCTCTTTCCCAGTCCCCTCTCTAGAAGCAATTACTCCCATCATTCACTTGTATATCCTCCTGGAGATATGTTATGCTTTTACAAAAATATATGTGAGATGATCATGAAGGGAAAGATGGTAGCATACTCTACGTACAATTTTCACCTGTATTAATCTATATTTTAATATAATATCCCATGAATATCTTTCCATGTTATTGAAATTTTCTACAGTGTCATTTTTCAGCAACTTTTGATTCAAGTAGAACATAAAAATCTAAAATATGCAAGAATTATAAGAGTAAAGTTCAAAGTGTTTTCATATATAGAATCTACTTTTATATCCAGTACCAATGAACCAAGAACTTTCAGATGTTCAAGCTGGATTTAGAAAAGTCAGAGGAACCAGAGATCAAATTGCCAACATCTGTTGGATCATAGAAAAAGCAAGAGAATTCCAGAAAAACATCTACTTCTGCTTTATTGACTACACCAAAGCCTTTGACTGTGTGGATCACAACAAACTGTACATTCTTCAAGAGATGGGAATACCAGACCACCATACCTGCCTCCTGAGAAATCTGTATGGAGGTCAAGAAGCGACAGTTAGAACTGGACATGGAACAACAGACTGGTTCCAAATTGGGAAAGGAGTACATCAAGTCTGTATATTGTCATCTTGCTTATTTAACTTATATGCAGAGTACATCATGCAAAATGCCAGGCTGGATGAAGCACAGACTGGAATCAAGATTGCAGGGATTAATATCAATAACCTCAGATATACAGATGAGACCACCCTATGGCAGAAAGCGAAGAGGAACTAAAGAGCCTCTTGATGAAAGCGAAAGAAGAGAGTGAAAAAGCTGGCTTAAAACTCAACATTCAGAAAGCTAAGATCATGGCACCTGGTCCCATCACATCATGGCAAATGGATGGCAAAACAATAGACACAGTGAGAGACTTTATTTTCCTGGGCTCCAAAATCACTGTAGATGGTGACTGCAGCCATGAAATTAAAAGACACTTGCTTCTTGGAGGAAAGCTATGACCAACCTAGATAGCATATTAAAAAGCAGAGACATTACTTTGCCGACAAAGGTCCATCTAGTCAAAGCTATGATTTTTCCAGTAGTCATGTATGCATGTGAGAGTTGGACCATAAAGAAAGCTGTGCACTGAAGAACTGATACTTTGGAACTGTGGTGTTGGAGAAGACTCTTGAGAGTCCCTTGGACTGCATGGAGATCAAACCAATCCATCCTAAAGGAAATAAGTCCTGAATATTCATTGGAAGGACTGATGCTGAAGCTGGAGCTCCAATACTTTGGCCACCTGATGTGCAGAACTGACTCCTTAGAAAAGACCCTGATAGTGGGAACGATTGAGAGCAGGAGGCGAAGGGGACGACAGGATGAGATGGTTGAATGAGATGGTTGGATGGCATCACTGACTTGATGGACATGAGTCTCAGCAAGCTCCAGGAGTTGGTGACGGATAGGGAAGCCTGGCATACTGCAGTCCATGGGGTCACAAAAAATCGGACATGACTGAGCCACTGAACTGAACTGAATATAAAGCAACAGGTCATTACCAGCTCTCCAAAAAACCTTTCACTGTCTCCTGGTGTCTCCTAAACGCTGTCTCCTCTCCTGCAAAAGAAGCCGTGATCCTGACTTCTAATTTCTAGTGAGTTTTGCCTGTTTTTTTTTTTTTAATCTTTACACGTTATTTATATACTAATAGTAGAATTACACAGTGTTTATTCTTACGTCTGTATTCTTTCATTCCACAGTATATGAATGAGATTAATTCATGTCAGTGCATATAGCAACATTTCATTCACACCTACTGCCATAGAATATTCCTTTGTATAAATACATCACAATTTATCTATCCATTTGGCTGTTGATGGACACAGGGGATGTTTTCAGGTTTTGGCTGTTGTAGCTGTTCATGTTCTGTAGAACATGAACATTCTGTAGATGTCTTTTGGTGAATATATGTGTGCATTTCTGATGCATACATGGCTAGGACTGTAACTGCTAGGTCACAGATATGCACATATTCAGCATTAGAAGAAAAAAAGTCTCCAAAATGGTCACACCAATTTAAACTCTCTCCTGACTTCTGAGAGTTCCAACTCCTCTACATTCCACCTACAAAATCAGTTTTAATGGCCATATAGCATTTCTATTTTATACAAATATGCCATAGTTTCTTTTACCTGTTTCCTGTAGTACAGGGATTCCTAACTCTTTTTGGGCCATAGACACACTGGTGTTCTGACAAAGCTTGAGGACCCCTTCTCCGAATATGACATAGTAAAATATGACTTTACTATTAACCTGCTAAATGATAACATCTAGCAGCAGGTCTAATAATCACAGTAACATCAAAATTCCAAAATAAGCATAAATATTAAAATGCTTATTGGCATTTAGTGTTGCTTCTCTTATGAAATGCATATCTTAGTTCTTGCCAATTTTAATGGCCTTTTTATTTTCAAATTTGTATGTAAGCACTCATGTGTTACAGATATTACCCATCTCTGTGAAACGTTACAATTTCTTATTTGTCATTAGCTTTGCCATTATGTTTGTTTTTAAATAATAGCTTTATTGAGGAAAATTCATATACCATAAAATTCACCCTTTTTAAAGTAGAGACTTTGGTGGCTTTTAGTACACATCAGCATGTTTTCAGGGCTTATCCATGTCGTAGCAGGTATCACTATTTTATTCCTTTTTATGGCAGAATAATACCCCCCTTCTATGGTATGGCAGATCAGATTTTTATCAGTTGATAGTCAAGTGGGTTGTTTCCATTTTTTGGCTATTATGAATAATGCTGCTATGAACATTCAAGTAGCAAGCTTTTGTGGGGACGTGTGTTTTCATTTATCTTGGGTATACACCTAGGGATGTAATTTCTGGGTCATATGATAATTCTACATTTAAAAACTGCTAGACTATTTTCCAAAATGGCCACATCATTTAAAAATTCCATGAGCCATGTATGAGATGTTTATGGTTTTTTAATAAATTAAAAATTTTAATTTTACATAGAAAAATAAGTCATATCTATGTTTTCTTTTATGCTTTTGCCTTTGAGTTATTCTTAGAAAGACTTCCACCATTCCAAAATTATAGAAATAGCCTCCTATATACACACACACACACACATTCTTTTAGTACTGTGTTTTTCCTTTTTGTAAATAGAAACTTTAAACAACCACTTGGAATCTACATTATACAATGCCACGCCTTCCTACTCTCTCTGCCATTTTTAATAGACTCTTTTTTTTATATATATTTCTTCATCCAGTTCTGTCTGCCTTATAATTAACAGCAATTTCCCTCAGATTCAGAGGTATGGTGAATTGTTACTAGACTCTTTTCTTGTTTCTTCAGTTTTTATGGTTGTTTCAGATAATTCTAGCCATATGTCTTTTTTCTTTCTGACATAGGATTTTTAAAGTGCTCATCTGAATGCATTTCTCAGCAGTATAAACATTTTATCAGAACTGAGGAGAAAAGGATGTGGATGGTGTTCTAGACACACTTGATTTCGTGTGTCCTGTCTTTTCCTGCTTTCGTCATCTTTAGAGTGAAGGGAAGCCCTGTGCTCGGCAGGAAGACAAAGGTTGTCTGGATGAGTGCTGAAGGGACTAGCAAGGGCTAAGAGGAGGGTGGGAATCTCTGGGGAACATTCAGTTGGTTTTTCCAGCCTGTCCTCTGTTTTTCCCTAATTCTGCCCACCACCTCAGAAACAGAAAGTAGACTGTTTCCACTTGAAACAGTGTAATGAAGCCTCATACTTCCAAATTTTCACCCCATTTTTATTCTGTTTTATCCTTATTACAATCCTGGGAGGTTAGACAGGACCAGGGTTTATTAGCCCCATTTCACAGATGAAGAAACAGAACCCCCAAGAGGGGAAATGCTGAAACCATAAGCCTGGGACCTAGTAAAGTGGGATCTTAACACTCCAGGACTCCTGACTTAAAGCCTCAAAAACCCCCGTTCAGCAGGCAAAGAGGGTCAGAGGTCTAGGGTGTGTACACATACAGCCCTCAAAAGGAATGTGGGGTTTTGTGGTTTGGGTTTTTCTTCCCCTTTCTAAGCACGCTTCGCATGCCAGCAAAGGGTGTGCGTATGTGTGTTGGGGGATGGGAGGGGTGAGTTTCAGAAGTGCATGTCATTCCTGAGCCATTTTACAAAGGACGTCAAAGCACGAAACATGTGATGAAGCTCACAAGTCCCTTCTGGTCTTCTGGTGTCTTATTAGGGCCCAGCTTCCTCAAGGGAATGACAGAATGAGACTCAACCTGATGGTGGGACCTGGGGGACATGACACATTCAGGGGTTTACTGTGACATGCACCTGAGCTTCAGATAGAAGCTCTGTGACAACAGAGAGGGACGAACTCTGCTTTGTGGGCCCCAAAGTTAAAGTTGGTAAGTGAGAGCTCAGAATCCCAGCCCTGGACTTGGGCATGCTAATCTCTGGCCCTGCCCCTCGCTATGCAGACCTGCACCCCTGCTGTCAGGCAGGCACAAACGCCGTATAAAATGCTACACCAGGGATTTCGCTGGCAATCCAGTGCAGGGGGTGCAGGTTCAATCCCTGGTCTGGGAACTAAGATCCCACATGCCTCATGGCCCAAAGAACCAAAACATAAAACAGAAACAATGTTGTAACAAATTCAATAAAGACCTTAAGAAAATGGCCCACGTTAAAAAAATTGTTAAACCAAAGTACAGCTGTCTTTGTCTGTGTGCCATTAGAAGATATTTCAACCCAACAAAAAATCACTGGTGGCTCAGGTGGTAAAGCGTCTGCCTGTAACGCAGGAGACTGGGGTTCAATCCCTGGATCAGGAAGATCCCCTGGAGAATGGCACCCTACTTCAGTATCCTTGCCTGGAAAATTCCATGGATGGAGGAGCCTGGTAGTCTACAGTCCATGGGGTCACAAAGAGTCGGACACGACTGAGCGACCACTTTCTTTCTTTTCTTTCTTTCTTTCAACCTGACAAAATGAATGGGTTCTCATTACAAAATCCTTGTAATTCCTCAGTCAGCTTGTCTGAGCCCCAGTGCTGGGCCCTCTGTTGCTGGGTGTCCACCTGTGGCTGACAGATGCTGCACATTCAGAATAAAAAGCATGCAGAACTGGAAGGGGGCTTTGGTTTCACAATAGCCACAAGTGTTCTGCTCTGCCTCGCTGCATCTCCCTTTATACGCTTTGCCAAATGACACGGATGATGGTGAAGACTGGTCTACCTCTCTGAGGTGTTACCAGCTAGGAGGATGTGCTCTGTGGGGCAGCTGTCATTTGCCTGCCTGTGTTTGCCCTGGGAAGGTGGGACTCTTAAAAAAATAGCTTCAAAACTTTGAGTCGGGGGGAGGGGGCCAGTTCAGGCTCTAAATTTAGTAGAAAACGTTAGGAAAAAATTAGAGTGAAGTATAAAGAAAAGTCTAACCAGGACATGTATAAGACTAGGGTTGAAATTTGCTGGCGATGGCCAGAGAATAGTAAGAAAGAAACCAAATTATTTGTATTTTTCTTTAAAACAGACAAATCTGACCATGAAACGCATGCTCTTTGCCATCTGACATCATTACAAATAAATACAGTTTCCCAAATGGAACCTTTCCATTTTTTATTCTAATCCTTCAAGTTTTCCTGAAAGACTGCGCTAGAACATGTAATTTCCTAGTTTGGGTCTTAGTTTCCCTGTCTATAACATGGAAAGACTTTGAACGCACAACCACTCAGGGTCCTTCTAGTATAGTTTCTATTATTTTTACATAAATTCAACTTAACACACACCATTGAACCTTTATCCTAGGTCATTTCTTGTTCCTGGCTCTGATCATGCAGAAGATGCTTGTTTCCTACCCACAAGGAGCCACTGTTCACTGGGGGTGGATGAGACCAGTGGAGAGGCTTGTGATTCAAAGCCAAGCCTCGTATATACACAGTCAAGGGATGCAGAGGGCCAAAGAGTGGTAGAAGGAGGGATCCGGCCTTGAATGCTAAGGCAAGGGGTGTGCAGTTCATTTGGCAGGTACTGAGGAGCCACTGATGGAGAAGGAAATGGCAACCCACCCCAGTGTTCTTGCCTGGAGAATCCCATGGACAGAGAAGCCTGGTAGGCTGCAGTCCATGGGGTCGCACAGAGTCGGACACAACTGAAGCGACTTGGCGGCGGCAGAGGAGCCACTGAAGGCCTGAAGGAAGAGACGTACTGTCATCAGAATTGTACTTTAGGAATATGAATCTGGCAAAATGGGCCTATGGTTTTCCTAAAGGTCCCCCCAGGTGGCAAATGGAGGCACTGGTAGCAGAACCCACCCAGGCTGACTCCCAAGCTTGGGCATATAACTCTCCAGGAAAGCCACAGAAACACGCTAGATAAGCTTCAAATCAACAACTGCTTAGACTGTTTAGACACCAGCATCCTATCCAAAAGGATACACTAGGGGAAAATAACCTCTGCCATGAAGGGCTAAAGATTTACTTCCTAATTCCTAAGTATTGAAAGCTGACCCCCAGAATATATGTCCATATCCTAATCCCTGGTGCCTCTTGTGTAGCAAGAGACAAGAATAAATTAAGGATCTTGAGAGGTGGAATTTATCCTGGATTATTCAGACAGCCCTACATGCAATCACATGCATCCTTATAAGACAGACACACAGAGAAAAGGAGGAAGAAGCAATGTGACCACAGAGATAGGTGTGATGTGACCACGAGTTAAGGAAGGCCTGGGGCCACCAGAAGCTGGAAGAGGCAAGCCATGGATTCTCCTGAGAACTTCAGAAAAGAGTGTGGCCTTGCAACACCTGACTACAGACTTCTGGCCTCTAGAGCTGTGAGAGAATAAATGCCTGCTGTTTTAAGCCACCAAGGCAATGGTAATTTGTTACAGCAGCCACAAGAAACTAACACACAGATCACTTTTTGTTAAATTTAATTAATGCATTTGAATTGGTAATGCATGCATACAGGGTCAACACTCTGTAAGGGTGAAGGATAAATACTGAAAGGGAAATCTCCCTCTTTTCCATGCCCACCAGTTACCATTTTCCTCATCAGATGAACATTAAATCTTGTGTATGTGCACCTACAGATTTCCAAATTTCCCCCAAATTATGTGGAAGGTAGCATGTGGTCATGGGGTAACAAAAATAGACCTTATCCTTGCAGACAGACAGACAGATGGACCTGGTTCAGATTCCACCCCAATTCCAACCCATATACGGAGACTCTCTGGACAAGCTCCCCAACTTTGAAGAGACCTTGTCTTCTCCTCTGTAAAGTGGAGACTAGGACTGCGATGAGGATCAAATGAGATGACGTGGGTGAAGCTCTCAGCAGAGAGTGGTGTGTGGCTGCACAGGTCCCACCTTGTGAAGGACTGTCGCTGCTGTTTACCTGGCCTGTTGGGGGCGCTTCTGAGTTCAGCACGTAGAATCAGTCAGCACATCTTTTGCCAACAAGCCTAAAAGAGATGGCTGCATTCTTGTCATTCCAGGGTTATTTCTGACGATCTGTCTGTCTGTGGGCCCTTCTTTCAGTGTTGATGGAAAACCAAGGTTATGTAACATCAACAAGGCTACTCTTAAAACCATAAAGAGAAAGTAAGGAACATGAGGGTAAGCAGATGTGCCTGGGCTCCACAGACAGGATTTTGGGCCTTCACCCACACTGTTCCTTCACTTGCAGGAGTACAAGTGAAGGAGTACAAAAAATTCCAATCACCACTCTGCACTGGGGTCTTCAGTGTAATAGAAACAGCAGAAGAGTTAGAGAATTCAAACCCGCTTACACTGCAGCTTTGGCCAGGACGCTTCCACTCGGTGCGCCGCAGCCATTTTAATCTATAAAATGGGAATAATGCTCTTTTCCCTATCTACTTAGAGTTGTCAGGTGGGTTACAAAGGAAGAGCCAGGGACCAGCTTAGACATTACCTAGGCCGCCATTTACTTTTACAGATGAGGAAATTGGGACCCAAAAAAGACAAATTACTTGCCCAAGTTTACCCAAGGAGTCCATAGATGAGGCTGAAACTCGGCCTTCAAGAGACAGCCCTTTTCTCTTTAGCAGACCGATGAGACACAGGTGATAAACCATCATATACTATGTAAATGTCATTTGAGGTCACTGGTCTTAATGATGGCTAGACCTTGGCCTCCCTGTTTCTTTTTCTAAAGCTCTATTCAAAATGGATGCAAGCCCCAATCTTCTGCTTTTCAGCCTTTTAAGGAAGAGTACGAATTACCCTGACAAGAACCATGAGCCTCTGGTCCTAATTCCCAATGGCTGCTCCCCAACCTGTGTGCCCCTGGATCAGGAATGCAGGGAATGAGCCCATATACAAGGCCACTTGACCTCCTTCAGCAGGACATGGTGATGCAGACAGGGCACAGGGGATCTTTTCAGTTCAGTCACTCAGTCATGTCCGACTCTTTGCAACCCCATGAACCACAGCATGCCAGGCCTCCCTGTCCATCATCAACTTCCAGAGTTCCCAAACCCATGTCCATTGAGTCAGTGATGCCATCCAGCCATCTCATCCTCTGTCATCTCCTTCTCCTCCTGCCCTCAATCTTTCCTAGCACCAGGGTCTTTTCAAATGAGTCAGCTCTTCGTATCAGGTAGCCAAAGTACTGAAGTTTCAGCTTCAACATCAGTCCTTCCAATGAACACCCAGGACTTGTCTCCTTTAGGATGGACTGGTTGGATCTCCTTGCTGTCCAAGGGACTCTCAAGAGTCTTCTCCAACACCACAGTTCAAAAGAATCAATTCTTTGGCGCTCAGCCTTCTTCACAGTCCAACTCTCATATCCATACATGACCACTGGAAAAACCATAGCCTTGACTAGATGGACCTTTGTTGACAAAGTAATGTCTCTGTTTTTTAATATGCTGTCTAGGTTGGTCATAACTTTCCTTCCAAGGAGTAAGCATCTTTTAATTTCATGGCTGCAGTCACCATCTGCAGTGATTTTGGAGCCCCCAAAATAAAGTCAGTCACTGTTTCCACTGTTTCCCCATCTATTTGCCACAAAGTGATGGGACTGGATGCCATGATCTTAGTTTTCTGAATGTTGAGCTTTAAGCCCACTTTTTCACTCTCCTCTTTCACTTTCATCAAGAGGCTCTTTAGTTCTTCTTCACTTTCTGCCATAAGGGTGATGTCATCTGCATATCTGAGGTTATTGATATTACTCCTGGCAATCTTGATTCCAGCTTGTGCTTCTTCCAGCCCAGCGTTTCTCATGATGTACTCTGCATATAGGTTAAATAAGCAGGGTGACAGTATACAGCCTTGACGTACTCCTTTTCCTATTTGGAACCAGTCTGTTGTTCCATGTCCAGTTCTAACTGTTGCTTCCTGACCTGCATACAGGTTTCTCAAGAGGCAGGTCAGGTGGTCTGGTAGTCCCATCTCTTAAAGAATTTTCCACAGTTCATTGTGGAAAAAGGCTTTGGCATAGTCAATAAAGCAGAAGTAGATGTTTTTCTGGAACTCTCTTGCTTTTTTGATGATCCAGTGGATGATGGCAATTTGATCTCTGGTTCCTCTGCCTAAATCCAGCTTGAACATCTGGAAGTTCACGGTTCATGTATTGCTGAAGTCTGGCTTGGAGAATTTTGAGCATTACTTTGCTAGCGTGTGAGATGAGTGCAATTGTGTGGTAGTTTGAGCATTCTTTGGCATTGCCTTTCTTTGGGATTGGAATGAAAACTGACCTTTTCCAATCCTGTGGCCACTCCTGGCAATCTTTTAGTGGCAAACAATTCTTACTTGGGCTGAGTAAACATTCTAAATCCACACACAGCTCTCAAACCTCTGTCTCCCTGACTTGGACTTTATTCTTTCCAATTTGTATGAAACTTAAAAACAACTTGGGAGGTTTATAATAAATGTGTACCACCATCCAAAATGAAATATGTTCTCTCTTTTTACCTATTATTCAAAATAAAACAATAGAATATACTATCTGGGAAAACAAGGCTGTTTACATCAATGGGGGCGGGGGGAGTGGTATCTGAATTAGTAGGAATGGGCAGAGAGGAGATTGGCCACCCAACCATACAGCAACTAGAGAGATCCAACACTGTTTCCCTTGTCTTATAGCTAGAGATGCCAGAAATAAATGGATAATTAAACTCAGTAGAATTTAAAAGAGTCAATCAGTTCTCACTCACAACAGATTAGGTAAGTCTGGAATGAAGATAACTATAGGGAGGTCTCCTGGTAACTACCAGTGTGTTTTATACTTTCGTTTGTTTTCACGTTACTAAGCAGCATCCTTTCATTTAAGCTTGAAGAACTTGTGTCAGCATGATGATTCTTATTTCAACCAAGCTTGACCATGACGGTTGCAAAACAAAAATCTTCCAACCCTAACATTCTCTTCACATTTACTGGCTGGCATTCTACTGTAAGCGAGAGCCCTTTCCTCTTCTCTGTTTGTCCAGCCATTTATTATTGATCTATTTATTATCAGTACAGATTCACAGAATCCTATTTTTCAATGGTTTATTTTCCTTATTTTAATTATTTTGATGCTCAAATTATCCCAGATTGGCTGGCCAGCTCCTCTTCAAGCTGATTCCCGTGTCCTTTTGACTTGCCCCATCATTTTTTTTTTTTTTTTTTGGAGCACTGCTTTACTTTCTAGCACCAGATATACCAAGCTCATCTTGTAGAAAAAAAGCATGGAGATTAGGAAAAGAGAAAGGGGCATTTACAGATCAATAAAGATGATTGTGCATTGGCAAAGTATGGTAGTAACCAAGAATAATTATTCTAAGTTTTTAACACATAAAGAAATAACTATGGATAGAAAAAAGAAAGGAATAGAAGAAAATGCTAGAAAACTAGAAGACACTCTATAGGGATTATGAAAAGTTTTTTCATATTGCTTTTTTTTTTTTTTTTTTTTTGCATATCCCAGATCTTATGTAGTGAGAACATACTATGTTTTTAATGGGAAAATTTGTTAAAAGGGTTTTTTTCTTAAAAATAATGGATTGAGCCAACCTCTGAGAACATTACATAAGGATTTATAAGTATGCTAACAAACCCTATTAAAAATCAGTGAAAACAATTCATCCACAATTCTATGAAAACAAAGCCCTGTGGCACACACACCAGGGCATAGAAAACTTGGGCTGCTACACCTGATTCTGCCCTGTATGTCTAGGTAACTTCAGGCAATTCACTTAATCAATTTGGGCCTCAATTTCCTCATCTGAGAAAGGAGATATACTAATTTCTTCCTCTATCAGCAATGTAATGAGGCTCAAATGAAACCACATGTGTGAAAAATCCTTTAAAATGCTACAAAAGTAAATTTTTTAAGACCTTTAAAAAAAAGTTTGCTTAATGCTTTATTGAAAGGCTAAACTTTTAGCAGTTTCCTTTTTTGGTATTTGTCTTCCAGCTTTATTGCGATATAATTGATCTACAGCACTATATGAGTTTAAGGTATACAGCGTAATGATTTGACATACATATATAATGAAAGGATTACCACAATCAGTTTAGTGAATATTCAACATCTCATGGAGAAACAAAATAAAAGAAAAAAATTTTCCTTGTAATGAGAACTCAAGATTTACTCTCTTCACAGCAATATTAATTAAGCATGCTGTATATTACATTCCTAGTACTTACTTATAACTGAAAGCTCACACCTTTTCCAATTCCTTCTCCCTTCAAAACCCTAGCAGATTTCTTTTTAAAGTGAGTGACAGAAAAACAGTGGAGTCTCTGTGAGCCTGCTTGAGTTCTATCTTACAGCCAAGACAGCAGCATCTCCACGGGTGCCCCTTAAATCAGGTTCTGTAAAAGCAACCTTGGTGGGAGGAGTCATGTGCAAGTGATTTACTAGGAAGAGATCTGGAGCAAACTGGTAAGGACATGGGGAAGAAGGATCAGAAAGGAAAGGGGGCCCAGCAAAGGTAATTATCAAACAAGTCACTCAGAAAACATCATTGGCTCACCCTTCAAGGGAATTCTGGTGAAAGTCATACCCCAGAGCCATCCTAGTAAAGGGTAAGGAGCTGGAGTGTTTACACCTCTGTATCCCTGGTTACCCCTGGTTATGGGGGAGAGGTGGGTGGTGGGCAATCTCCTGGTCACTTCCGGGTCTCCTGGGTGCAGGCAAAACAGGTTGAGAGACTTGCCCAGGGTCACACAGGTGATCACGCAAGATTCCAGTCTTGGGCTGTCTGGGAGAAGTCCCTCTGATGTGACCACAGTCCACATGCCCTACTGTATGCTGTGTCCTCACTACACTGGGACTAATGCCTTTCCTATAGAGGGCTACTTAACAGGGAATCCTTCACGTGCCACAGAAGCTCACAGACCACCCTGCCGTCAGAAATCCCAGAGTCACTATGTGTGTCCCAGGATGCCATTAGTGACTCTTTCCCCATAGTAACCCTTCTCTTCTAGAATTTGTCCAACACAAGGCACCAGGATGGACTGAATCATGACTTTATGAATTCCAAAAAGAGACGCCCATGTCTCAAGTACAGGGTGGCCCGTCTCCTGGCTGCAGAGACATTGTTAGTGATTTGGGGAGAGTCAGTTAGATAAACAGGTACCATCCCAAACAAAAGACCTTGTGAGCTCACCTGCTTGGTTCTCCCTTGTTGTATTAATACTTAAGGGCAATTTCCCCACATCCTGCACTCTGAACATGAGCGAACATGTGAAGGAGCAGACACACAGGAGCTCAAGTCACGCAGACCTTGCATCTAGGTAGGGAGAAAGGGTCCGGAGCCCCAGGTCCATGGCCAACCCCCACAAACTAGCTGAGGGATCTCGGGTAAGTCAGAGAATCTTGTCAGGCCTGAGCATCCTAGTTCATAAAGGGGTTAAAGCAATGACGACCCCATACGGGTGCTGTGAGGATCTATGACATGTTTCAAGGGCTTCATAAAGTGTCAAGCTGAATGCACATGTAAACGTATTGCTATCCACATTTGTCCTCCCGGTGTGATTTTTTACAAAGCCAAACACGGTCCACTCCTCTTTCTTGGGATCATTGATCCAACATCCTCAGACTCGCAGACGCCAGCCAGGGGTTAGGATATAAACCTGTAAGGCCTTTGGGCGGCTATACCACATGACAGGCACCTTCTTCACAATGAAGCAACTGGGCTCCAATGCCCAGGGTGTTCTCTTCTAGGCAGTTCTAACAAGCGTCCTTATTGTGTCTGGCTTTTTAGAGTAGAAGCAAACAAAGACTCAAGAAGCTGGCCTACTGACCCTAGGAAAAAGCAATATTTAACAGCCTGACAGGAGAAATGTCCAAAAGAGTACAAATGACAGCTGTATTCACTCAGAATCACACTCTGGATTGAAGTCTACACATTCCAGAGCTCCTGGTGTTGGTAATGACACAAGACACTAAGAATCAAGTTGCTTTGTGATCAGTGCTATTTAAGAGTGCAGGATTTTGCAATAACTGTTAATGGATTGTAATCTTAAAAATTGTATAAAAATTTAAAAGACAAAAAAGGGGTGCTGGGATAGTTGACAGAAAAATGTCCAACAACACTGGAAACCAAAACAAAAGCATATTAAACAATAATAAAGTCTGTGATGTTTAAATTTGCATGTATTTTCTGAAATGAAAACACTCAATGCTGGTGATGATCAGGTAAAACTGATTCTACATGGAAAACAAAAACTGTATAAATTTCTCAAAAGAAAGGTAAAGTGAATTTTAATTAAATATGATATTATGCATTCACGAATAGTGAAAAATTTGAAAACTATACAGGAATGTGAAAATTGCTTATGATACTACTTGAGAAACCATAAGACACTAAAAAAAAAATAGCATGCCCAGACCAAATGTATTAATAACAGCCCATAACTATATGCCTAAGAAAAAGAGACTGGAAGGAATATCACTGCGCTTCCTTCTTTCCATCCCCTCTTTACATATAGGGAGACTGAGGCCAAGTGGCTGCCCTGTCATTGAGAACCTGTCCCTACAGTTTCCATGTGGCCTGCAGGGACAGCTGAAGGGGCAGAGTGAAGGAGTGCTGACCATGCCCAGGAGAGTCAGGTCATAGAAGGCCTCTGGGGCTGGGGTGGAGAGGACTGGCTCAACATGTGGCCTTGGCACATGCTTCCTCAACGCCAAACCCTGAAGGACAGAGGTAAATCAGACCTGGTGCCCACCCTCAGAGCAACTGGGAGAAAGAGAAGGCTTCTGCCTGAATTATTCAGGGAAGACATCAAGGAGGAGGTGGCGTTTGGACCCAGAATCAGAGTGAGGACACCTGGCATGCTGGAGCCAGTGCACGCCAGCTCATGAGAGCTGACTGCTAAATTTTCAGGAATATCAAGTGTTGGTGCCTAAACATAGCCATTATTAAAGATAAATTATATGAACCTGTAATTTCATAAATAAGATTTGAAACAAAGGTAATACTCAATACTAATCACTTCCACATTATTTTACTTTATTTTACTGTGACCTATGTCTCTGAGGTTGTTCTCATCTATTGTTAACCATATGGCCTGCATCCACACATTTGCCCCCAGCTCCATGCTGTTAGCGACACCACGTCTGTGGCCTGAAACTGGCATTGGTGGGAGTGTTTACACCATGGAAATGGGCAAGTAATCCAAATCAGGGCTTGGTATAATGCTTTGTTGCTTTCTAGAGTTTCAGAGAAGGCAATGGCACCCCACTCCAGTACTTTTGCCTAGAAAATCCCATGGATGGAGGAGCCTGGTAGGCTGCAGTCCATGGGGTCACTAGAGTTGGACACAACTGAGCGACTTCACTTTCACTTTTCACTTTCATGCATTGGAGAAGGAAATGGTAACCCACTCCAGTGTTCTTGCCTGGAGAATACCAGGGACGGGGGAACCTGGTGGGCTGCTGTCTCTGGGGTCGCACAGAGTCGGACACAACTGAAGCGACTTAGCAGCAGCAGCAGCAGCAGCAGCAGCAGCAGAGTTTAGACTCTGGACTTTAAAAAAGTGATGGAGAAAGTATTAATAATGCAGATTAAATTTAAAGACAGTCATGTCTATGGTTTTTTAAACATTATGAATAGCACCAAAATATGAGGAAATACTTCTAATACTCAAACTATTATCTGATTCAGCAAAATATTTGTCATTGATGAATAAGTTCCATGAATTATTCTTCATTATTTCATTTTTGTCTTACTCATTAATATAAATGAAAATACCAGCCAACATTTATGAAGGAACTTGACTCTGTGACATGAGTGACTTCTTGGCTGAATCCTATGGTAATCAAGTATTTGTTTATACTGTGATTTTGTGATACTATTATTGTTCATAGAGTTGTACACACTAATAGTGGATTTCACAAGGAATGAAAGTGAAAGTGTTAGTTATTCAGTCCTGTCTGACTCTTTGCAACCCCATAGA
Organism: Bubalus kerabau; assembly: GCF_029407905.1. Lineage (NCBI taxonomy): Eukaryota > Metazoa > Chordata > Mammalia > Artiodactyla > Bovidae > Bubalus > Bubalus kerabau. Next base: position 129,476,597 of record NC_073627.1, read on the forward strand.
CTGCAGCCTGTCAGGCTCCTCTGTCATGGACTTCTCCAGGTAAGAACACTGGAGTGGGTTGCCATTCCCTTCTCCAGGGGATCTTCCCGACCCAGGGATCAAACTCAGGTCTCCCACACTACAGGCAGATTCTTTACCAACTGAGCCACCAAGAAAGAGCAGCACTAAAGTTAAGGTGCATGGAATTTACAAAAAGAGAGTATTTCATATTATTATTTGTAAATTATATGCCATACATCCTTTATATCAGGAAAATATAAACTTACACACAGATATCTATGTAGGTAGCTTTTTTTAAGAGAGTTTTTGTTAAACATTTACTAACACAGCACTGGCAAGGCTCAGTCAGGAAGAGACAGGGCGGGCATGGGTAGAGAAGGGCATACAGTAGGGATTGTTCAATGGGTTCTGTAGTAGAGCGAAACTGTGGGAGATGATGTGGCTGCTCTCTCTCAACAGTTGAGGGCCAGAATCCTCACCACCCTAGATTCCTCTGGCCTGGGTCCCTGGCCCAAACAGTTTTCAGGAGGAGGGAGGAGGTCCTGGGTGTGGCGGCTCCCGACCTCCCACTGAGTGAGCCTGGCTGGAGATACACTGAGCCCGACCACCCCGGGAGGAAATGCCCTGGGGCAGCTGGAGAGAGGGACCTTACACATCCACAGCATCCTAGAGGTGAAACAGCCAGATCTAGGACAGCCCAGAGATCTCTGCACACAGTGCCAGCCCTCTTGAGGTCAAAAAGGAGACAAGTGCAGGGATGGGAGGTCTGGCTGGCTGAGCTGTCTCCAGGAGGCCCTGCACACCCAGTCTGGGACCTGTGCTTCTGCCCTTCGAGGACACACACTGTAACCCCTGACTGCACTGCTTTTCTTGCCTGATTCTGCCACCATTTTGTTTTGATTTTTTTAATATTGGGGGTGGATAAAGGGAACTTCATCTGATGCAAACCAGTTTGTATTTTGCTTTTTGTTTTTGTATACCTGAAGTATAGTTGACATACAAAATTATATTAGTTTCAAATGTACAACACAGTGGCTAAGCATTTATATCTAAAACAAATTGATTGCCACAATAAGTCTAGTAATCCTCTGGCACCATACAAAGTATTTACAATGTTACTGACTAAATTCCCTATGTATACTACACTCCCATGACTTGTTTATTTTATAACTGGAAATTTTCCTCTTAACCCCCTTCACCTATTTCACCCGGCCCCCCATCCCTCTCATGCCATTATTACTTTGAATCTCAGTGAGACAGGAAACTCTAGGAAGCTCACTGGATATGCCCATCCTTAAGTTCCTTAGTTACCTATGCGGTAACCATAGTTACCGCACTGCTTGTTTTCTACAGTTTTCAATTTCTGTGTCTATAGTCAGATCTTCTTTTAGCCCCTGCCCTTATTTTTGTTCTTGGTGTTGTTTGTGTCTTTTTTCCCCCTTAGTTATCCCTAAGACCAAACTATTTTATCAGCTTTTCAAAGAACTGGCTTTCGTTTTGTTGATCATTTGTACTGGGTTTTTTGGCTTGATTTAGTTGTTTCTTTTTCAATAATTTCTCCTTTTAACTATATCAGTTTCGTCCTTACACTTCTCTGGGTTTATTTTACTGTTTTTCCAACCTCTTGGATTGAAAGTTTGGTGATTCCACTCCTTAAAGTTTTCTCTTTTAATAGTGAGGACAGTAAATGGTATAAATTTCCTTCTGAGTATTACCTTGGCAACATCTCACAGATCTGATATCCGATCATTCAACAAATATTTAAGTTCCTTCTATGTACTAGGAACTAAGAAATGGTGCTCCTATCATACAGTTCTAAATAATATAATTTCCACTTGGATTTCTCTTTAACTTAAGAGTTATTTATAAGGGTTTTTTGTTTCCAGGTGTAACCCCACTCCAGTACTCTTGCCTGGAAAATCCCATGGATGGAGGAGCCTGGTAGGCTGCAGTCCATGGGGTCGCTGAGGGTCGGACACGACTGAGCGACTTCACTTTCACTTTTCACTTTCATGCACTGGAGAAGGAAATGGCAACCCACTCCAGTGTTCTTGCCTGGAGAATCCCAGGGATGGGGGAGCCTGGTGGGCTGCCGTCTATGGGATCGCACAGAGTCGGACACGACTGAAGCGACTTAGCAGCAGCAGCAGCAGCAGTATGGAATTGCAAGAAGGAGCTATCTGTCAATAACTAAAATTCTAGTTTTGCATTCTGGTGAGTGAATACAGTTTGCTTGATGGCAGCATTCTGTAGTTCATTGAGATTTCCACTATTTACTATTTTTTAATGTCAAAAAAATTGATGTATAATACATTCTCAGTAAAGTGCATTACTTGCGTACAGCTTGATGAGTTTTCACAAATATATATACTTGTGTCTATGCCTTATTACCTAGACCACAGAAGACTACTTGCCCCCTTCCAGTTAATACCCCTCAGAGTTCCAAATACTAAAAATAAAACTACCATATGATCTGGCAATTCTACCCCTGGGTATATATCCAAAAAAAACGAAACCACTAACTTGAAAAAATACATGCACCTCAATTTAACAGCAACATTATTTGCAACAGCCAAGATAGGGAAGCAGCATAAGTGCCCATTAACAGATGAACTGATAAAGAAGATATGATATATGTATATGATATATATGTATGATTCTTTTTGCTTCTTGATATTTTTTCTTTTGTATTTATATATCTAGGATTGACTTGTTTTCTTTTATTTGCCTTTATTCTCTCTAAAAGAGTTGTAAAATTCCTGGTTTACCTGGCTATTTTAGGATCACTATGTAAATCAATTAAGCTAGACTACCCCATCACACCATACACAAAAATTAACTAAAAATGACTTAAATACAAAAATATAAGACATAACACCACAAAACTCCTAGAAGAGAACACAGGCAAAACAGTCTCTGACAAATCATACCAATGTTGTTTTTTTTATACCAGTGTTTTCTTAGGTAAGTCCCACAAGACAATAGAAATAAAAGCAAAAATTAACAAATGGGACCTAATCAAATTTACAAGCTTTTGTATAGCAAAAGCAACCATAAACAAAATAAAAAGACAGCCTATAAACTGGGAGAAAATATTTGCAAATGATGCAACCAATAAGGTCTTAACTTCCAAAATATGCAAAGGGCTCATACAACTCAATAACAAAAACAAACAATCTAATCAAAAAATGGGCAGAAGACCTAAACAGACATTTCTCCAAAGAAGACATACAGGTGGCCACTAGACACATGAAAAGATGCTCACTATCACAAATTATTAGGTAAATGCAAATTAAAACTACAATGAGGTGCCATCTCACACTGGTCAGAATGGCCATCAGTAAAGTCTACAAATAATAAATGTTGAAGCGAGTGTGGAGGAAAGGGAACACTTTCACACTGTTAGGAATGTACATTAGAGCCATCATGGAAAACCGTATGGCGGTTCCTCAAAAAACTAAAAACAGAGCTGCCATATGATCCAGCAATTTCACTCCTGGGCATATACCCAGGCAAAACTACAATGCGAAAAGACACATATACCTCTATGTCCACAGCAGCACTATTTACAATAGCCAGGACATGCAAACAACCTAAATGTCCATTGACAGACAAGTGGATAAAGAAGAGGCACACCCTCACACACACACAATGGAATACTACTCAGCCATAAAAAGACTGAAATAATGTCATTTGCAATTACTTGGATGAGCCTAGAGATTATCATATAAAGCAAAGTAAGTCAGAAAGAGAAAGACAAATACCATATGACATCACTTATATGTGGAATCTAAACTATGACATAAATGGGAGTCTTCCCTAATGGTCTAGTGGTTAAGACTCTGTGCTTTCAGTGCAGGGACTGTGGGTTCGATCCCTAGTTGGGGAACTAAGATCCCACATGCTGCATGGTGTGGCCAAAAATAAACAAATAAACAAGTATCCTTTCTGTGGTAAAAACTTACTGCCATGTTAAAAAATAGTTCAAAACTTTAAAAATAAAATATGATACAAATGAATATATCTATGAAACAGACTCACTGACACAGAAAAGAGACTTACGGTTATCAGGGGGAAGGAGGTAGGGAAGGGGAGGATTGGGCGTTTGGGATTAGCAGATGTAAACTAGTATATATAGGATGGATAAACAAGGTCCTAGGAGAAGGCAATGGCACCCCACTCCAGTACTCTTGCCTGGAAAATCCCATGGACGGAGGAGCCTGGTGGGCTGCAGTCCATGGGGTCGCACAGAGTCGGACACGACTGAGCGACTTCACTTTCACTTTTCACTTTCATGCACTGGAGAAGGAAATGGCAACCCACTCCAGTGTTCTTGCCTGGAGAATCCCAGGGACGGAGAAGCCTGTTGGGCTGCCGTCTATGGGGTCGCACAGAGTTGGACACGACTGAAGCGACTTAGCAGCAGCAGCAGCAAACAAGGTCCTACCATATATAGCGCAGGGAACTATATTCAATATCCTGTGATAAACTATAATGGAAAAGAATATGTAAAAGAATATATATGTGTACAACTGAGTGCACATATATAGCAGAAATTAACAAATATTGTAAATAACTATACTTCAATAAAATTTTTTTAAAAAAGAAACAGAAATGATCAGGAAAAAAATGCACACTCCTGTTCCTCCTGCCCCAAATCTGTCACCCCAGTCCTCCAGGAGCAGAACCCAGGAATCCACATTTTAGCAAGTGTCCCTGGTGATTCTGCAGCTCATCAGATGTGCAAGCCTTCCTGGGTTCCAAGTTTCCATGGGCTATGGACCAAAAAGGTGAATCGTCACCATCCCAGGCAGCCTGAGTCCTTCCCCGTCCCCTTCTGAGGACAGCTGTTACCACTGGGTCCTCCCTTTGCCCCACTGCCTCCTTGTCTTTGCTCCTAAAAGTTCGAGTGGTGAAAGTGGATGGTCTGTCAGAACTGTTGACAAATTTTGGTGGATCTGGTCCCTTTCCTCACTGTACTCATAGGAAAACCGAGGTCAGAGGATGAAGGAGAGCCCATGAAGAGGCAGGGTCCAGGAAGAGCCTCTCCTCCCTACCTCTATAATAAGAAAAAATCCCTGCAGAGGGTGATCTCCTAGTCCCAAGTCTCCTGGGAGCATCAGGAAGATGTCTGTCTTATCACAGAATAAGCATGGCCTTGGGAATCAGACAGACCTGAGGTCCAATCCCACTTCCTCTCCCTGAAGCAAATAAATGGAGGTTTCTGAGCTTCAGGTCTCCATCTTGAAAATGGGATTAGAGCTGATTAAGATTGTTGTTGTTCAGTCACTCAGTCGTGTCGGACTCTTTGCGACCCCATGGACGGCAGCACACCAGGCTTCCCTGTCCTTTATCATCTCCCGGACCTTGCTCAAAGTCACGTCCATTGAGTTGGTGATGCAACCCAACCAGCTCATCCTCTGTTATCCCCTTCTCCTCCTGCCTTCAATCTTTATTAGAATTAACATATATGAAGTGCCTGGCACATGGTATGTGAAATAGACAGGTGTGATCATTAGTAGGAGACTCTGCCACCTGCTACATAGGCTGGGTGGCAGGAGCTGAGGGGCAAAGGAATGCTGGCTTTCCCAGGGCTTTACGTACTATCTTCCTTCCTCCTGTGACCTGCATGCCTCAACTCCAAGTTTACCTGGGAGCCCTCCCACTTCCTGAGCAGTGACTGCGGGCTGGGTCCTGTGAGAGGCACTGGAGTTTTGGTTCCTCCTGGGAGGGGCACCCAAGCTGACAGATATTTGGGCGTGTGTATGGAAAGCTGCAGGAAGAGGGCAAACTGAGAGTAGGAGGGAGGAAGTGGAGGCTGGGGCAGACCTGAGGGGCCAGGGAAGGTGGGAGCCAAGAAAAGCAATGAGCATAAGCCTGGCAGTTTACAAATGAGGAAGCCCAGGGTCAGGGTCTTAAGCAAACACTCCTAGTGGCCCTAAAACCCAGCTGCCTTGCCTCTATTTTGGAGTTTATCTTTTAGGGAAAGCTGAATTGATACACTGTCAATAAAAAGCCTGACAGATATGCAAGGGCTTAGTATGAACTTGTAAGCAGAAAGCAGATCAAATATGTTAAGCACAGATTCACAGTCTTTTGTATGCCTATCTGAGCTAATATTTCACAAAGAAAGAGGACCCTCCCCACCTTGGCACAGTACATGCGAATTTGTGTTAATAAATGCTGTTTACAAAGCATTCTGGTCTCAAAATTACATCCACGTGGATGCTCAAATGCAAGAGCAAGAACTCGCCTTAAACAGCACTTTGCTCTTTTCAGGGCCATGCTTGGTGAGTCAGGAGGCCTGTGTTCTAGCCATCTGTGTCTAATTTGCTCCAGGTCCCTCTCTGGGCTTCAGCAGCTCTGTCTTGAAATGTGAGCATTAGGCTAATTGCCTCCCAGGCTCCTTCAGGTTGAGTTCTCAGACCTGCCTTCTTTTTTTAGATCCTTGTAACAGCCCTGGGAGGCAAACATCATTGTGCCCATTATACAGATGGAGAGACGAGGCTCACAGGTCACCAGAGATTCAGAGGCGGAGTCAGAACCCAGAGTCCCAGACCTTTCCTGAGTACTCCTTCTAGAAAGTCACATATGTACACATGTGCATGTATACACACATGTACACATATGTATATACATACATATATACATACATACATAAGTAAATAAGCATGTTCCCACATGTGCCCCTGAGCTCCCTGCAGTCGTTCCTGGATGCTGCATGTGCAGGCTCATGGGCTGGGCCGGGCCTGTTCCAGGCAGTTCCACCCTGTGAGAAGTGGGGGAGAAGAGGGGAAGGGAGGAGCGGAAAGGGAGCTACACCCACATTTTTCTGCTGCCCGCTGATTTCAACTGCTGCAGCGCAGGCTCCTAACTGCTGTGTACTTAGCTGAGTCTGAGTGACTCCATACATGGGCAGTGAGCTGGAACGTTTCCCTCCAAGCATCACAGCTGTGAGTTCTTCTCACAGCCGGGGTCCAGGGCTGCGGGAGCACCCAGGGCCCTTCTTACACATGTACACAGGAACAAACACATATATATACACACATGCATGTCACAAATATTTTTCCCCACTCTGGTCTCAGTTTTCTCATCAGTAAAATGGGAGAGAACTCTCTTTGCCTTGCCAGAGGACCTTCTGAGTTCAGAGACACTGCAGTTAACTTTGCAACCTGTAATGAGCTGGGAAAGACCCTGCTGAGATAATGCTCATCCACTGAATAGCAGAGAATGGGACTTTTTTCCTTTTTCTTATGAAAGAAACCACACGAGCTTCCTTTGAAGGAGACTACATAAATTTACTCTAGTTTTATCTTAATATAAAATTTGTGATTTCAACCTCAGAATCATACTGTCTGGTGTACCCTCCTCCTGCCAAAACTGGAATAGTTTGATTGCAGAAAATATCCTGATTTCAGCAGAGGAAGAGTTGATGAGATGGCATCACTGACTCAGTGGCCGTGAATTTGAGCAAACTTTGGGAAGACAATAAAGGACAGAGGGGCCTGGCATGCTGCAGCCCATGGGGTCACAAAGAATCAGATGTGACATAGAGACTAAACAACCACTCTGATTCACAATTCAAAAGGGAGATGATACAGTGGGGTGGCTAACAGAATGAACTCTGGAATAAGACTTCCTGGCTTCAAATCGCAGTCTGTCACTTGCTAGTTGGGTCGCATTGACTCGGATGTGTTATTGATTGCCTTGTGCCTCAGATTCACTGTCAGGTGGCGTGACTACAGTACCTACTTCATTCAGTAGCTGTGAACATCTGCACATTCAAAACTGCTTGATAAGAGTGGCTATTTTTGATGGACTTATTCAAGGTCACTCAGAGATTCACTGCCAGTGCCAAGGCTAGCCCTGAGCTCTCCTGTATCCCCTCCAGTCTACACTGGCTTCGAGGGAACCCTCTGTTTTTGGAAGGAAAGGCAGCTACTCTGCACCAACTCCCTGTCCACAGGCTTGTCTAAGGTCCCATGGGAGGTTTTAATGAGGGAAACTCAAGCTCTCGCTGGTTAAAAGCAAGGAGGTGGGGCTTTCTGCAGCCCCCTGTACCATTGATAGCATCAGTATCACTCACCTGTGTCTGGACACAAGCGTCTTGCGGAGAGGGAAGCCTGAGGGCTGTAAGGACTCCGAAATTTATTGGAAAAGGAATAAACTAAATGGAGAACTGGGCTCCAATTTCTGCTTTGCCCTGACAAGCTGGGCAACCTTGGCAAGTTACGTCTTTAAGCCTCTGGAGAGAAGAACACTGGTTGCAGTTCTTAAGACTAGGATTTCCTAGGATCAGAAATGTCACACTACCAAGGATGTTGATTAAAAAGCATTTGCTCAGCTTGGTGAAAGTGTGAGGAGAAATCAAACATGGAGGCTGACTCTAAGCTGCTGAGGGCAATCATAAGACTTCAATACCGAAAGTTTACTTACGGTGCTAATTTTATTTGCAATTCAGTCATACCCAGCAAACCAAGACACAAAATGTCAAGTCAAGGAAACTGTTCTGAAGGCGGCTGCCCAGAGGATGAAAACCAGAGAGGCTTAAGGTTGTGAAAGAGTCTTGTGGCAAAAGGGCTAAGCACACAGCCTTTGGTGTTAGCCAGACCTAGGTCTGAATCCGTGCTTGGCCACTTACTAACAGTTGATTGACCTTCAGTAAGTCCCTCAACCCCCTGCATCTCAGCTTCCCATCTGTGAAATGAGCATTGTAATCATGGCCCACGTGGCTGTGTGCAGGATTACCTAAGGGGATGCAGTGAAAAGCTCCTGGCACACAATAAACTCAATAAACGGAAGGTGCTGGTCTCATTTCAGATTCTCTTGCCTAGGGGTGAAAGAAGTAAAGCTCAAGTAAAGTTTTGTTTCTTAACAAAGAAGGCTTAGGTAGAGAAGGCATTTTATTATTTTAAGTAACCAATAAGGGCAAGGGTAGAGCTGGCCTCAGGGAGGTCTAGGACCAGGGACTCAGACACCAAGACACTTTCTTCTCAGCTTCTCATCTCTAACTGTTGGCTTCATTCCATCCTGCCACAGACAGGCTTCACCACGAGTGAGGATATGGCTTCCAAAAGCTCTAAGTTCACATCTCCATCATACCAGGAGAGAATTCTTTCCAATTAGCTAAAAGAAATTCCAAGAAGAGGACTCGAATTTGCCTGGTTTGGGTCACATGGTCATCATTGACCCAATCACGGTAGCCAGGAGGTTGGAGTCCTCTGATTGGCTCAGCCTGGATCATGTGCCTAGGGCCTCAAGAGGTGTTTCATCCTAGAAGAAACAGGGGAAGGAGATGCTGTGCAATTTTTTCCTTAGAGAGTCCAACATGTGGGTGGGTGGAGTCAGGGAACAGTTCTCTGCACCAGGTGCTGCGCATGGCATAAAGCCACTTCTTATTAATACAAGTGCTACATCCTCTTAGCGAATCTTTGGTGCCATGTTTATCCTAAAATGTACTCTTTGTAGAAACAGCTCAACTTAATACAGCTTAATGCTGCCCAAATCCACCATCTTCAGCCGCTGTTTGCAGAGCTTACACAGTGCTCATGGCAGATGGAGCCCAGGCACGATGGCGGTCTCCCTGGAGGGCTCAGAGTGAATCTTTCCCTGCTTCCACCCATCACCTCCAGACACAGAGGGGCCCTGGCCTCTGGTTCCTCCACTGACCCCAAGCTGCAGATCTTGAGAAGACTGGGGGTTTTTTACTTAAAGTAAAAAATGATAGCACTAGAAGGGACCTCAGGAACTGCCTGACCCATTTTACAGGTGGGGAGACTGAAGCCACAGGAGGACAAGGGGCTTGCCCCCTCTACCATGGACACAGAGCTCCTTTGGGAACTGTGCTATCATTGAGCACCCTCAGCCTATGGATATGGTAGGTCCTCAATAAAGGAATATTTCTGGCCTCCTGATTCCATATCATTCTGCTTCCTCTTGAGCTTAAAATCTTAATTTCTAAATCTAAAGTCCTTTCCCTTTCTAAAGAGGATGGATGCTTTCTAAGGGAGAGGAAGGGTAGGAATGACCAAAATGCTCACAATCCCAGTTGAAGTGACTGAGAACTGAAGTGTGTTAATGGGGACAGGCAGTTGATGAGAAACACAGGGAGCAAGGTGACTACACGATGGTGGTGGTGTTTGGTCACTCAGTTGTGTCTGACTCTTTGTGACCCCATGGACTATACCTCACCAGGCTCCTTTGTCCATGGGATTCTTCAGGCACGGATACTGGAGTGGGTTGCTATTCCCTTCTCCAGGGGATCTTCCTGACCCAGGGATGGAACCCAGGTCTCCTGCACTGGCAGGTGGATTCTTTACTGATAAGCCAAGTGAAGCTAAGGCCAATATATCTGCATCATCTTTTTACAATTTATGATTTGGCCCTGTGTATGATAGGCAGGGCAGGGGCTCCCTTCTCACCAGCTAGACGAAAGGACTGAAACTCCAAGAGGACAACTGACTTACTCAGCATCCTCCCATCCCCTGCCCCCCAGCAAACTCTGGAGGCACTTAGACCCCTTCTCTGGTGTAGGAGTCGCAGCTTTGGCCTACCAGTCCTCTGTGGCAAGCACTTTGTTCCCCACCCACGTGCCCACAGCTCCTGCCACTCTGCCGGGGGCCTCTCTTTACTGGTCATTTCCAGCACAGGCCAGATATGCTGGGGAATTGACAGTCCCTCCCTGGCAGCAGTTCTCCACCGGTGGCTGACACAAGTTGGGGGGTACTGTCTCGCCCCTCAGACAGGTCAACCACGAGGCCATACACACTCGTTCCCAGAGCCTGCAGGACAGTCAAGCTCCAGCTGCTCACAGGGGCCACTTGCTGGAGAGCACGTCATTCACTGTTCTTTCCTTCCCTACGTTACTTTTAGGCTGCCTGACAGCATTTCTTGGGATCCCATCCCAAACAAACCACTTGCCTTAGAGTCTTAGACAAAGTCTTGACAAAGTCTAAGTCAAATCTTTGTTTTAAAGTCTCCTTCTTGGGTAACCTAAACTAAGACAATCACCTAAAATAAAAGAAGGTGGACCAATTGGCTAAGTGATGACAAATACAGACTATAAGAAGTGAGCTGAGGTCAGGTCTAGAACGCCACAATGCCTGCCTGCCCCTTTCCTGGCCCCACCCTCACCAGTCCTGCAAGTTTCTCCACCACCCATTAAGGAGGTCATTACCTGTGAGAGTGCCACAGGTCATGCTCCTGAGAACCAGCATCATGCAGGGCCGACTCCATCCCTGAGCCCTGGGTGACAGTTTCCCATGGCTCTCACAAGCTGTCAGGAGTGAGTCGGCGCACTCCGCCTTCTCAGGCAGGCAGCTGGCCTGGCCTGAACTCACATGAATTCAGCCTCATGTCACCCATTCCTGGACTGACCCTCCCCCACAGGACGACCTTTGTGGGCCTGAGACCAGAGTCGTGGAATGGGTCATGGGATGCCGAAGCAGGAGAGAGTCCCAGGGACTGGTAGGGGGAGGGGCTGAGATCGGGGTGGTGGTGGGGGGACAAGGTCTGTCCAAGGTCACACAATGCATCAAGAGTGGAATAGGGTATGAACCTAGGCATTTTTCCTTTCTTTTTTAGTCTGATGTATTTGCTTCTCACTATCAGACTGTAGGGGAAAAGGAGACGGGAGCACAGCAAAAGAGTGGGAGCACTAAATTGAAGGCAGGCAGACCTCGGCTTAAAACCTGCTTTCCCTGACTGCTGGCTGTGTGACCTTAAGCAACTAACTTGGTTTCACGTGTCTCAGTTTTCACAACCATAAAGTCGAGATTCTATTACCTTTCTAAAGGCGTTGTTGGGAGGCTCAGCAGAGATAAGGGAGGTGGAAGGCACCTGGTTAATAAGAGATGCTCAACACCAGGTGAGTCTCAGTCTAAGAGGCGATCCCTCCCATTGTACAGGCTCCCACATGGGTTAAACTCCAGAGTTTAAATAGAAGTGTCCTCACCATCTTCATCATCACTTCTGGAAAGTCTATAGCATGGACTGGTGCAGAATTTCCAGATGGTGTGCTTTAGAATAGGTACTACTTCTATGTGAGAAAAGGTGCCACCTGAAAAAAAGAACTGTGCTGCCAAGTATATTTGGAAAGGGCAGCATTAACATCGACCTGCAGGACCTGTCATGCCCTCCACTCCTCCATGTACTTGGTCCCCAGGCAGCATCTCCCAGCACATCTGACCATATAAGTCTTTGTCAGGAGCACTAAATGTCTCCCAGTAGTTGCAGATGCTCCAGGAAGCAGCCTAGGAAACAACTGGTATCCACTGGAAAGGCCACCTGGCTGAAGTCAGCTACTGTCCCTTTCTTGTGAGACCTTAGACATGTCCCTGGACTGTAGGGGCCTCAGTTTCCCCATCTGTAAAAGAGAAGGGGGAGTGGAATCCCTAAGGTTGCTTCTAGTTCTGACATGCTAGGGTCTTGAAGCTCCTTTCCTCCACCCTGAGCTCCCTGCTTGTAATCCTAGCCCACCCAGCTCTAGCCAAGGACAGTGCTGGAGAAGGGCAGAGCGCTGTAAGCGGGCTCTGGCAAGCAGCCCGACGGCTGGTCTCACATCTTGCCTTTAAACGTAGGTGGAACTGTGCCGGGCAGGGCTGCGCCAGCCTCCTGCCTGGAAAGAAGACAAGAAAGCGCTGTCCTCCCCTACTTCCTCCTCTACCCCCCTGCCAGCACAGTCAGCCGCTGGGAGATTAAGAGTAGGCCCAGCACCCATTCAAGCCATTCAACAAGACAGGAAACCAAGCTGCTCCTGCCTGCCCGCCTCTGCTGGGCAGGTCGGCAGGATTACATGCATTGTGCTGGGGAATGGCACAAAGGGAGGCCCAGCCCATCAGGGAAGGCCTCGTCTAGGCAAGAAGGCACTGTCCAATGGCCGGGGTGCCCAGGGCTGCCCTCCACCTGCAAGTGAATGGTTTGGGGGTCCCAGGAGCACCACGCATGCCATCCCTTACAGCACCGCTGAGACAAAGTCCCTGCATCCACACGTGAAGCTCCAGCCTGCATGTAGCAGTCTTTTCTGAGCACGAGGCAGAGACCAGCACAAAGGGCAGGCGGGTAAGGACAAGTTCACCTCCCTGAGCCAGAGGCTCCTGAAGGCCTTCGGGGAACAGCATGTTCATTGTCACTGCCTTCTTACAGCAACCATCAAATCCTTAACCAGGAGAAGCCGGATCTGCCTTTGAGGGCGACTTCAGAGATGTCTCTGTGGGTTCCCCTAGGCCGATCGGCCAGAGCTGATTGGACAGCTAGGCTCCGTTCAGGTGGGTCCCACAGGGAAATACGGGCATTCACCACATAGCATCCTATGGAGATTAGTGCTCCAGGTGGTGGCAGGTACCCTGAACTTCATTCATGCCTAATTTCAGCCATATCTCTGTGCGTGGATGCTAAGTTGCTTCAGTCATGTCCAACTCTGTGTGACTTTCTGGAGTGTAGCCTGCCAGGTTCCTCTGTCCATGGGATTCTCCAGGCAAGAATACTGGAGTGGATTGTTATGGTCTCCTCCAGAGGATCTTCCCAACCCAGGGACTGAACTCATGTCTCTTACGTCTCCTGCATCAACAGGCAGGTTCTTTACTGCTAGTGCCACCTTGTAAGTGTGGTATTACTGACAATATTCTTCCTTTTATAAACTTACTTTTTAAATTGAAATAGCTTCTTTAGCCTTTTGCTAAGCAATAAGGCGATGGCACCCCACTCCAGTACTCTTGCCTGGAAAATCCCATGGATGGAGGAGCCTGGTAGGCTACAGTCCATGGGGTCGCGAAGAGTCAGACATGACTGAGCGACTTCACTTTCACTTTTCACTTTCATGCACTGGAGAAGGAAATGGCAACCCACTCCAGTATTCTTGCCTGGAGAATCCCAGGGACAGGGGAGCCTGGTGGGCTGCTGTCTATGGGGTCACACAGAGTCGGACACGACTGAAGTGACTTAGCAGTAGCAGCAGTAAAACCTATAAAATCATGGGTCTCACAGGCTAGTGTTTCAGTTCAGTTCAGTTCAGTCGCTCAGTCGTGTCCGACTGTTTGTGACCCCATGAATTGCAGCACACCAGGCCTCCCTGTCCATCACCAACTCCTGGAGTTCACTCAGACTCATGTCCATCGAGTCAGTGATGCCATCCAGCCATCTCATCCTCTGTCGTCCCCTTCTCCTCCTGCCCCCAATCCCTCCAAGCATCAGAGTATTTTCCAATGAGTCAACTCTTTGCATGAGGTGGCCAAAGTACTGGAGTTTCAGCTTTAGCATCAGTCCTTCCAAAGAAATCCCAAGGCTGATCTCCTTCAGAATGGACTGGTTGGATCTCCTTGCAGTCCAAGGGACTCTCAAGAGTCTTCTCCAACACCACAGTTCAAAAGCATCAATTATTCAGCGCTCAGCTTTCTTCACAGTCCAACTCTCACATCCATACATGTCCACTGGAAAAACCACAGCCTTGACTAGACGGACCTTTGTTGGCAAAGTAATGTCTCTGCTTTTCAATACGCTATCTAGGTTGGTCATAACTTTTCTTCCAAGAAGTAAGCGTCTTTTAATTTCATGGCTGCAGTCACCATCTGCAGTGATTTTAGAGCCCAAAAAAATAAAGTCTGACACTGTTTCCACTGTTTCCCCATCTATTTCCCATGAAGTGATAGGACCAGATGCCATGATCTTTGTTTTCTGAATGTTGAGTTTTAAGCCAACTTTTTCACTCCCTTCTTTTACCTTCATCAAGAGGCTTTTTAGTTCCTCTTCACTTTCTGCCATAAGGGTAGTGTTTACTAATACAATAAAAATAGTCTCCTAACCATAAAAATTGGTATGTCCATAGACTACCTACAGTCAGCTTGGGAATTATCAGAGGTAAGTGATATAGAATGAGACTAGGTAGTCTCTAGGGCCCCTTCAATTTCTGGGAGCTGGGTTTATAGAATACGGAGAATCCTTAATGCCACTCATTCCAAATTCTCCATAGTCACCTAAGCCAGACCCTCAGGAGTCCTTCCCAGACTCCCTCTCCTTCCTCACTCCTCTGAGGTAGTCACCAGGCAATCCTGCCTCCTAAACACCTCTCCCAACTGGGGGCCACTGCCTTGGTTCAGGCTTTCACCCACTCACCCAGCAGCAGCCCTGCCTGGTTTGCCTGCACCTCCTGACTGCCTCCAATCCACTGTCCGCCCCGCAGCCAGAGCAATCTTGTGGCCATGCATACCTAAACTACCTGGAACACAGGAAACACTCCATTAATGATAGCCATGATAGTTTTTAAGAATACAAATCTAATCATGTCTCTTTACTGCTCAAAAGCTTTCCATGGTTCCACAGAAACCTCAGGCTAAATGGAAATTCCATAACCCAGTATATGGGCATAGAGCAGGGTGCCGGGATCTTGAAGAATGAACAGAGGAAACAGAATTCCCTAGGAACACTTCCCTAGGCTTGCACTTGCAAGCCTTCCCTAGGCTTGCACTTGTCACAAGCTCTTGTCATAAGATAAGCCTAAAGATGGTCTTCAAATATTAATAAGGCCACAAGACAAGAAAACATCCCCCACTTGCAGGTGGCACAGGAGTCCAGAGAAAGATAGGTGAAAGTGGAAAAAGGCAGACCCATAACGGGTTCAAAAGGAGGCCCTCCCATAGTTAAGTGGTTCTTGATCTTTGGAGACTGGGACATACTCTCAACTACAGGGTTTCTAGAGGCATAGCTGAGGGATTATACTGTACCCCGGGGGTGCAGCATTTACTTTCTGGTCTCTCAGCATCATGACATTGTTTAATAGGACTGATGGCTACCCAGGCTGTATGCCCTTGTGTGTGCATGCGCTCAGTCACTAAGTCATGTCTGACTTTTACAACCCCATGGACTATAGCCCACCAGGCTCCTCTGTCCATGGAATTTTCCAGGCAAAAATACTGCAGTGGGTTGCCATTTCCTACTCCAGGGATCAAACCTGCATCTCTTGTGCCTCCTACATTGGAAAGCAGATTCTTTACCACTGCGCCACCCAGGAAGCCCTGTAAGCCCTTACATACCCACAAAGAAGAGCTCTTGTGTGTGACCCTACTTCTTACTCCCAGTGAGCTGTACTCCGGCTACCCTTGATCCTATAATCTCTCCAGCTCAATATTCTAACCACATCCGGAATTACTGTAGCTGAAATTGAGTTCACACCTTTGTGGTACTCCAGTGTACACCAGTTAGGAATTGCTGTCTTAGCCATACAGTTAAGCCAATGCGATCCTCTGACAAGGAGCTGAAAATTTACGTCAGAGATCACTGATTTGTAGTATACTGCATATACTCTTATGTATGATAAATATGTTAAAATACATGTAATTCTTGCCTAATAATATGCTTCATTCTTTTTTAGTAGTCCATTTATTTAAGGTATTAAATGCATAAAGTACTGCAAATGTCCTTTATCTTGATTTTGGTATATGCTTATATATTCCTATAAATGTTGGAAGAGAGTGTCTGCTATGACCAGTGTGGTCTCGGCAAAACTCTATTAGCCTTTGCCCTGCTCCACATTGTACTCCAAGGCCAAACTTGCCTGTTACTCCAGGTATCTCTTGACTACTTTTACATTCCAGTCCCCTATGATGAAAAGAACATCTTTTTTTTCTAGAAGGTCATGTAAGTCTTCATAGAACTGTTCATAGAAAAAGCAAGAGAATTCCAGAGAAACATCTTCTTCTGCTTCATTGACTATGCTAAAACCTTTGACTGTGTGAATCACAACAAACTTTGGAAAATTCTTATAGAGATGGGAATACCAGACCACCTTACCTGCCTCCTGAGAAACCTGTATGCAGGTCAAGAAGCAACAGTTAGAACCAGACGTGGAACAATGGACTGGTTCCAAATTGGGAAAGAAGTACATCAAGGCTATATATTGTCACCCTGCTTATTTAACTTATATGCAGAGTACATCATGCGAAATGCCAGGCACAAGCTGGAATCAAGATTGCCGGGAGAAATATCAATAACCTCAGATATGCAGATGACACCACCCTTACGGCAGAAAATGAAGAGGAACTAAAGAGCCTCTTGATGAAAGTGAAAGAGGAGAGTGAAAAAGTTGGCTTAAAACTCCACATTCAGAAAACTAAGATCATGGCATCTGGTCCCATCACTTCATGGCAAATAGATGGGGAAAAAATGGAAATAGTGAGAGACTTTATTTTCTTGGGCTCAAAAATCACTTCAGATGGTGACTGTAGCCATGAAATTAAAAGACACTTGCTTGCTCCTTGGAAGAAAAGCTATGACCAACCTAGACAGCATATTAAAAAGCAGGGATTACTTTGCCAACAAAGGTCTGTCCAGTCAAACTTATGGTTTTTCCAGTAGTCATGTATGGATGTGAGAGTCGGACTATAAAGAAGGCTGAGTGCTGAAGAATAGATGCTTTTGAACTGTGGTGTTGGAGAAGACTCTTGAGAGTCCCTTGGACTGCAAGGAGATCAAACCAGTCAATCCTAAAGGAAATCAGTCCTGAATATTCATTGGAAGGACTGATGCTGAAGCTCGAACACTTTGGCCACCAGATGCAAAGAGCAGACTCATTAGAAAAGACCGATGCTGGGAAAGATTGAAGGCAGGAGGAGAAGGGGATGACAGGGGATGAGATGGTTGGATGGCATCACTGACTCAATGGACATGAGTTTGAGCAAGCTCTGGGAAATGGTGAAGGACAGGAAAGCCTGGAGAGCTGCCGTCCAAGGGGTTGCACAGAGTCGGACACGACTGAGTGACTGAAAAACATTCCTGAAATACGATATATTCCTGGCTTCTCTGTTCGGCATAATGTTTTTGAGATTCATTCACATTATTACATGTACCAGTTGTTTATTGTCTGCCACTGCTGAGAAACATTCCATGGTGTGAACATATGAAATTTGTTTATAGACACTAGGACACCTCCAGTTTACAGATATTATGAATAACATTGCTATGAGTCATCTCATCTTTGGGTAAGCTACATTTCTCTTTGATTTATATTCTAAAGTGGAATTTCTGGATCATGGGATAGGTGTATAGGCCTGGCGTGCTGCGATTCATGGGGTCGCAAAGAGTCGGACACGACTGAGCGACTGAACTGAACTGAACTGATGGAATTTTAATAAGTTACTGAGGTTTTTTTCCTTCTCAAAGTCCCTCCGGGTAGTTAGATGCAGCTCCCTACACTGACTGGATTCCGCCTGAACTTCAGCCTATATTCTGATATTCCAGCCAGGCCCAACCAGATCAGCAGCCCCCTCTATAGAATGCTGTCTTAAGAAAGCATTTTACTACCTTGTCTGTGCTACAGACCACACAGGCATTGTCTCACACTCCATTGCAAACACTGTTTTATATTCCATGCCCCCCTGCAATCTCCACTAGACTGAGTGTTCTTTAAAAGCAGATATTCTGCCAACCGTATAATCTCCCTTGCCTGGCATGCAATAGGTAATTAATGTTTAAAGATTAAATAATAAATAACTAATTTATCAGTTAGCTGCTGCTGTATGACAAATTACCCTAAAGCTCAGTGGCTTAAAACAACATTTGCTATCTCAGAGTTTCTGTGGGTCAGAGAGCCAAGAGCTGGGTAGTCTGGCTCAGAGTCCCTCGTGAGATTGCAATCAAGGTATGGACCATCTGAAAGCTTGGCTGGGACTGGAGGATCCTCTTCTGAAATCACTTACTGTGGGCTGATGTCAGGAGACCTCAGTTCCTTCCCACAAGGTTCTTTTGACATAAAAGCTGGCTTCCCCAAAGTGAGTGATTTGAAGAGGAGAGAAAGGGCCAAGCCACAGCATCTTTTATGACCTAGATCTTGAAGTCACATTGTTATTTCTGCTTTATTCTCTTCATTGTCAGTGAGGCACTAGGTCCAGTCAATACTCCAGAGGAGAATTAAGCCTCACCTCTTGAAAGAAGGAATATTAAAGAAGTTGTAGACATATCCTAAAACCATCAACTGTAATAGTAGTTAACATTTATTGAGTGATCACTATGGGCCAGGTGCTATGCTTTGTGTTTTTACAGAGCATTTTGTTTAATCCTTATAAAAACCCTACAAGAGAGCTACTATCCACAATTTTTCAGGCAAGAAAACTGAGGTGCTGAGAGACCATGGAATTTTCCCAAGGTCCCACAGTCAATGACAGAGCTATGATGGGAACCCAAAAGACTCCAGAGCTTTTGCTCCTAACCACTGAGTTACACAATGAATGAGATGCAGTGGATGAGCCCATGAATCTAGGGTTCTCAGATGGAGTGGTGGGCTCAACAGTGTACCAAAGATATGTCCATTTTCTAATTTCCCATGACTACTACCTTTCATGGCAAAAGATGTGATTAAGTTAAGGATCTTGAGAGGAGGAGCTTAATCCTGGATTATCTATGTAGACCCTACACATAAACACATGTATCCTCCTGAGAGGCAGAGGGAGTTTTGACACAGACAGAAGAGGAGAAGACACAGAGAAAGGTGATGTGAAGACAGAGGCAGAGATTGCAGGGATGCAGTCACAAGCAAAGGAGTGCTGGCAACAACCAGAAGCTGGAAGAGGCAAGGAATGAATTCTCTCCTAGGGCCTCCAGAGGAAGCACAGCCATGCTGACACTTTGATTTGAAACTTCTGGCCTCTAGAACCATAAAAGAATAAATTTCTACAGCTTTAAGCCACCAAGTTTGTGGTACTTTGTTACAGCAGCCACAGGAAACTAATACAAGATGGTGAAATGTGTTCTATCTCCCTATTCAACAGTGTTGCTCTTGAGGACTGCAATGGAGTGTTTCAGGTTTGTTAGCATGCTTCTCATCTTTGGATCAGCTTGGCATCAACTCAACCTGAAACAGCAGCAGCTATTTAAAGAAATGGAAGAAAATGTATAAAAATGACCTATATTGTTATCTGTTTAGTTGCTAAGTTATGTCCGACTCACTGGCAACCCCAAGGACTATAGCCTCCTAGGCTCCTCTGCCCAAGGGATTTTCCAGACAAGAATACTGGAATGGGTTGCTATTTCCTTCTCCAGGGGATCTTACTCACCCAGGGATAGAACTTGTGTCTCCTGTGTCTCCTGCATTGGTAGGCAGATTCTTTACCACTGAGCCACCTAGGAAGCCCCATATTGTTATTACTGAGCTTAAATTTTACTCTCATCTTCCTAGTAGCTGAGACTAAAAGAAAATAAGGATGGATTACATAATTTTCACTTTCTGATAAAGGAATCTGTTCTTCAAGAAAAACACATCTTTCCCTCATATTATATTCTAAAAATAACAGAGCAAGTATGTCTTCATACACTGAACAAAACAAGAGATAAAATGTCAACAGTAACTTAAGAAGGTCAAGAGACTGCCCTCATGTGGAGGTTTCTCATGTAATCCTTGGATAAGAACTACAGCCCAACAGAGAAACACAGTTCAACACCCTGGCCATGCAGGCTGGAATCCAGGGGTGCGAGTGCACATGGATAGAGGGTGCCAGAGTTCACAGAGTGCTTCCACATCCACCATCCTAGCTGTGTTCAAAAGCTCCTGAGCCCAGGCAGGGCAGAGAGTATAATGTGCATTTTACAGATGAATAAACTGAGGCCCAGAGAAGTGAAGAAAGTGCCGAGGGTCACATAGCTGGTGACTGGCAGGGCTGTGTTTCAGTGAGACTCCAAGAACAGACCCCCAGGCATGCTGGAGCTTAGTCTACATCAATCCTACTGTTCTCCAAGGGTTTCATGTCCATCTGTTGTATCTCTCCAAGCACCCTGAGCCTTTGCAAGAAGGGTCCTCTTCTCATAGTTCTTAGGAAACCCCTGGTACCTGGGGTGGTCCTGAAAGATGTCCCTCCATGTGTCAGGCCCTGCCCCAGGAGAGACCATGCCCCAGCCCCACCCTGGCCTGGTCCTTTAGATCAGGTCCCAAGCCAGCTGAGAAAGCTGCCAAAAAGGGAGGAGTTAAAGATTGGACTGGGGGGGCTCAAACCCAGCACCTCACAGAGGGATCTAGGAGTGAGTGCCCCGCCCAGTCAGGCGCTGTCCACCCCACAGTGCTGACCTGCTTCTGGTTGCTGGGAAAAGATGGGACCCCCAGGGAGGCAGGTTTGGCCTCCCCATCTCCCAACCTTCCACAACCAGCAGCTGAGGTGTCTGGAGACATTTTGACCCTTAGGGACCAGGAAGAGAAAGAGAAGTGGGGCTGACTGCTTCTGCTTTTCGTCCTCACTTTCTCCCCACCGCATGCCCTCTGCTGCCTCTTTTTTCCCTCGATTCATCTTCTTTCTGTACTTCATCACATTCCAGCCTCCTTCCCATTCCTCTGGAGCCACTTTCTTTCCACCTCCCTCATCCCTATCCTCTTCTCTGTTTCTTCCTACTTCCCTTTTTATTTTTTTATTGATTCATAATATTTGTTTCAGGTTTATGACATAGTGATTGAAAATTTTTTATATACTATATGCCTTTTAAAGTTATTACCCAATAATGGCTATATTTCCCTGTGCTGTACAATGTACCCTTGTTGCTTATTTATATTATACATAAGGGTATGGGTTTAAGAGACACAAACTACTATCTCACCCCTCCCACTTCCCTCTCCTCACTTGTAACCACTTGTTTGTTCTCTATATTTGTGGGCTTGTCTCTGTTTTATTATACACATTCACTTCTTTTATTTTTTTAGATTCCACATATAAGTGACAACAGAGTATTTGTATTTCTCTGTTTTACTTATTTCACTAAGTATAATACTTTCTTGGTCCATCCACATTGTTGCAAGTGGCATAATTTCATTCTTTTTAATGGCTGAGTAATGTTCTATTATGTATACTAAAGCTCAGATGCTCAGTTGTTCCTGACTCTCTGTAATTTCATGGACTGTAGCCCTCCAGGCTCCACTGTCCATGGGATTTTCCAGGCAAGAATACTGGAGTGGGTTGTCATTTCCTTCTCCAGATCATCTTCCCAATCCAGAGATGAAACCCACATCTCCTGCATCTTCTGCATTGGCAGGCCAATTCTTTGCCACTGAGCTGCTTGGGAAGTCCCCTCTTATGTATATATACTACACATTCTTTATCCATTGGATGGCACTATGGTTGTTTCCATATCTCATCATTGTAAACAGTGCTGCTATAAACATTGGGGTGCACATACCTTTCCAAGTTAGTGTTTTTATTTTCTTTGGATATATACTCAGCAGTGGAATTGCTAAATACGGTCGTTCTATACACTTTTAAACAATGGCTGCACCAATTTACAATCTCACCAACAGTGTACTATGGTTCCCTTCTCTCTACATCCTTGCCAATGTTTGTTATTTTTAGACTTTTTAATGACATTTTAAGAGGTGTAAGATGATATCTCTCATGATGTACTCTGCATATAAGTTAAATAAGCAGGGTGACAATACACAGCCTTGACATACTCCTTTCTCCTTTTCCTATTTGGAACCAGTCTGTTGTTCTGCGTCCAGTTCTAACTGTTGCTTCCTGACCTGCATACAGGTTTCTCAAGAGGCAGGTCAGGTGGTCTGGTATTCCCATCTCTTTCAGAATTTTCCACAGTTTATTGTGATCCACACAGTCAACGGCTTTGGCATAGTCAATAAAGCAGAAATAGATGTTTTTCTGGAACTCTCTTGCTTTTTCAATGATCCAGCAAATGCTGGAAACTTGATCTCTGGTTCCTCTGCCTTTTCTAAAACCAGCTTGAACATCTGGTAGTTCATGGTTTACGTATTGCTGAAGCCTGGCTTGGAGAATTTTGAGCATTACTTTCCTAGCATGTGAGATGAGTGCAATTGTGTGGTAGTTTGAGCATTCTTTGGCATTGCCTTTCTTTGGGATTGGAATGAAAACTGACCTTTTCCAGTCCTGTGGCCACTGCTGAGTTTTCCAAATTTGCTGGCATATTGAGTGCAGCACTTTCACAGCATCATCTTCCAGGATTTGAAATAGCTCAACCGGAATTCCATCACCTCCACTAGCTTTGTTCATAGTGATGCTTCCTAAGGCCCACTTGACTTCACATTCCAGGATGTCTGGCTCTAGGTGAGTGATCACACCATCGTGATTATCTGGGTTGTGAAGATCTTTTTTGTACAGTTCTTTTGTGTATTCTTGCCACCTCTTCTTAATATCTTCTGCTTCTGTTAGGTCCATACCATTTCTGTCCTTTATCGAGCTCATCTTTGCATGAAATGTTCCCTTGGTATCTCTAATTTTCTTGAAGAGATGTCTAGTCTTTCCCATTCTGTTGTTTGCCTCTATTTCTTTGCATTGATCACTGAGGAAGGCTTTCTTATCTCTCCTTGCTATTCTTTGGAACTCTGCATTCAGATGCTTATATCTTTCCTTTTCTCCTTTGCTTTTGCTTCTCTTCTTTTCACGGCTATTTGTAAGGCCTCCCCAGACAGCCATTTTGCTTTTTTGCATTTCTTTTCCATGGGGATGGTCTTGATCCCTGTCTCCTGTACAATGTCACGAACCTCCATCCATAGTTCATCAGGCACTCTATCAATCAGATCTAGTCCCTTAAATCTATTTCTCACTTCCACTGTATAATCATAAGAGATTTGACTTAGGTCATACCTGAATGGCCTAGTAGTTTTCTCTACTTTCTTCAATTTAAGTCTGAATTTGGCAATAAGGAGTTCATGATCTGAGCCGCAGTCAGCTCCCGGTCTTGTTTTTGCTGACTGTATAGAGCTTCTCCATCTTTGGCTGCAAAGAATATAATCAATCTGATTTCACCGTTGACCATCTGGTGATGTCCATGTGTAGAGTCTTCTCTTTTGTTGTTGGAAGATGGCGTTTTCTATGACCAGTGCATTCTCTTGGCAAAACTCTATTAGCCTTTGCCCAAATAGGAAAAGGAGTACGTCAAGGCTGTATATTGTCACCCTGCTTATTTAACTTATATGCAGAGTACACCATGAGAAACGCTGGGCTGGAAGAAGCACAAGCTGGAATCAAGACTGCTGGGAGAAATATCAATAACCTCAGATATGCAGATGACACCACCCTTATGGCAGAAAGTGAAGAGGAACTAAAAAGCCTCTTGACGAAAGTGAAAGAGGAGAGTGGAAAAGTTGGCTTAAAACTCAACATTCAGAAAATGAAGATCATGGCATCTGGTCCCATCACTTCATGGGAAATAGATGGGGAAACAGTGGAAACAGTGGGAGACTTTATTTTTGTGGACTCCAAAATCACTGTAGATGGTGATTACAGCCATGAAATTAAAATACGTTTATTCCTTGGAAGGAAAGTTATGACCAACCTAGATAGCATATTCAAAAGCAGAGACATTACTTTGTCAACAAAGGTCCGTCTATTCAAGGCTATGGTTTTTCCAGTGGTCATGTATGGATGTGAGAGTTGGACTGTGATGAAAGCTGAGCGCTGAATAATTGATGCTTTTGAACTGTGGTGTTGGAGAAGACTCTTGAGAGTCCCTTGGACTGCAAGGAGATCCAACTAGTCCATCCTAAAGGAGATCAGTCCTGGGTATTCTTTGGAAGGACTGATGCTAAAGCTGAAATTCCAATACTTTGGCCACCTGCTGCGAAGAGTTGACTCACTGGAAAAGACTCTGATGCTGGGAGGGATTGGGGGCAGGAGGAGAAGGGGAGGACAGAGGATGAGATGGCTGGATGGCATCACCGACTCAATGGACATGAGTTTGAGTGAACTCTGGGAGTTGGTGATGGACAGGGAGGCCTGGCGTGCTGCGATTCATGGGGTCGCAAAGAGACACGACTGAGCGACTGAACTGAACTGAACTGAAGATGATATCTCATTGTGTTTTGATTTGCACTTCTCTGATGATTAGCAGTGTTAAGCAGTTTTTCATGTGCCTGTTGGCCACCTGTATAACCTCTCGGGAAAAATGTCTGTTCAGGGTCTTCTGCTCATGTTTAATTGGGACATTATATATCAAGTTGTATGAGCTGTTTATAGATTTTGGATATTAACCCCTTATCAATCATAACTTTGCAAATATTTTCTCCCTTTCAGTAGGCTGTCTTTTCATTTTGTCAGTGGTTTCCTTTGCTTTGCAAAAGCTTTACTAGGTCCCCTACAATAAGGTACCACTTCACATTGGACAGAATGGCCATGGTTTAAAAGTCTGCAAATAACAAATGCTGGAGAGGGTGTAGAGAAAAGGGAACCCTGATACACTGTTGTTGGAATGCAAATTAGTGCAGCCACTATGGAGAAAAGTATGGAGATTCCTTATAAAACTAAAAATAGAGTTGCCATGAAAGTGAAAAGTGAAAGCGAAGTCACTCAGTCATGTCTGACTCTTTGCGACCCCATGGACTGTAGCCTACCAGGATCCTCTGTGCATGGGATTCTCCAGGCAAGAGTACTGGAGTGGGTCCCCATTTCCTTCTCCAGGGGATCCTCCTGACCCAGGAATAGAACCCAGGTTTCCCGCATTGGGCAGACGCTTTACCATCTGAACCACCAAGGAAGTCCACCAGAGTTGCCATATGACCCAGCAATTCTACTACTGGGCATAAATCTAGACAAAAATATAATTTCAAAAGCTATATGTACCCCTATGTTCATACAGGTCTATTTACAATAGGTAAGACGTTGAAACAACCTAAATGCCCATTGATAGATGAATGGATAAAGATGTGGTGTATGTATCTATATGTGTGTGTGTGTATACACACCCACACAGTGGAATATTGCTGCTGCTGCTGCTAAGTCGCTTCAGTCGTGTCCGACTCTGTGTGACCCCATAGACGGCAGCCCACCAGGCTCCCCCGTCCCTGGGATTCTCCAGGCAAGAACACTGGAGTGGGTTGCCATTTCCTTCTCCAATGCATGAAAGGGAAAAGTGAAAGTGAAGTCGCTCAGTCGTGTCCGACTCTTCGTGACCCCATGGTCTGCAGCCTACCAGGCTCCTCCGTCCATGGGATTTTCCAGGCAAGAGTACTGGAGTGGGGTGCCATTGCCTTCTCCAAGTGGAATATTACTCAGCCATAAAAAAGAATGAAATAATGCCACTTGCAGCTACATGGATGGACCTCAAGATTATCGTACTAAGTGGCGTAAGTCAGAAAGACCAATACCATACAATATCATTCATATGTAAAATCTCAACTATGACACAAATAAACTTATTTATGACACAGAAAAAGACTCACAGACAGAGAGAAGAGATCAGTGATGGCCATGACAGGGGGCAGGGGAGGGACAGACAGGAATTTGGGACTACCAGATGTAAACTATCATATATAGGCTGGATAAAGAACAAGGTCCAACTACATAGCACAGGAAGCTATATTCAATATCCTGCAATAAACCATAATAAAAAGTTTTAAAGTCTAATTAGGTCCCATCTGTTTATTTTTGCTTTTATTTTCCCTTAGGAGACAGATCAATATATTTTGCTATGATTTACATCAAAGAGTATTCTGCCTATGTTCCCTTCTAGTTTTGTGGCTTCAGCTCTTACATTTAGGTTTTTAAACCATATTGAGTTTATTTTTGTATACAGTGTGAAGTCGCTCATTCGTATCCAACTCTTTGCGACCCCGTGGACTATAGCCTACCAGGCTCCTCCGTCCATGGGATTTTCCAGGGAAGAGTACCAGAGTGGATTGCCATTTCCTTCTCCAGGGGATCCTCCCGACCCAGGAATAGAACCCAGGTTTCCCGCATTGTAGGCAGACGCTTTACCCTCTGAGCCCCCAGGGCTTCCCTTGTGCTCAGCTGATAAAGAATCCACCTTTAATGTGAGAGACCTGGGTTCGATCCCTGGCTTGAGAATATCCCCTGGAGAAGGGAAAGGCTACCCAACCCACTCCAGTATTCTGGCCTGGAGAATTCCATGGACTGCATAGTTCATGGGGTCGCAAAGAGTCTGGCTTTCATTCACATACAGTGTGAAGAAATGTTCTAATTTCTTTCTCTTATGTGAAGCTGTTCAATTTTCCCAGCACCACTTATTTTGAGAGACTGTCTTTTCCCCATTACACACTGTTGCCTCCTCTGTCATAGCTCACTTGACCATAGGTGCTTGAGTTTGTTTCCAGGCTCCATGATCTGTGTGTATGTTTTGTGCCAGTATCATGTTGTTTGGATTACTCTAGCTTCGTGGGATCACAGTCTAAAGTCAGGGACCATGGTTCCTCCACTTCATTCTTTTTTCTTAAGATTGCTCTGGCAATTCAGTCTTCTCCTTTCCTTATTTTGAAGCATATCTCAAATATCATATATTTTTGTCCATAAACATTTCAGTGTAGGCCTTTAAGTGATACAGTTAATTTAAAAAACATAACCAAAATATTCAGTTCAGTTCAGTCACTCAGTCCTGTCTGACTCTTTGCGACCCCATGGACTGCAGTACGCCAGGCTTCCCTGTCCATCACCAACTCCTGGAGCTTGCTCAAACTCATGTCCATCAAATTGGAGATGCCATCCAACCATCTCATCCTCTGTCATCCCCTTTTCCTCCTGCCCTCAATCTTTCCCAGCATCAGGGTCTTTTCAAATGAGTCAGCCCTTCGCATCAGGTGGCCAAAGTATTGGAGTTTCAGCTTCAGCATCAGTCCTTCCAATGAATATTCAGGACTGATTTCCTTTAGGATGAACTGGTTGGATCTCCTTGCAGTCCAAGGGACTCTCAAGAGTCTTCTCCAACACCACAGTTCAAAAGCATCAATTCTTCGGTGCTCAGCTTTCTTTATCATCCATCTATACATGACTTGGAGAAGGCAATGGTAACCCACTCCAGTACTCTTGCCTGGAAAATCCCATGGACGGAGGGGCCTGATGGGCTGCAGTCCATGGGGTCTCTAAGAGTCGGACACGACTGAGCGACTTCACTTTCACTTTGATGCATTGGAGAAGGAAATGGCAACCCACTCCAGTGTTCTTGCCTGGAGAATCCCAGGGATGGCAGAGCCTGGTGGGCTGCTGTCTATGGGGTCGCACAGAGTCGGACACGACTGAAGCGACTTAGCAGCAGCAGCATACATGACTACTGGAAAAACCATAGCTTTGACTAGATGGACCTTAGTTGGCAAAGTAATGTCTCTGCTTTTTAATATGCTGTCTAGGTTGGTCATAAATTTTCTTCCAGGGAGCAAGCGTCTTTTAATTTCATGGCTGCAGTCACCATCTGAAGTGATTTTGGAACCCCCAAAAATAAAGTCTCTCAGTTTCCATTGTTTCTCCATCTATTTGCCATGAAGTGATGGGCGCAGATGCCATGATCTCAGTTTTCTGAATGTGGAGTTTTAAGCCAGCTTTTTCACTCTCCTCTTTCACTTTCATCAAAAGGCTCTTTTTCTTCTTCACTTTCTGTTATAAGGGTGGTGTCATCTGCATATCTGAGGTTACTGATATTTCTCCCGGCAATCTTGATTTCAGCTTGTGCTTCTTCCAGCCTGGCATTTCTCATGATGTACTCTGCGTATAAGTTAAATAAACAGGGTGACAATATACAGCCTTGACTTACTCTTTTCCTGATTTGGAACCAGTCTGTTGTTCCATGTCCAGTTCTAACTGTTGCTTCTTGACCTGCATATAGATTTCTCAGGAGGCAGGTAAGATGGTCTGGTATTCCCATCTCTTCAAGAATTTTCCAAAGTTTGTGGTGATCCACACAGTCAAAGGCTTTGGAATAGTTAATAAAGCAGAAGTACATGTCTTTCTGGAACTCTCTTGCTTTTTCAATGATCCAGCAGATGTTGGCAATTTGATCTCTGGTTCCTCTGCCTTTTCTAAATCCAGCTTGAACATCTGGAAGTTCACGGTTCACATACTGTTGAAGCCTGCTGCAAACAGACTTACTATTCCTAAAAACTTTACCATAATTTAAGATTATCAAATGGTAAGGGAGCACTCAGTGGGTTTCCCTGGTGGCTCAGTGGTAAAAGCATCTGCCTGCCAATGCAAGAGACACAGGTTAGATCCCCGATCCAGGAGGATCCCACATGCCACAAAGCAACTAAGCCCATGTGCCATAACTATTGGGCCTGTACTCTAGAGTGCAGGAGCCACAACTACTGAAGCCCGAGAGCCTAGAACCCGCGCTGCACAACAAAAGCAGCCACTGCAGTGAGAAGCCCACTCACTGTAACTAGAGAGTAGCCCCCACTGGCCACAACTAGAGAAAAGCCTGTGAAGCAACGAAGACCCAGTATGCCATAAATAAATGAGTTAAAAAAAAAAATAGTAAGGGAGCGTTCACATTTCTAACTATTGTCATGTTTCTCTGCTCTCCCCTTCTGCCTCTTATAATAAAATTATGACACCTCTTTCACTGTAAAGCTCTCCAAACACATTATTTAATGCTCATATGTGCCCTTGGAGGATGTTCCTCCTCCTAGAAATGAGAAAAACGAGGCTCACAGAGATGAAGAGACTTGCCCAAGGTGTCACAATGGGCTAGAGGCAGAGCCAGGCCCTGGCCCAGGCCCTGTGTCCCCCAGCCCTTGCTTCTCTCCACCCCAGGGACCTCACAATGGAAGGTGTCAACTGTCAGGCTCAGAGGCTCCAGAAGAGTCTGGACAAATGGGCTGAGAGATTCTCCACCAGTGGCAGCAGGCTGGAAAGTGTGCATCCCCAGCTAGGGAGGTACCTTCAAGCCCTTTCCTCCAGGGAACTACGGGACTAATTCCTTGGCTCAGGCTTATTTGCATGCAGGAGCTCCTCAAAGCCCAGGCAGTGGCTGGGGCTCACCACCCTGCCTCCTGAGCAGCAAGCCTTAAGCCCCCAGCACTATGGCAGATTGGCTGCTGACACCCAGAGGGCAGGCACAATAGCCAGATCACTCAGCCAACCTTATCCTAATTCTACTTTTTTGCCTAAGTGCAAGAGGAGGGCAAAGGTCTCTCTGTTTTTCTTCTGGGAACCTCCTTGCCTAGCCAGCCCTGCACATGCAGAGAATGCCACGGATTCCATTCTAAATCCCCTGGCTTTTGTGGCTAATTCTTCCATTAGTCTGCAGACTGCAGAGCAAACCCCTCAGCCTGGCATTCAAGACCTGCAGTCTGCCCAACACCACTGATGTAACCTATCATAGGGACCAAAGGCACCATGCTACAATTTCAAGGGAGACCAAAAAAAAAGCATTATACTAGTTAATTCCTGAAATTATCCTATTTGAGCTTCACTTCTTTAGCTTTAGGTGATGCATCTGTTTAAATGCAAGCACTGTTCCTGTCAGCAGTGTCCATTAATCTCCTTCCACACTTTAAACGTAATGTGCTGATATTTTCACTTGCTACTTGTTTGCCCATACAAACTGTGGCATATCGTATCTCCTCACCTTTGCTCATTCAGTTTCCTCTGCCTAGAACTTCATTTCTTCCTTCTTCACCCGCTGACTACTAGGGGTGCTACCTCCTCTGAGGAATCTTGGTGAATGCCTCCTCCTCCCACAGCCTTCCAATTCCCACACTGGGCAAAGGGCCCTTTCAAGGGTTTAACTTGACCATAGTCACATCTCACTGCATGGTAACCAGCACACTGTAAGCCCCCACCCTGCACCCAAGGGCAGGGATCAATGCTGTTCATCTAACCCTCTGCAGGCCTGAACACAGGGCCTGGCGTACAGTAGCATCTCCACTTAGTGGGATGGTTGAAATACTTTATCTCAAGGAAAGTATGCAGCCCTGTGGGTTAGGCTGCTCAGGAATGATGGTTCCTCCCATTTTACAGACATGGAGGTTGAGACACAGAGAGGTAAAGCAACAGGTTCCAAGCCCCCAGCACTGAGTGGGGGCTAATGCTCTCCCCATATCTCCTGTCTCTTGATGCAGCGCACTGCTCCTGCTGCTGCCCTCCAAGACAGGCCCTGGATGCCCCAGAGCAGAGGAGCCATGACAACTGGAGCAGATAGATGCCAGCGCTCCAGGCACACTGGAGCAAGCAGCTGTGCTCAAATACCCCAGCACAATTTCCCACTGCCCAGGGCAACGTCCACATTCCTCATCCCGGCCTCAGGTCCTCACTCAAGCCTATCTCTCCACCTTCTTCCTCTATGACTCCCTCTCACATGCCCCTGCTCCCACCACACCTGCCTACTCATCCTTCTCTGGGCTCACCTGACTTTTCAGAACCCAGTACAGGGTGCCCAGACTCTGTCCCTACCACTGATCATGTGATCAGTGCAACTGGATGAAGAGGTAGGGCAGATGTTGACAGGAGTCCTCCCACATCAGGGTGACAGAGCCACGCAGCACAAAACAAGAAGATGAATCAGCATTCGCCACACTGTGTTCATGGAACACCAGCATCCTGAGAGACGCTCAGAACTATTTTTCCACCAAAGAGCCCCCTGAACGAGACAACAGGAATGATGTACTGAGTGTTCATGTCTCAGGCCCTGTGCAGAGTCTTTTGCACACAATGCTGCATTCTGCCCTCACAACAATCCTGAAAGGTAGGCTCCACTTTATTTCCTCTGAACCACAAATGAGGAAACTGCAGCTCAGAAAGGCTGGTGAGCTTGCCCATGGTCACAAAGCTAGAAAGAGAAGAACCAGGATCCAAAACCCAGCCTGTGCTCTTATTCTGAGAGACTACCTTTGTCTTATCTGCTGTACTGTTCCTTGAGGAAATTCCAGATGTAACTAAGCCCTGAGGATCCTTATTTAAATTTAACGAAATATTCTGCTGCCCTCTTTGAGGCTGAAACCTCACCATCACCTTTTATGTTACTGAATCCTACTCACATCCCACAGAATACAAACTCAGCTTGGGAAATGTTGCACTAGAAGACTGCAGCTCTGTCCTAACAATCTGAGAGCACCAGGTGGAGGAAGGAGCCCTGCAGACCTCTGGGCACAGCCTCTGTACTGTACACATAGGGTTCTAAGACCAGACACTGGCCCGGGCTCTCCCTTGTCACGGCCAGTGAGGGAGGGAACAGGTCTATGACTCCCGAGAAAGGCCTTTACTCAAGGCAGGCAGGTGAGGCTTGCAGTTTGGAATTCTCTCAGCAGGTGGAATTCACACACCTTCCTGCAGAGGCCGCACAGGCTTCAGGAGATGGAAACTGTTGGAAGCAGCACCAACTTAACGAATAAAAATCCTAAGTTCCAAAGGACCAACAAAGCAGGACAGCTCCGCAGATCACACCAAACTTAATTTTTCCAACATAAAGGCCCAGAGAGGGAAAGGCACTTGTCCAGGGCCACACAGCAAGTTCAAAGCACAGCTGGAACTAGAATTTAAGCTTCCTGCCTCCCGCTCCAAGAACCTGGCTGGCCTTTCTTGAAATGCTAATATGTGTGTGTCTGTCTCCTCAGCCTGGCCAGAGGCTCATCGAGAGTCAAAACAGTGTCCAAGTCATGCCTGACTTCCTGGCTCCTGACACTTAGGGCTAAAGAAATTTTTACCCAAAACTCTGTTTCTCAGCTTTATCACTTAAATGGTTGCTTCTGAAAAGGACTGTACCCTCAAAGGGTAAACATACTCTACCAAAGAATAACAACACCTGCAGTATGCCTAATATATATGTTTGTATATATGCACACATCTACACATACACATAAAACACCACCCTAAGAATTTTACCTATAATAATTATATTTAAATCTCACAGTGACCATAAAAGGTAGGTATTTTATCAATATAATTATCATCCCCATTTTGTATGCAAGAAAAAATGTGACAGAAGAGGTTAAGTAACTTGGGTAGAGTAACGCAGCCAATAAATAATAGAATCAGGATTTGAACCCAGCCGAGCACTCTAACACACAAACCACTACCTCTCGAAGGTCCTATCTTTATCATACATATAAGATGCTCCAGGTACTATGTTAAAGCATCACTTGCATTAATGCTCACAGCAAAGCCCAGAGCTAAATGTTATTTTCCATTTTGCATCTAGACCACTGGAGGCTCAGAGGTATAAAAGGACTTATTTGCCTAAAGCCACACAGCTAGGAAGTGACAAAATTGGGATTTGAAGCAGTCAGTTCTAGTGATATGCCCATAGTCATCTCATGATTTACGGCTAAAATGCAATATACAATTCAGTCAAAACTTAAGTAAAAATGAATGCATTATCATCTTCCATAATATCCTGTGAAATATCTTCCTCTTGTTTGTTACTTTTGTTACAAAGTTATTCATTCATTTGTTCATGCAAATACTTATTGGATTATATACACATACACACATGTGCATGCACATATACACCAGCCAGCATGTGCTATGAGGGATATGATAATAAACATGACAGATATTGTCCCTACTAATCTTGCCTCAAAAACCTTACATTCTGGGGCTTCCCTGGTGGTCCAGTGGCTAAGACTCTGTGCTCCCAATGCAGGGGGCCGGGGTTCAATCCCTGGGCAGGGAACTAGATCCCACATGCCATAACTAAGACTCCACATGCCAAAACTAAAGATCTCACATATTGCAACTAAGACCCGGCACAGCAAATAAACAGATACATTTTAAAATAAATATTTTTTAAAAACTGACATTCTAATAAGACAGATCATCATTCAACAATTCATTTCACAATTAATTAGCCAATTAAAATGATGGTAATGGCTACAAAGGAGAGGTAGAGAGTGTGATTAGCTTGCTCAGAGTAGAAAGTATCAGTTAATCTGCTGAACGTTTTGAAAGCTATCGTTAAAATCAAATTTTCCATAGCTCCATATGGCAGTTATTTTTTTTAAAAAATGAAGAAGAAAGAAGTTCTTATTTATTTGAGGGAAATACAAAGTAATCATTGACTAACCCATATTCCTAGATAACAAGACTACTTAAGAGTAAATTAGAGAGAAGACACTCAAGACATACTCAAGGAGAGTGTGTCCTGAACACCTACTACATGATGCAACTCACTAGGGGGCTTTCCCAACATTACTATTAAACAGAAGCTTTTATCCCCATTGAAAGAGGAGAAACTGAAGACACAGGGAGGCTAGCCAATTCTCCGAAGGTCAGCCACACAGCTACCAAGTAGGACTGGGATTCAAACCCAGGTTGGTGAGACAGCAACACCCAGAATCTTTCACTGAGCCACGATGTATGTTCTAATCTTAAAAGCTGATCAGCCAAGAGTTGAAACTTTGGACTCTGACATCATAGGTATGCAGAGCCTTCTTGTCAACTCCATCTCTCCTCCGTGGGGCCCTGGAGAAGAAACACTGTGTTTTCCAGGAACCAAGAGGATCGAAATGAGAAGATCATGTATGATGCAAACCATACTTCTTGGGAGAACTGTTAATTACTGGAATGATTGCATTCCTTTCCCCTGAGATATAGGTTTCTTTAATATTTTGTTTATGCAAATAGAGGAACCATTCTCCATCTCTCAAATAAGATGCCCAACTGAGGTCTTTTCTCTGTCTTTCTGTGACTTAAGCAAACATTGTTCTTCTCTAAAGCAACTCCACCTCTCGGTGCAGCCAGGCCTTGCCCAGAGTTCCTGACCCCGATTTCAGGAACACCGTTTCTCATTAATCCAGTTTTCTCAGAGTTTAAAAGGGACAGTGAGGCTTGACTTTTGCTTTGAAGAAATGAGGCTCATCTTCTCTAGACTTATCCTCTGAACTGGGGATGATCTTTATTTGATCACCCAGTGAGTCTTGACTCTACACAAATGCCCTTCTCCATCAACAACAGTTTGGAGCATTTTCCAACATTGAGAAAGAATTCAACTTTGGAATAGAAAAGTGTAGATTGTGCCGTGGCCAGGGTGCATCCTGGCCTTGAAGGCCTACTGCTTCCACCTACCCGCCGCCCCCCAGCCAGGTCCACCACAGGGGCTTGGGAGCCCAGATGTCCACTGAACTGCTGCTCCTGAAACAGACATTCTGTCTTCTTGAGAGTGAACAGGAAAGAGGGCACCTAGACAGGCATGTTTGAACAGCCCTCCCTCCTAAAGAGCTTGCCTTGCAGGTTTCCTAAGAGCTGATGTGCCTGTGGATTCTATAATGAGGAGGGATTTGTTTGTTGAAGGATCTTTTCAGCTTTATTGCTTAACTCAAAGGTGAGAAGGGGGTGGGGGCAAGATGAGAATTACTCTGCTTTGCCTTCCCAAAGAGTCCACATTTAAGTTTTGTCTACAGCTGCCCTGAAACAGCAGCCAAGATGGTTTTAAGAAAGCGGAGCCAGAAGTCTTACTCCTGGACTGGCCTTCTAACCTGCTTTGTGACTAGGACAAATCCTTCCCTTTTTCTGGGATAGAGTCCCCTCATCTGTTCAGTGAGAAAGTGGGAACTATTTTGTGTGTCTCGGTTTCCTCATCTATGCCATCTGACTTCACTCTCTTGGCTGTTAGAAAGATCAACATGGAATAATATAAACTAGATCTGAGAAATGAAGGCTTATGTTTGTCAGCATTGTGTTAGAACACTGTTGTGTTAGAACCAGATGTGTTAGAACTATAAAGCTGTTCCACATTCTCACTGGCTTCGAGTTATCCTTGGTGGTGGCTATTAACTTCTTTGTGCAACAAATGTATTTTATAAGTTTTTATTTTGGAAAAGCTTTCATGTAAGAGTTGCAAAAGACAGAACAGAGAGTTACCATTCATCATTAACTGCATCTTTCCCTGATATTAATATCTTACATAACTACTGTAAAAGTATCAAACTGATAACTACAGACTTCATTGAGATTTTACCAATATTTCTACTTGTGTCCCTTTTTTGTTCCAAAATCCAATACATGGCAACACATCACATTTAGTCATCATGTGTCCTCAATCTGTGACAGATTCTTTTTTTCTTTCATGACCTTGACATTTTTTGAAGAGTACCACTCATGTATTTTGTAGACTGCCATGAATTCGGGAGCGTCTGATGTTTTCTCAGGATACAACAGAGCTAATGAGTTTTTAGGAAGAATATCACAAAGATGAAGCTTTCTTCTCATTGCATCATTTTGTGTCCGACTCTTTGCAACCTCATGGACTGTAGCCCACCAGGCTCCTCTGTCCATGGACTGTTTCAGGCAAAGATACTAGCATGGGTTGCCATTTCCTCCTCCAAGGAATCTTCCGGAGCCACAGGTCAAACCTGAATCTCCTGTGTCTCCTGAATTGCAGGCGGATCCTTTTACCACTGAGCTATTAGGGAAGCCCCCATATCAGGGTATGATATACATGTTATAAATGGTGATGTTAAACTTGAGCACTTGGTTAAGGTGGAATCTGCCAGGTTTCTCCACATTACAATTTTTCCCTTTTCATATCCTACTCAGAGATGAGAAAGACTGAGTTCAACCTACACTCCACACCCAGTTCAAGGGGTGAGAAATTAAGTTCTACCTTCTGGGAGAAGAATATCAAAGAATTTGTGGACATATGTTAAAGCTACCACATTTGGGGGAGGTCCCTTGAGGCAACACAAATGTCCTGCTTCTCCTTAAAGTTTTGCCTACCAATTTTACCATACTCAGTGCTTCCTGCAGTTAGTACTGTGGTGTCTACTGGTGATTTTCTGCTTTCCTCATTCCTTCTATATTAATTATCTGGAATTCTTCTATGGCGAAGATTTGGCACCTCTTCCTTATTTATTAACTATTTGTCTGTATCAATACAGACTCATGGATCTTTAATATAATCTGGGTTATAACTTAGTATATTTATTTACTTAATCCACTGGAAGTTCTTTCAGGCTGACTTCTATGTCCTCTTTTCATACTCCATCTTTTATATATATATATATATATATATATATATATATATATATATATATATATATATACACACACACACACACACACACACACACATATATATACTTCCTTACTTTATGACACTACTTTAGGCATTAGAATTACCTTGTACTTTCCCTGACTTAGTCCTGTAACTGGCCAGTTCTCCCTGGGGGGTTTGGTTCCTTTCACTGGAGAATGACCCTTAGGAACCAAGGTCTGAGTTCATCGCTTCTGGGGTGTCACTATCTATCTCTCAGCAGCCAGAGCAAGGCAATGCCGAAGTATGCTAACCCATGCATACACATGTATCTACATTTGTTCCGTGTCCATCTGTACATATATTAAAATAGACATGAATTCATACTGAGACTTCTAACTCTATCTCCACAGAGTTCATTCTAGTCTTTCCCCTATGCTCATGGGGGACTTCTTCCTCTGACATGAGAAACCTGGCTCCCATTATCCACAATTCTTTCGCTTATTTAACTCTCATATACATGTAGCTTCAGAATGCTAACCACTATTCCTATGACAAATAATTTAACAACTAGAGTACAGTGTTTCTATTCTTTTTGTCTTTACCAAAACATAATTTTTAATATTTAAAAGCATGCCCAGGGCACTTCCTGGTGGCTAGGACTCTGAGCTCCTAATGTGGGGGCAGGGTTCGATCCCTGGTCAGGGAACTAAATCCCATGTGCTGCAACTAAAGATCCTGCAGATTGCAACTAAAAAAGATCCCACATGTTGAACAAAGATCAAAGATCCTACATGGCACAGCCAAATAAAAAAAAAAGAATGCGTGGATTCAAATCCCATCTCGGCCACTCATTGACTGTGTCAGTGTGAGGAACATACTTAACATCTCTTTCATCTCTATGTACTCATCTATAAAACCAAAATAATAGCCTATCTGCTTCATTGCCCTGATAGGGAGGGAAGAACGAGAGGAGATAAAACATACAAAGGGGCTCAGGAAAATCGCCCCGCACTCCTCAAATGTTTGATGTAATCTTAACATCACAGTCACTGCGCTCCAGGGTTGGGTCCTGCAGATAGCAGCTCCTGTCCTGAGTCTTATCCTGCTCTAAGGCACATACAAGGGTCACAAGTGTCCACTCTTTTCTGCATCCAACTCAGTGAGTCCGATCCAGGCCAAGCTGGGAGGGAGACTGGTCTCTGGCTAAACAAACACTAAGAGCAACGAGGCTCTTAAAGGCTCTCACTACCTGCTGGGGCATTTCAGCCCAACCACCTGGCCAGAGCGCTTCACTGGCCTTTCTCTCCTCAGCTGCCTTTTCTTACACAAGCAGTAGGCCTTTCCGAGGGGGTTGGGTGGGACTCTCTCCCTCTTTGTTGGGAAGATCCCCAGAATCCTGAGATGGGAATCTTTGTTCACACTGTGTTTTGCAGACTGGCAGGCCCCCTTCCCACCTCTGGTCTTCAGTTTTCCCATTTGTCAAATGAGGGTGTTGGATTAGGTCAGCCATCCAAGCTGGTAACTGGGTCCAGCAGGCACATGTTATACTTGGCCCATGGGGCACTTTCAGTATTTTTTTTTTTAATTAATAGCCCTTGCTTTTACAGCAGCTTTAGGTTTACAGAAAATTGAGTGGAAAGTTGAGAGCTCCCATGTGCCCCCTCTTCTACCCCCATCTTCTGTCCACCAGTTTCCTTTATTGTCAACATCTTCATCAATGTGGTACATTTGTTACCACTGATAAGTCAACATATTATTATTGTCAAAGCCCATCATTTATATTAGGGTTCACTCTTTGTGTTGGTCGGTTCTGTGGGTTGTGACAGATATAATGTCATGTATTCCCTATTATAGCAGCATAAGAACAGTTTCACTGCCCTAAAAATCCCTTACATTTTACCTATTCATACTTTTCCTCGCAAACTCCTGGCAACCGCTGATCTTTTCATTGTCTCTGTGGTTTTCTCTCTTCTAGAATGTCATATGCTTGGAACCATATAGTATGTAGCCTTTTAATACTGGCTCTTTTCACTTAGCAAAATACATTGCTTCCCCCTCCCCACATCTTTTCATGGCTTCATTCATCATGTCTTTTTACTGCTGAATAATATTCCATTGTATGCATGCATCACAGCTTCTTTATTCATTCACCAGAATATTTTAAGGGGGGATTATTTGCCAATAATTAAGAATGGAAGGCATTATACTGAAATCCCTATTTTCGGCTTCTCTTAAAAATGGGAAGATCCGTAACACTGGGCCTATCTCTCCAGATGGCAAAAAATGGCTTGAACTGAATAGCATCAGGCCTTCTTGGATAAAGCATGGGTGACCTGCCCATTACTGTCACCTCCTGCCTTCCTTATGTGACCTGCCAGTTCCTGGTAAGCATTTATCTATTTTTAAACAATCCGATTTTTAAAAAAAATTTGGCTGCAGCACGCAGCTTGTCGGACCTCATTTCCCAAACCATGGGAATGAACCTGAGTCACAGCAGTGCAAATGCCAAATCCTAACCACTAGACCACCAGGAAACCAGGTGAGCATTTAGACTGAATTTTTTTCATATTATTAGCAGAGTGACTTCAAGCAAATGTACTGACTGTTTTCTATTTGCACCATTTCCTATCCCTTAATCCTATTTCTACAGTTTTTTTGTCCTGCTCTGGGGTCTGCATAGACTGCGTCTCCCAGGTTCTCTTACTGGTTGTCTTCCAAGTGGGTCTGGCTACAGGAGAACTGGCGGGAGATCAGAAGATGAGAAGAGAGAGGGCCCACGCACACTCCCATCATGCTCTCCCCACAGCTTGGGCCCCTTCTGTCCAGCAGTGGCTGCAGCCCTCCAAGACCATTGATTACTCTTGCTGAGAACTTCCCCTACAGCCCCAACCCTCTCTGGGCATGATTAACTCCAGGTCCTCCCTTTGCCCCTTCCCACGGTGGCCAGCCTCTGTACCTCTCAACATCTCTTATTTATTCCCTTATCACTGGTCCCTTGCAAGTAGCCCTTTTATTGAAGTCTCTCTGTCTGAACCATCCTGTTGATTCTGTTTCCTGTTGAGACTGATACAGCAAGTTGTTTATGTTTTTGTGCCTCAGCTTCCTTACCTGGAAATAGGGATCGAGTTAGTGCCCATCTCACAGGGATAATACGACAATTAAATGAACAAATATGATACCCAGCACAATCCCCGGCATAGATAAGTGCTCAGTGAATGTTCATTATTATTATTATTATTATTATCATCATCATCATTATCATTACAATGTATGGCCCTAGGGCTACATCATTTCTATAGTCCTTTACAGCATGGATAGAAATGAATGGATGATTCATTACATAAAAGCTGCTGCCAGTAAATCTCCAGAGATCACCTTAATCTTTTGCTCCTAAAGCAGAGTTGAGGCTTGGACAGTGTAAATTGTAATTATCTTTTGCCATTTATAAGCAAGAGGACTGGGCCCTTTACAGGGACTTTGATATCCAATCTTTCCTCACATGACAGTGGCCATGTGGGAACTTTCATCCCACTTACATTTAATGGCTAACATTTATGGAGTCCTTTCTCTGTACAAATAATCCAAGTCTTCATATGTGGGACTATGTAACCACTGCACATCAGTGCCTCCACGGATGAGAAAAATGGGGTTTGTGAGAGACTAAATGACTTGTCCAAGCTCACACAGTCATCTGTGGACTGAGACTACATCCAGCTGCTCAGGCTCCAAGTCTAATGCACTTTGCACTACAAACTCTGCCCCTTCGCAGGCAAGGACTCTGCCACACTGATGCCCAGGGTTTTCCTCACCACAAAGGACCCAAGGCTGAGATATCTCCCAGGAAGCTGGCCTGGCTACCTCACTTCTGCTCATGAGGCTCAGGAATGGCATTCAACCCCGGAGTCCCTGGGTAGAGCCAAGCATGGGGACCCCAGGGCACTTGGCTGCACACAATGCCTTCTCTAGCACTGCCCCTGACCAGCTGTCACAGGTGAGTGGGTACTCAAGCAGGTGCTGGGAAAGAGGTGGCCAGGGCTCCAGGGGACACTTGACTTGTCTCTCAGTGGAGCCAGGTACAGGCTCCAGTGACACCCATGGATGCTTCCTCTGAGGGCATACTGCCTTTGTCCCTGCCAAAAGAATCCAGAGGGAGGTAGTGAGAGGGGTCCTGCCCGAACTAAGCAGCCAGAAGGGTCTGGGTGAGCAGAGAGTCATGGATAAACTCATGCATTTCCTTACTCAACAAATATTCACCAACTTCCTGCTTTCTGTCAGACTCTACACGGGGGGGGGGCGCTAGGGATTCTGTAGTGAACTGGGCATGATGTTTGCTCTTTATAATCTAGCAAGATTTGGGCCCAAGTAGACAAAAAAACAGCAGAAACTGGCAGGGTCCTAGAAGAGGGACTCCAGAATCATGCTGCCTAGTCCAGTCTCCACCTAAGCCCACAATGCTGGGTGACCTTGAACAAGTTGCTTAACCTCTTAATCTCAGTTTCCTTCCTCCAAGAGCTATCTAAAAGTGAAACAAAACAAACAGCTTGTAAGTACTTTGCAGACAGAAACTGAAGATGATTACTACTGTTTCATAATTTCAGTTCAGTTCAGTTCAGTCGCTCAGTCATGTCTGACTCTTTGCGACCCCATGAATTGCAGCACGCCAGGCCTCCCTGTCCATCACCAACTCCCGGAGTTCATTCAGACTCATGTCCATCGAGTCAGTGATGCCATCCAGCCATCTCATCCTCTGTCATCCCCTTCTCCTCCTGCCCCCAATCCTTCCCAGAATCAGAGTCTTTTCCAATGAGTCAATTCTTCGCATGAGGTGGCCAAAGTACTGGAGTTTCAGCTTTAGCATCATTCCTTCCAAAGAAATCCCAGAGCTGATCTCCTTAAGAATGGACTGGTTGGATCTCCTTGCAGTCCAAGGGACTCTCAAGAGTCTTCTCCAACACCACAGTTCAAAAGCATCAATTCTTCAGCGTTCAGCTTTCTTCACAGTCCAACTCTCACATCCATACATGATCACTGGAAAAACCATAGCCTTGACTAGACGGACCTTTGTTGGTAAAGTCCATAATTTCATCATGAACGTAAAGGCTACTTATCCAGCATCTTCAAAGTACCACATATCTATCCAGTATCATATGTAATTCTTCCTACAACCATAATGACAATGTTCTTATTAGCTATATTTTTAGAGATGGGAAATGGAGGCTCAGAGAGGGGTGGTGAGTGACCCACGGTCACACGGACTGAGGGTGACAGGGCTGGGATTGGAACCCAGGCCATCTGGATTCCAGAGCCTGTGTTCTTTCTTGATTGCCCTCTATGGCTTCCTTCTTCCTCTTCAGTCTTTCATTCAGCAATGGCTTACTGAACCCTTT
Organism: Bubalus kerabau; assembly: GCF_029407905.1. Classification (NCBI taxonomy): domain Eukaryota; kingdom Metazoa; phylum Chordata; class Mammalia; order Artiodactyla; family Bovidae; genus Bubalus; species Bubalus kerabau. The sequence continues at coordinate 129,518,608 of NC_073627.1, forward strand.
CTATGTACCAGGCATTGTGCTAAGCTCCAAAGATACACTGGGAGTAAAAGTGACCTGGAACCTTCCCTCACAGTTTCACAGTCTACTGGGAAGGAAAGCAGTGAAGAATAATAACAAGCATAGCAAGTACTGCCAAAGTACGGGATCAGAGCCTCATGGGAATGTAAACCATATCTGGGAATCAAACAAGGCCTTCAGGAGAAAGTAGTCTTTGCAATAAAATCTGAAGGCTGACTGAGAGTTGGGCAGACAAGAACAGGAGGAGTGGGAACAACATGAAAGCCAGAGCCACAGGTGGTCAAGGAACATAACAGAACACAGTTCAAGGAACAAAAAGAAACTGGGAGTGCAGGCACCAGAAGAAAGCAGTACACAATGGGCTGAAGAAGGAGGGAGGAGCCTTGGAGCAAATGCCAAGGAGTCTGGACTTGATCCTGAGGGTCCTTGGAAACTGAATTCATAGGGTCTCAAACCCTTCATTTTATGTCTTGCATTTTCCTCTTCTGCCCTCTGACTGTCTGGATCAGCAGCTGAGGAAGTAAATACAGATGGGGCCAGAAGAGCTGAGAATGACCAAATTAAGGTCAGCACAGAACTGCAGGAAGGGCAGGAAGAGGCTGGGCCAGGGCAGCACCAGGGACAGCTCTCAGTGGCTCATGGGGCTCAAAGGCCATCAGAGATCAGTCACTGTCTCATTTGCTCATTCCTTCTACAAATATTTATTGAGTGCCATACTATGAGGGCACTGTTCTGGGCACTGGAGGATACATCAGAAAACTCAACAAACAAAACTCTGTCCTCCTTAAGGTTACTTTCTAGTAGGAGGAGACATAACAAATAAGACAATCATGCACTGTATTAGAAGGTGACATGTATATGGGAAGAATAAAGCAAGCAAGGGGAATCAGAAGGGAAGTCAAGAAGGGGAGAGTTTATAAGTTTAAATAGACTGATCAGAGAAGGCTTTACTCTGAAAGTGGCATCTGAGCAAATACATGAAGGAAGTGAAGAAAGGGTCGAGAGCATTCACAAGGAGGAGTGTTTCCAGCAGAGGGAAGAGCGGTACAAAGTTCCTAAGGCAGGAAAATGCCAGGCATGTTGGAGGCTATGTGAGCAATCTGGGGTGGGAAAGTAGGAGTCAGGGATTCAGAGATGGGAGTCAGAGCATGGAGAGCTGGTACAAGGACTTGGCTTTTACTCCAGGTGAATGAGAGCCATAGGGGGATTTTGAGCAGAGAGGTGACATTACTTGACTTATATTTTCATGGTACCCCTCTGGCTGCTGGGTGGATATTAGATTGCGAGGCAAATAGCTCCTCTTTTCAGACAAGGAAAATGAAGTTCAGGGAGAGGAAGCACTTGTCTGGAGTCACACAGTTAACAGTGGTGGAGCTGAGGTTTGAACAGAGGTCTTTCCAATGCCTTCAGTCCCTGCTCTGGCAGGGGTATACAGTACAGGCGGTATTCCCACTGGGCTTTAAAAGCTGTTAGACTTTGGACATGAAAAGGGAAAATTGGGATGTGGAAGGGAATAAATTAAAGGAATAGCACTGGGAGGAGGGTAACAATGGCTTTCTGGATTTAAGGATAAAAACATCTTTGCTTTAAAAAAAAAAAAAAAGAGCACATGCTGGGGAGTAGCTGGAGCTAAGTCTAAGAAAGCCAGTTTATGAAAAAGAGCCTTGAATACCAGGCTAAGGCAGAAGGATCAAGGAGCAGCCCCCTCCTCTTGCACCCAGAAAGCTTCCAAACTGGTGGCCTCAGTGGCAAGGATTAGAGAGGAACCTAACAACATGAAAGAAAATGGTTTCTTGTATCATATCTAACCAAGCAATTTTAGCAACCTTTGGATGAGAAAGATACCTGCAAGACTTTGCTTGATGGTATCTACAAGGGAATTTTGGAAACATACATGGTGTGGATCAAAATATAATGCTCATCATTTAATCAGCTTTATTTCTCAACAGTTATATAAGTCCCTAAACCTCTTGGCATAAGGGAAGTAACAGGCATCACTGCCCCTTGTGGAAGACGGATATCCTAGTTTGTGGAGCCCCCTGAGCCCCAGCTCAGATCCCAAGGGGGAAGTGGCTTTGGAGGATGCAAGAGGGCAGAGGAGCTGCTGGGTGGGGAGGTATGTCTTCTTAGATCTTGTGCCTACCCTCAAGCCCCACCCTAACCCTGACGCCTAAAAGGGAAATATTTTGAGGCCTATTAGGGGCTGAGGAATGGATCTCAAAGGGTCTCAATTTCCCACTACTCTCAGCATCTTGCTGGGCTTCTATTTGCTTTGCTCTTGTCACCTATTACTGCAGGACTTCACCATATGAGAACTGTTAAAAAGCCATCTAGCTACCCCCAGCCCATCCTCAACACCCCACAACCCACCCACAAAGTACATGTCTACCAGCCTCTATTGAAGGTCAGGAAGAACAACGGAATTGCATCCATAAAATTTCAAATAGAACTCTTCCAAGAGTCCAAAGCATAGGAGTATCAACGCTCTACAGGAGGTCTCCTTGTGTTTCTTGCCTTGAAGACCACTTCCCTTTCTCTTCTCTGAGAGAGGAACCACTTTGTCAGTCCTTCACCAGGGGAGCCTCTGCGGATAAGAAAAGCTCAACCTTGATCACAGGTATGGCATGAACACAGAATCAAGGAGATCCACAGTACTCAGTAACCCTCTGACAGTATCTCTCCCAGAATCTGAATCTAGAATAACCACGCAGGGCCCCAGCAAAACATGGTGTGGGCTTGGGCCCTCAAAGGATGGTGCTCCTCCATGTGTCTCCAATAGTATGAGATAAAAATGCCTACTCATTCTTCCCATCGACCTCCAAATGGTAATGCTTGGAACACACACACACACACACACACACACACACACACACACCATTTTCCAAAGAAAAATCATAATTCTCAAAGTCACTATAGGCTCCAGACCATTAGAAGAAACTCATTTTTCTAAATCCACATAAGATCAGATCAGATCAGTCACTCAGTAGTGTCTGACTCTTTGCGACCCCATGAATCGCAGCGTGCCAGGCCTCCCTGTCCATCACCAACTCCTGGAGTTCACCCAGACTCGCGTCCATCGAGTCAGTGATGCCATCCAGCCATCTCATCCTCTGTTGTCCCCTTCTTCTCCTGCCCCCAATCCCTCCCAGCATCAGAGTCTTTTCCAGTGAGTCAACTCTTCGCATGAGGTAGCCAAAGTATTGGAGTTTCAGCTTTAGCATCATTCCTTCCAAAGAAATCCCAGGGCTGATCTCCTTCAGAATGGACTGGTTGGATCTCCTTGCAGTCCAAGGGACTCTCAAGAGTCTTCTCCAACACCACAGTTCAAAAGCATCAATTCTTCAGCGCTCAGCCTTCTTCACAGTCCAACTCTCACATCCATACATGACCACTGGAAAAACCATAGCCTTGACTAGACGAACCTTTGTTGGCAAAGTAATCTCTCTGCTTTTGAATATGCTCTCTAGGTTGGTCATAACTTTCCTTCCAAGGAGTAAGCGTCTTTTAATTTCATGGCTGCAGTCACCATCTGCAGTGATTTTGGAGCCCCCAAAAATAAAGTCTGACTCTGTTTCCACTGTTTCCCCATCTATTTGCCATGAAGTGATGGGACCAGATGCCATGATCTTCGTTTTCTGAATGTTGAGCTTTAAGCCAACTTTTTCACTCTCCACTTTCACTTTCATCAAGAGGCTTTTGAGTTCCTCTTCACTTTCTGCCATAAGGGTGGTGTCATCTGCATATCTGAGGTTATTGATATTTCTCCTGGCAATCTTGATTCCAGCTTGTGTTTCTTCCAGTCCAGCGTTTCTCATGATGTATTCTGCATATAAGTTAAATAAGCAGGGTGACAATATACAGCCTTGACATATTCCTTTTCCTATTTGGAACCAGTCTGTTGTTCCATGTCCAGTTCGAACTGTTGCTTCCTGACCTGCATACAGATTTCTCAAGAGGCAGATCAGGTGGTCTGGTATTCCCATCTCTTTCATAATTTTCCACAGTTGATTGTGATCCATACAGTCAAAGGCTTTGGCATAGTCAATAAAGCAGAAATAGATGTTTTTCTGGAACTCTCTTGCTTATTCCATAATCCAGCAGATGTTGGCAATTTGATCTCTGGTTCCTCTGCCTTTTCTAAAACCAGCTTGAACATCAGGAAGTTCAGAGTTCACATATTGCTGAAGCCTGGCTTGGAGAATTTTGAGCATTGCTTTCCTAGCGTGTGAGATGAGTGCAATTGTGCAGTAGTTTGAGCATTCTTTGGCATTGCCTTTCTTTGGGATTGGAATGAAAACTGACCTTTTCCAGTCCTGTGGCCACTGCTGAGTTTTCCAAATTTGCTGGCATTTGCTGGATTTCTATGCCCACATGGGATCCATCTCATATTATCATGCAAAGCAGTATCACATCCCTTCTTTGGCTTAAGTCAGTTGGAACTGAGTTTCTATCAACTGAAACTGAAAGAGTCCTGACCAGTGTACCTCATCTCTCTGAAATGATTAAGAAGGTTTTAGCTGAAAATAACAGAAATGTATTATCTCACATGGGAGGGACTTCAGGGTGAGTTGATTCAAGGATTTAATGATGTCTTCAGGTTCTTTCAAGCTCCCCATTCTGCTCAGAAACAAGGTGACGATATCTGATTTCAGATATCACATCCACATGACATCAACCCAAGGAAGTAGAGGGACCAACTTTTACTGTATCTCTTCCGTGGGGGTAAGTTTCTCCTGAAACTGTCTCCAGCAGGTATTTTCTGTGCTTCACTGGCCAAAACTGGATCTTATGCCTTTCCTCAACCAACAAATTGAGGCAGGGACAATAGCAAGTGAAATGGAGTTTTTCTGAGACCAATCAGGTTCATCTCTGAATGAGGCATAGGTCAGAGTCTCCCAAGGGCAGATGGCTGTGACCTTGTGTGTGTGATGGGGTTTCTATTAAGAGGGAGCCAGAGGAAAAAATAGATAACTAATAAGGACCTACTGTAGAGCATAGGAAATTCTATTGAATATCTATAATAATCTATACTCTATATGGGTTAAGAATCTGAAAAGAGTGGTCATATATATGTGTATGTGTATGTGTATATATATATATATATATGAAAAGTGAAAGTGAAGTAGCTCAGTTGTGTCCGACTCTTTGCGACCCCATGGACTGTAACCAACAGGCTCCTCCGTCCATGGGGTTTTCTAGGCAAGAATACTGGAGTGGGTTGCCATTTCCTTCTCCAGGGGATCTTCCCCACCTAGAGATTGAAACCGGGTCTCCCGCATTGTAGGCAGACGCCTTATTGTCTGAGCCACCAGGGAAGTCCATATATATATATATATATATATATATATATATGTTATTCACTTTACAGTACTGCAGAGACCAACATAACATTGTAGATCAACTATACTCCAATAAAAATTGGAAAAAAAGAGAGAGAGAGCGAAAGAACAAGAAGAGGCAGGCATTGAGCTGGCAGCCAGTGATGTGTGCTGCCCTACATCCAAAGGCTACCCTCGCTGAAGCTTTCCTTAAACTTGGGCCACAGCTAATCCTTTTCTCCTACTAGTTTCTGCAAGAAGTTGGACTGGGGTGAGGCAGTGTTAGGGGCAAGAGTTCCAGTGAGGAAGTCAGCCAGGCTGTCAGCCCAGGACCTGGGAAATGAGGAAACGGGCCAGCCCGGTAATGCAGAAGCCTGAGTCATGAGCAAGTTTTCAGTGGGTAGAGTGAGGGCCAAAAGGGCGTGTTCTCGGAAGAGGACTCTCAGGGATTCTGTGAAAGGTGAACAGCAGGACCCTGAGCTCTTTCATCAAGGCCAGGCAGGGAGATGAGTCTCTGAGTAAGCGGCAGAGGGAGGGGACCCCCTCCAAAGCCACCTCCTTAACTTGTCCTGAATACTGCCAGGCCCTCACCAGGCCTGCCCCTGACGGCCTCCACCCATCAGCTCACTGGTACCTTGGGTGACTGCAACAGAGAATTTGGGGCTTGACTCCTGCCACATGCGCCCTCCTCCATCCTCATACCAGCCTTCACTCTCCGAACATTCTGTGCTCTTTCTTGCCTTCAAGCCCTTGCCAATGCTGTTCCCTCCACAGGAAAGTTTTCCTGCCCCAATGCCCATGCCATCCTTCATATTCAGTCTCTAGCGCACCCCCTGAGTGAGTGGCTCCCTCCCTTTAGGCCTACACAGCTGTAGAGCTATATGCCTCATCCTGGGCTGTAGTTTCTGTCTGCAGTACATGCCAATCTGTCCAGAATGAGATGTGAGCTCTTCAGGGCAAGACCCTGCCTTGTTCACCTTGGTGGCCTCTGAGTGCCCAAGGAGTGCAGGGCCACAGCACCTGCTTAGGATGAAAGAATAGAGAAGATGGAAGGAAGGAGGTTCCTTTAGAGCTGAGCAGTCCAATATGGTAGCCAAGTAAAATTTAAAATTTAGTTTCTCGGTTACACTAGCTGCTTTTCAAGGGTTCAATAGCTAGTTGTAGCCAGTGGCTATTGATTAGATAGGGTGAATACAGAACATTTCCATCAGGACAGAAAGTTCTAGTGGACAACACTGTTCTAAGAGATTCAAACTTGCTGCGGCTCTGAGAGGAGCAGACCATCTGCCACAAACTCCTTTCTCCTCCAACCCAGCACCCAGCACAGAGCCAGACACCTCTTCATTTCTCCTCCCTCTCCACCTATCTTCCTATCTCCCCATGGGCTCAAAAGAATAGTTCACAGTGGCTTCAGAGTTCTCAGAGCCTTTTTATTGTCTGTGTATCTCTGACCCTTCACTCCATTCCTGAAAGCTAAGCAGGATAGAGATTATAATTTTCATTTTATAGGTAAGGAAGCCAAAGCTCAGAGAGGTGAAGACTCTAGCCCAAGGTCACCCAGCTGGCAAATGCTGGTATCTGGAACAGTCCTCAGGTTGGACTCTGGCCCCTTCTTTTCCACCAATGTCACATCACCTCTCACTAAGGAGTCACCTAGTCTAACCTGCCGTCTGAGGCACTAAGCCACGCTACAACATTGCTTCCAAGTGTTTACCCAGCTTCTGCACAAGTGCTCCCGACGACGTGAACCTCACCACCGCCCCTGAAGCAGAGCCATGCACCTTCAGATAGCGCTGCTGGAAAGCTCTTGCTTATGCTGAGTCAAAATCAGGCTTCCTGTAGCTTTTCTGTCCTGAGACCTTAGAAATCCCATGATACAGCCACTAACAGGCCTTCTGCAACACCAGCTAGCTTCCAGCCTCTGCCTGTACACCTCCAGTTTTGGGGAGCCCAACACTGCTCAGGGAAACCCCTCCTGTCTTTGGTCCTTTGAAAACCAGCCTCAATCCTCCAGCTCTCCCCACTGGCTTTGCCCTCTGAGTCCCAGTCTGTATCTGCTCTGTCTACCAGGGCACCCCCTCAGAAACAATGACCATGCCCCCTACTTTGCTTTTGTCCTGACTGCAACCTATACTCATCATCAGAGACAGGATGCTCCCCTCTATTAGCACATGACCTCTTCCTCTGGCTTCCCCCTCTCATTAGCACATGAACCCCACCCCCACCCCGGCACCTTCAACACCCCCCTTATTCCATGGGCCCCGTAGGAAGCCAAGATCATATCAATAATAATAATCATTTCACACCAGTCAGAATGGCTGCAATCCAAAAGTCTACAAGTAATAAATGCTGGAGAGGGTGTGGAGAAAAGGGAACCCTCTTACACTGTTGGTGAGAATGCAAACTAGTACAGCCACTATGGAGAACAGTGTAGAGATTCCTTAAAAAACTGGAAATAGAACTGCCTTATGATCCAGCAATCCCACTGCTGGGCATACACACTGAGGAAACCAGAAGAGAAAGAGACACGTGTACCCCAATGTTCATCGCAGCACTGTTTATAATAGCCAGGACATGGAAGCAACCTAGATGTCCATCAGCAGATGAATGGATAAGAAAGCTATGGTACATATACACAATGGAGTATCACTCAGCCATTAAAAAGAATACATTTGAATCAGTTCTAATGAGGTAGATGAAACTGGAGCCTATTATACAGAGTGAAGCAAGCCAGAAAGAAAAAGACCAATACAGTAAACTAACGCATATATATGGAATTTAGAAAGATGGTACCAATAACCCTGTGTACTAGACAGCAAAAGAGACACTGATGTATAGAACAGTCTTATGGACTCTGTGGGAGAGGGAGAGGGTGGGAAGATTTGTGAGAATGGCATTAAAACATGTATAATATCATGTATGAAACGAGTTGCCAGTCCAGGTTCGATGCACGATACTGGATGCTTGGGGCTAGTGCACTGGGATGACCCAGAGGGACGGTATGGGGAGGGAGGAGGGTTCAGGATGGGGAACACATGTATACCTGTGGCGGATTCATTTTGATATTTGGCAAAACTAATACAATTTTGTAAAGTTTAAAAATAAAATAAAATTTAAAAAAATTTTTTAAAGAAAAAAAAAATAATAATCACTGCCATTTATTATGCGTTCACCGTATGCCAGGCAACTTTCAAAGTGCTCTGCTTTCATCTCCAAAACCCTGCAAGGTGATCATTACTATTCCCATTTCAAAGATGAATTGACTGCCTGTATATATGTCTGTCACCCCAGGTGAGAGGACAATTGCAGGGTGGATTTAACCCGAGATGACCCAGATTTGGGTCTGAGTAAGTCCCAGGTCCCCAGGCCCTAAGGAGGGTAGGAGTGCAAAAGTAATGAGCACAGGCTATAGGGGCAAAAGATTTGGGTTTACACAGCCTCTTACCAGCTGTACGACCTTGAGCAAGGTCACATCAGCTCTCCAGCAGTACGAGACACAGAGCTCAAGGATACAGTGAATGCTTAGCACTGTGCATGGCACCAAGTAAGTTCTCAGCTGATACCATTATCATCAATATTATTTATGGAGACACCATACCCAGGGCCGAGGCAAATGTACCTCACAGTATTACCCTCCCACACTGAGTCTGGTCAGACCCAGTGGCTTTTTGTATCCTGTTGTGTCTTCCAGAAAATGCCTGGTCTCTGAATTCAGATGTGCTGATGGGGATGGGGAATGAGGAGGTCTGAGGGCCTGGGCTGCTCTTCAGACGAGCCGGCATCACCTATACTTCTCCACTGAAAGGACAGGAAAACACACAGGAAATAAGGAACTGGACATAGCAAGAAGAGAGACTAAAAATGAGGATATCTCACTTCTAAAGCAAACACAACTTTGGACAAGTTCTCTTCCTCCCTGAGGCTCCATGTGCAACTCTGTCAAATGGGGTAACAACACTCTTGCTGTCTTAGGGTGAGGACAAAGGAGCTGCTTACATGGAAGCCCCCAGCCAGGGTGTGGCCCACGGGAGCACCTAGTGAGGGTCTGCCCCTGAAGCATCGCTGAACAGCCGTCTAGTGAGCTCTGGCAAAAACAACCTCTTGATAACATAATACTTATTTCCTGAATTCCTGCTCTGGGCCAATCCTGACCACAACCTCTGAGGAAGCTGTCATTATCCCCATTTACAGACAAAGAAACTGACAGTTCAGAGTGAATGGGTGACACGCCCCAGCTCACTTAGGAAGATACCAGGATATCACTCAGGAAGCCAAGATACCAGGAGTGGTACCTAGGACTGGCTGAAGCCAAATTTTGTTTCTTGATACCCAGCTGCAGAACCCCTGTGAACCAGGTCAAAGGTGTGGCAGCCTTCTGGTTCACCTTCCATCCCAGGAGAGGGACCACCACCACAGACCCGGACCACGCCCACTGCGCATGACAGGGGCACGCTGGACAAATGTCCAGAGCCCTGAGCTCTGGTCCTTGCTGACCCGCAGAACGGCTGTACACTCTTACTCCTTCCCCTCGGCCTCAGTTTCTTCATCCGTAAAGCGGGAGTAAAAAGTCAGACTCTTAGGATTTTTCAACTAACTCTGAGATTGTAGCAGGAGCTCAGAGGAGAAAACTGCCCTAAATGGAAACAGTGCACTGTGTTGCTCCATCCCTTAATAACCACTAATTACTTAATCCCCGCAGCAGCAGGGTGAGTTATCAGGTATTATTATCCCCAATTTACAAGCAGGAGGTTGAATGAGAGAGGGATTGGCCCCAGGCTCAGGGCAGGGATGGGATCAGTGAAAATGCTACAAATTGCTTCAGAATTGGGGGAGGGCTCAGCAGAGGGATGAGGGAGGCCTCAAAGGGGAAAAACCACATAGAAATGTACTTTTGAACCTCAGGGAGTTGAAGTCCCTTCCAGGGCATCTGAGCCAGTTCTCTGTGTGCACAGATGGGTAGATGGAGGCCCAGAGAGGGAGAGAGTGTGGCCCAAGGTCAGCCAGAATCACAGACCAGGAGCACACTATTCCATGGGTCCTCAGCTGAGGCTGCTCTGAATGGGGCTGGGGGGTGACAGATGGCTCTCAGGAGTTGGGCTCCCTCTGTGGCCCTCCCTGAATTCCTAGAGAAAGCAGTAAGCCCCCAGGGATTATGTGCGTAGTAATGGCCTGTGACAAAGGCAGTAGGATAAAGAGCCTGCTCTGCAGACTAAACAAGATGCAAGAAGCCAAGTCAAACAAAAGCTGAGGTTTTGTGCTGGCCTGACTGGTGGGCTAGAAGCAGCCTAGCCTCTGGGGAGGCCAGGCCTTGCGCCGCCACCCAGTATCTCCTCTGGTGGCCTTTTCCCCTTTTGCCACTGAGGACTGGACAGAAGTATGTCCACGACACATGGCCATCCCCGCTTATAGCACAGAAGGCACTTTTATGATATGGCCCCCAAGATGAAGAAACCAAGGGTCAGGGAGGGGAAGGAAGGTACTGTCCCAAGTCACATGGCAGGAGTTTGGAACTCAAGACCTTTGGACTCTCCGCTCCACCACAGCCTCCTAGATTCTTCCTTTAATTAGAGCTGAGTAACATGTGAACGCTGGAACAGAGGGAAATGGAATGCTCTACTTTCTATCTAAAGTAGATACTTTCTGCCTGTTATCTCACTAGAGTCCACAGCGCAGGCTTCAGGGGCAGAGAGGCCTGGATTCAAGTCCTGCCTCCACCTCATTCTAGCCCCATGGCTTTGGCAAGTTACTTCACCACTCTGAGCCTCAGTCTGCATCAAAAACAGAACAAGCAATAGTACCCCACTCATAGACTTGCTGGGATGATCAAAAGAGCGGATAGATATAAAGCATTTTGCTCTGTGCTTAGCATACAGTAAGCACCTGATTACTGGACCTACTGGATAGCCCGAGGCAGGGCCCTCAACCACTCTAGGCTTCCTTAGTCTTCTCTCTCTGATGAGACGTCACAAAGATTTCTTCTAACTCCAGAGCTCATGGTCTCTACCACCAGTCCTTCCCAACCTAAATGAAACTGTAGACTCGAGAGTCAGCAAAGTGGGCTGGAAGGCTCTGTCACCTTCTAGGCCAGGCTGCTCGCTCCCCGCCTCAGCTCCACACACCTGCTCTGGGATGTTCTGGGTGTGAGTCCCCTCAGAAGGCAGTCTGTCCATCCCCATGGCTGGTGCTGAGTCAATCCTGTGCTGTTCCAAAGGTTTGCAAGTGACTGCAAATCATGAGACCATGGGCCTTGCAAAGCTCGGGAGCATGCGGAGATCAGGGTAAGGGAGCTCAGGGGCTGCACGGGCAGCATCACATGCCGCTGCCAGGCAGTGCTGCCCTACAGGTCCAGGGAGTCCAGTCCTCCGGCCTTGTTTCTGGTAAAAACAGCCGAAGACCCTGCTACCTCCAGGGACTCAGGAGCGGCTCTCAAGCGACTCCTTCAGTCATGCGTGAAAGGGGCCCTCTCCACAGTGCTAATTGTACAGGGATTGCTCTGCTTGTTTCTGAAAGTGGCTTCCTTTCTATATTGTAGAACTTACTTCTGCAAAATAAGAATGATTTGACTTCAGGCCTGGGGCCATTTCTTACTCCTTCCCTCCTGGTTCTCAACAGGAGCAAGAAGAGATCTGCCTGGTGGGGATTAAGGCCATCCTATTCTCTAGCAGGTAGGGAGGTGGTGTGAGGAGATTACCTACCTGCCCCTGCTCACCTGTCTGTATGTCAAGTTTAAGCCCCTGGAGGGTTTGTGTAACACTGTTTAGGAATTTAAAAAGTAGAGACCCTCTTTACAGGATTACAGGGTGTGGAGACATTCTTGGCCTTTCACAATGAGGCTGCCAAGCCCACTCAGTCCTGCCAGTTGCTGAGCTCTGCTTTGCAGAGAAGTGACTTATTCCTGTCTATTAAAAATGAGTCACATCCCAGGAACCCCTTATCTTTGGGACACATTCTGCCACTGACCAGTTTGGACTCAAAGTGATGTTTCCAAACACAAATGTAGTTGGTAAAGTGCTGAGCTGCATTAACGGCTCTACCCCTCTAGCTTCTGTGTGACCTTAGGCACTTTCCCTCTCTGACTTTCCATTTCTTAACCTGTAACTGTGTAACTTTGATAAAAATAAAAACTTTTTAAAATTATGTGTTGATAGCTGTTCTACAGTTCAGTGGAAATATTAGAGAATCACTAGAGAAAAGTACATAGAAAACTAATCAAAGCAGGAAAAATTAAGTACAAAGAAGAGAAACAGAATTTTACTTGGCTTAGCATTAAACAATATTTATGAAGTCACACTTTTGAAAACACTGAACACTGACTGAAGCAAATATTGTGATAGTATAGTAAGAGGATAAAGGGAGGGGGAGTTAGTGGAGGTTAGTTAAGAGGGCTACATCCTCATCTTTAAAACAGAAAATCAACAGACAATGTCATCAAGAAATAACAGTATAAGCATACCAATCGGAAATGCAGATATAAGTAACAGAAGAAACAGAGTATAAGAGGTTGGAGGGGGCAACCCTGGGGAATGAGAAAGGAGACGAAAGAGTCAAAAATGACTCTTATTTATTATAATAAGACTTAGTATTATTTTACTTTTCAAGTTGTGTGCATATATTCTTAGATTAAAATTAAACTTAATTTTAAAAAAAGAAGCAAGTACAGCTACAAGGAGACTAATTTAGGTTCCAGATAAGAAAGAACTTTCTAATATTTAGTGAAGTCACTCAGTCGTGTCCGACTCTTTGCGACCCCATGGACTGTAGCCTACCATGCTCCTCTGTCCATGGGATTTTCCAGGCAAGAGTACTGGAGTGGGTTGCCATTTCCTTCTCCAGGGGATCTTCCCAACACAGGGATTGAACCGGGTCTCCCGCATTGTAAGCAGACGCTGTTACCATCTAGATCTACCCAAAAAACGGCACCTCTGCAGATACTGAATTCCCTGTCATTAGAAGCATTTAAACAGAAATGGTATATCCATCTGTCAGAAATAAGGTAGAGAGTTTTACCTTTGGCTGGGCTTTACTAAATAAGCTTAGGGATCCCTTTTAATTCTAAGATCCCTTCTAATTTCATGCCATCTGTGTAAGCTGGGGTGTCCTTGTCATTTATCTCATACCTAATTCATTTATCTGTGTATTTAATTAGCATTTGCTTAGTACCTGTTTCTGGTGCTGTACCAGGTCTGGGCTGGGGATAAAGGAACCAAAATGGATATGACATAATGCCTGCCAACAAGAATCATTGAAACTCAGTGCTAGAAAGTTCCTCAGCATTTGTCTGATCCAACTACTCAATATACAGAGAAGGAAACTGAGGCCCAGAGAGAGGCAGACACTTGCACAGAGTCGCACAGCATTAGAGGCAGAGTCAGGCTCACTTCCAGACCTCTTGATTCCTGTAATCTTGATTCCTGTAATCTTTCCCTCACAATCCTGCCTCTGAAGAGCACTTCCTCAAAAAATAGTTCAGCAAAAATGAAGTTCATTCTTCATGGTATTTTACTGATCTCAAGTAGACACATCATTATTGTGCAATGAAGCATTATTATTTTAATTGTAGCAATGTTTGGCTTCCTGGATATCTGCTTTAGGACGGCATGCAGTGAGCTTTCTGGAGACACCCAGTAAAAAAAGTTCACTGAACCCAAACTCCAAGTCATTCACCAGAAAGATCTAAAACAACAAATAAAACTAATTGGCATTACTTTGTCTCACCATCTCATGAGGTGCGTGAGAATTCTTAGGTAGAGAGTTACTGCCTGTGTCATGTGTAAAATCCCAAATCATTTTGTGGAGTTTGCTATTATTCCAACAGTGATGACAGCCAACATTTGCATGTACCAACATCTCCGTGGAGTATCACTTCCTGGATCTGTTTTGCCCGATTTAGTAGTCTTGTCTTTGCCACTTTGAAAAAAGTCCCACAGCTCACTGAATTTCAGTTTTCCCTAACTGCTTTGTCTGTTTAGTTGGTTGGTTAGGTTTTTTTGTCTGTTTGTTTTAGTAATAATCGCCATGAGTATTAGACTACACCAGTGATTCTCAACCAGGGGCAATTTTGCCCCAACCCTTAGGGGCCATTTGATAATGACTGGAGACACTTTTGGTTGCCACAGTTGGGATGGAGTGATACTGGCATCTAGTGGGGTAGAGTCCAGGGTGCTGCTAAACATCCTGGAATGCACAGAGCCGCCCCTCCCAACACAGAATTATCTGGTCAAAATGCCAATACTGCTGCTACTGAAAAATCCTGGGTTAGCCGCTTTGGCTGAAAGGGACAGGAACCCAAGTCCAACTTGCTTTAGTAAAAGAAGAAGAAGAAAAACAAAAGCAGGGTAATTATTGGAAGAATGTTATCACTGTTTTTTTAAAAAGAGAGATCTAAGAAAAAATTCAGGATGGATACACTTTGGAAATCAGCATAAGTAATTCAACTCCCATCTGGACTACCTCTCCTTCCTGTCTTCCTTCTGTTTTCATTCTTTTGATATGACACAGGCTTATCCATCCTAGTTTTGAGCTCATATCCTCACAACTTCCAGAAAGGAAAAGATCCTTTCCTTTCCCAGATCCACGATCATAAATCCCAGGGAAGGATTCTGATTGGTCAAACTTGGATCACATCCTCATCCCTTGAACCAGCTAAGGCCAGAGAAGGTGAAGTGCTCTTTACAATGACTGGCCCTGCCTGGGTGAATGCCTACACCTGCGGAGAGAGGGATGAAATCTGTTCCCTGAAGTGGAGGAAGTAGGTTCTGGATAGAGAAAAACACTAGCCACTATAGCATGGAATAATAAAGTGCTGGACTAACAGTCAAACATCTGGATACTATTCTTGGCTTGCCCTAACTTGCTGTGTGATCTTGGACAAGTCCCTTTCCCTCTCTGGGCCCCAGTTTCTCACCTGTACAAAGAAAACAGTTGATAACTTTTGATTGGTTGTTAAGTATTATTCATGTTTCCAACATTGACACTTGAAAATACTTACTAAACCTACCTAGCTTTTAAACTGCTGCTTTCAGGATACAATACAGTCTTGTTGTTGTTCAGTCAGTAAGCAGTGTCTGACTCTTTTGTGCTTTATTTTTAAATAAATTAAAAATATATATGAATAAAATCTGTTTTCAACTTGGTATATACATTTTATATTAATCCTTATTTTGAAATGTATATAGTCAAAAGAAATAGATGGTGTTCAGAAATTTCCACCAATATAGAAGATGAGGCAAATATTTCAGTATCTCCTACCACTCGTTCATTCAACAAAGAGTTCCTGAGTACCTACTATGTGCCAGACACTATTGAACAATCTGCCCCTGTGTAACTCACATTCTAATAGATATAGCTATATTCTTGTGGTGGAAGAAGGATTTTTTAAATCCTAGCCCATCATCAGTGAGATGAAGTACATACCTCTCATTCCTGTGCCAACCTCTCCAGCTCCAAGAGAACTCCCACTCATAACCTACACCTCATCAAACAGAAGCTGCCAGACGGCTACCTCCAAAATTCACTAGTTCACTCACATCTCTTCTAAATGGAAGCCTCCTGCCTTCTCCACATTTGTATCACCACCTCTGGGAAACGTCCTTGAATGATTCCTCCTGCCCCACAGCCCTGCCTGCCTCTGTGGTCCCCAAACCTCACACAGATCTCTACCACTCAGCACCTCTCACTTTATGTCAGAAATATTCTCTATGTTTTTGCTTCTTTCATTGGAATACCAATTCCTCTAAGAAAAGGAAAGGCTTTTACTAATACCTGAGGATTTGAGGAGCTTGACGATCAACATACACACAGACCAGTTCTTTCTCCTCTATCCCCCCTTCTCAGTGAGTGGCACCCCTACCCCCATTCTCCAAGTTGCTCAGTTTAAAAACCTGGGTATCATCATCAATGAATCCTTTTCTCTCACCACCCACATCCAATCAAGGTTCATCACCTCTGGATAAATCCATTACTTCCCTTGGCCTTTAAATCAAACCTGCCCCATCCCACATATCCTGGGTAGCTCATTATTCAGGGTTTACTTTAACCTTGACCTCCTCTAGGATGTCTACCTTAATTCCTGTCCCTCTAGGTTGGGCTGAGTGTCCATTCTCTGGGTAGTTTAGGCTCCTGTGCTTCCTAATTTATGGCAATTGCTCTTCTCTCCTAGTAGACTATACATTTCAAGAGAGTGAGTTCTTGTTTATGGCTGCATCCCCAGCTCCTAGCTTATTTCCTGAAATATGGTAAGTTATGACTAATGGACTGCAAGGAGATCCAACCAGTCCATTCTGAAGGAGACCAGTCCTGGGTGTTCTTTGGAAGGAATGATGCTAAAGCTGAAACTCCACTACTTTGGCCACCTCATGCGAAGAGTTGACTCATTGGAAAAGACTCTGATGCTGGGAGGGATTGGGGGCAGGAGGAGAAGGGGACGACAGAGGATGAGATGGCTGGATGGCATCACTGACTCGATGGACATGAGTTTGAGTGAACTTTGGGAGTTGGTGATGGACAGGGAGGCCCGGTGTGCTGCGATTCATGGGGTCGCAGAGAGTCAGATATGACTGAGCAATTGAACTGAACTGAATTGATGACTAATGACTTTTTAAACAAATAAAGGAACAAATTTATCTGAAGTCAGAAAGCCTGGATTCTTTCTATTCAGATCTGCCATTAACTAGTTGGGTCACCATGCACTTAAGTTCTGAGTCTCAATGTTCTCATCTGTGAATTCCTCCCAGTCTACCTCCAGGATTGAATATAAAAAACAAATGAGATAATAAATGTGAAAGCTATTTATAACCTCTGGGTTGTTGTACACATGTAAAGAGTTACTGCTAAATGTTCTGGAGTTTTTGTTTTGTTTTGTTTTGTTGCATTTTCTCTGGTTATTTTAAATATAATTAGGTATTGCTCCTACTTGGGAATTTCCTGTAGGTACAGAATACAAGAAGAAATATGTTGCTGCTGCTCATCTCTGAAAAGAGTAGAAGTTAAATGTTTTGATCTTTTTTAACATTTTAGAGAACACTGTACTGGAGGCACTAATAAAAATAATCTAAATTTCACTTAAGTGACTAATACCAAATTGATATAAATTAAACAAATTAATCCTTTATAATATTGACAAAAGAGGAAAAAAGAATTTAGAACAGAATAGTAAAAGAAAATATTCAAAGAAAACTTAACTTTAGTTTTACACTTACTAAATTAACAAAAAACATTTAAAAATAATTCTCCACGCAGTTGAGGTTATAGAAGAGCCAATAGGCACATACACTGCTGTCAGAATGTAAAATGTTCACTTCTTTGAAAAGCAAATTGATAAAATACATCAAGAGCTAAAAATAATTCTATTCTTGGAAATCTATCTTAAGGGAAGAATTTAATAGAATAATAAGGTTTTGTGCACAAAAACATATAGTATTACTCATAAATCATCAGAAAGTGCAAACAACTACAACAATGAGAAACCATTTGGTAAAGCATCTTGCATCCATGAGATGAAATATTTTACACCATTAAAAGCAATCTCTATGGAGGCATGGCCACAGCACTCTTAGTCCTGCCCACAAAACTCCTGTGATTTTAGAAAACTTATGAATTTTTGCCCAACTAAAAAATTCATGACATTTTGCTTTCACTTGTTTGACTCAGTATGAATAGAATGCTAATTTCTAACGTAAAAAATAGATAAGCAACAAAGACTGCAACAAAGGTTTACTGTCTAGCACAGGGAACTATAGTCAGTATCTTGTAATAACCTATAACGGAAAATAATTTCAAAAACAATATATGTGCATATGTATAACTGAATCACTTTGCTGTGCACCTGTAACATTGTAAGTCAACTGTACACAACTGAGAGACTAAGCACATATACGTACTTCAGTAAAATACGTACAAAGAAAAAAAAATTCCTCGTACCTGCTTGACAGCTTCTTCATTATCAAGGGAAGTCCAAGCTCTCAGAACAGACCCCTTCTCAAGTCCTCAAGCATTCAGGGCCAAGTTTTCCAAGATGGTACTGATGAAAGTGTTCATCTAAAGCCAGAGCCTACACAATGCCAGCAGTGGTGGCAATGGTCATACTAATATTTCAGCAGCTCAGTAACTTACTACTGACTCTGTTCATGATGAGTCTGTCCATACTCTGCTGACCTTGAGGGAGACTATGGACACCTGGAGCAAGGCTGGGTCTCTTGCAGCCAGCTCCTAACCAAAATCAAGAGGATGGCCAGACTCCCTGGGGAGGTGTCAAGTGCATTCAAAGGCACTAGGTGGGGGAGGAGGGGTGTCTGACACTGGACTCCCTGTATTTGTAAGAGGGTCTCATGAACTGTCTCATGGTATTCATGTGCTTGTACAGTACCCTCTTCTTGACCTGGACTGGTCTGGGTACTTACTCACTTGTAACTACAGAATATGGCAGAAGTGAAGCTTCTGGAACTAGGTTAAGAAAAGTGCCTCTGAAACTAGGTTAGGAAAAACTCTCAATCTTCTGTTGGGAACACTCTCTGAAAGTCACAGGCCACCATGTAAGGAGCTGCATGACTGCCATCTTAGAGAAGTCACTTTTAGGTATCCTGGTTGATAATCCCAGCAAAGCTCAGCCTTTCAGTTATTCCTAGTAAGGCATCACACATCCTTCAGACCAGCCCATCCAAGAGCTGAATCTGCCTCCAAGTGACTTCAGTACCATATGGAGCTGACAAGTCGATCAGCTAATCCTGGACCAAAATAATGAGACATAACTAAATGGTTGTTGTTTTAAGCCACTAAGTTTTAGGGTAATTAAAACACAATAGTACCTAAGTAGCACATCACCTTTGGAGGATGCTTAAAAATAAACTCATAATTCCAGAAATAGGTAACGGTAAAGAAACAAACATTTATCTTGCCTTTCCTTTATGAATTGTACTTCAGTGTAACCAAATAGTTGATGAGATCAAGCTCGTCTTTATGAAATAATTATAGCTAATAAATAGTGAATATCAGAATTAGAATATCACCATTTTGAAATCACTGATTAAATAACAGCAATCATCAGTGACTACTAAAATCATTAGACAAAACCCCAACAAGGAACATTATAACAGATTAGGCTAAAAACACCTCAACCTGCTGATCAATATCTTCTTAATAAGACAAGAAGAGAGAAAACCAAACACTCTGTGCCTCCTGATGTGAGGTGTCAAGAAGTATATGGCACAAACTTTAAACTTGTCCCCAAATCAAACCTGAGCCTGATAACTTCTAGATTTCATCCTAGGGACCAGAGGAACACAATACATAATCCCCTCAGAATGCAATCCACAAAATCCAAAACATGGAAAGTTCTATAGGACAAACAACTAAATTTCATCAAAATATAATTTTTTTTTTAAATAGAGGAAGAAAGTGACTCTATTTATTGGAAGAAACTCAGGAGATATATCAACCAAATTCAATGTGCAGACTATCTCTGGATTCTGATATCTATTTATTTGAACATATTCATTTATTATTTTGGTGTGCTGGGTGTTCGTTGCTGAAGGGGCTTTTGTCTAGTTGCAGTGCACAGGCTTCTCATTGAGCTGGCTTCTCTTGTTGCAGAGCACAGGCTCTAGGATGCACGGCTTCAGCAGTCGCGGCGCTTGGGCTCAGTAGCTGCACCTCACGGGCTCTAGAGCCCAGGCTCAGTAGTTGTGGTGCACAGGCTTAGTTGCCCCATGGTGTCTGGAATCTTCCCAGACCTGGGATCCAGCCTGTGTCTCCTGCATTGGCAGGTGGATTCCTTACCCCTGAGCCACCCAGGAAGCCCTATGAACATTTATACATTTGAAATATATACATTATATATATATATATATATATATATATATGATAACTGACTGGATATTTGATATTAAGTCATTTTTAACTTTTAGGTGTGATACGTTTTATAAATAATTTTTAAAAGACCTTTTATGTTTTAGAGATAAAAGATACATGTATTCCAACATATCTGGGATTTTTTTTTTTTTTTCAAAACAATCCAGTGGGGGCGTGGGGCAGGTAAGAGTGGACAGGATCTAAATGAAGCAAGATTGGCCATATACATTGAAATATGTATAATATCATATATGAAATGAGTCGCCAGTCCAGGTTCGATGCACAATACTGGATGCTTGGGGCTGGTGCACTGGGACAACCCAGAGGGATGGTATGGGGAGGGAGGAGGGAGGAGGGTTCAGGATGGGGAACACATGTATACCTGTGGCGGATTCATTTCGATATTTGGCAAAACCAATACAATATTGTAAAGTTTAAAAATAAAATAAAATTTAAAAAAAATAAAGAAAGAAAAAAAAAAAAGATTGGCCATATATTGATATTTTAAAGCTAGGTGAACTGATTTAAATGTATTCTTTTTAATGGCTGAGTAATACTCCATTGTGTATATATACCACAGCTTTCTTATCCATTCATCTGCTGATGGACATCTAGAGGTGGATGAAACTGGAGCCTATTATACAGAGTGAAGTAAGCCAGAAAGAAAAACACCAATACAGTATACTAACGCATATGTATGGAATTTAAAAAGATGGTAATGATAACCCTGTAAGCGAGACAGCAAAAGAGACACAGATATATAGAACAGTCTTTGGACTCTGTGGGAGAGGGAGAGGGTGGGATGATTTGGGAGAATGGCATTTAAACATGTATAATATCATATATGAAACAAATCGCCAGTCCAGGTTCGATGCATGATACTGGATGCTTGGGGCTGGTGCACTGGGACAACCCAGAGGGATGGTACGGGGAGGGTGGAGGGAGGGGGGTTCAGGATGGGGAACACGTGTATACCTGTGGCGGATTCATGTTGATGTATGGCAAAAACAATACAATATTGTAAAGTAATTAACCTCCAATTAAAATGAATAAATTTATATTAAAAAATAAAATAAATAATTGATATATTAAAAAAATAAAGCTAGGTGATAGGGATATGGAGGTGTAATATATTCCATACTAATACCTCCACTTTTTATATGTAATTTAAATTTTCATTTAAAAGAAAACTTTAACACACATAGCTCTAGCCAATAAAAAAAGTGGGGGAAAGGGTTTCCTGTGATGCACCTCTGAGTGGTTTGAGTGTTACAGAGATAGTCTTTACCTCGTCCCTTCTCACCAAATCCCCCTGCACTTACAGAAACCTACAGAGGCATCTTAAGTCACATTTTAAGGATGCATAATGGAGGGGAGTTTGGAGAGGGAACGAAATCATTAAGGAGGATTATACTGTCACCACTCGACATAATGGGGACTGCTGCTTTTAACTGCTTTAAACGAGTCTTACTTCATACCAGAGCTTCGACTCAAGAAGGCGTCGCCATGGGAAGTGATCCTGCCCAGGAGATCAAGTCTTTCTCCCTGGCTGCGTCTTTGAGTGCACCCTCCTGCCCTCCACAGCAAGAGAACAGAGGGGCTTCTAGAATGCACTTCAAATTCTTTTTTCCTCTTCATAATGTCCTTGCAGGCAGGGCTCTTGGAAAGACTAGGAAAGAAGGCGCCTTGGATAAAGTAGCTCTAGGGGCTGGGGGGACAGGTCAAGTTTCTGTCTTTCTGTGGGTCTCTACCTCCTGCACATGCAATGAGAAGCAGTATAGCCTAGGGTCTGCCAGTGGCCTCTGGACACAATTGGTTCTGCAAGTCACCAGCTGTGCAAATGTACCTTACTGCACCCCTGAAAGTTACATAGGTCATCAGCAGCTCTACTGGAGCCACTCACAAAAATCAACCCGAGTTCTAACTCTTACTGCATCTGCTCAAAGTGACACTGACTGATCAGGAAATACAGCCTAACTATGGGCCACCAGTATTTCCATCAGCCCACGAAGGATATAGGCATCATCAAGTAGAACTAAGTGATCTTCGTTGAATGGATTATCCAAGACATCTACCTGACAAAACAATGCTAGCTCCTTGTACAAAAAAAAAAAAAAAAAACCATTAAAAAAAAAATAGGGATGATAACTTTTAGCTCACATTACTCCTGAAAGGATAAAATCAATATATGTGAAGGACTCAGCGTGGATCCTACCACTGAGTTAGCTCTCAATAAAAGGTTATTACTATTTATTTCTCCATAAAACATGGATCTAAAGATCCTTATGGTTCCTCTTAATTCCAGTGTTTGAGGATTCATTCATTTATGCAAGAACCATTTATTTCCAAGTCCCACACCAGGTGCTGGTGCTAAGGTGGAGACCCCTGATATGGGAGTTAGGGGGGTAAAGCCAGCACATAAGGCAAAAACTCTGCATACTCAAAATTACTCTTGAGAATTCCTCCACCATCAACGGACCTCCCGATCATTTGCTCCTTGATTCAGAGGTGCTGTCAGAGATGCTGCTGGTTAAAAGAGCAGCGTGGTCTGGGCCATGGCGTGACAGTGGCTGACGGGTCTTTCAGGACACTTCATCTTGTTTCCCTCCACCCAGGACCCAGAACATGAAAGCCTTAAGTTTTCCTCCATTCAGAGCAAAGCTGTGTTCCCCCCTCTGCCTCTGAGCCCTGAGGCCCAGTGCTGGATGAGAAAATGGAGGGCAGTCTCAAGAGACACCTTCCATCAAGTTCAGGGTTGCCCAGGACCATATAGATGCGGACTCCAGCCACAGTTAAGTAGGGTCAACAGGGCCACAGGAAGGCTCAGAGATGGACTAAGAGGAGCAGGGGAGAGAAAGAGCGCCCTCACCTTCCTGGGTGGTGATACTGAACCTGACCCTTGGAGGACAGAGAAGACCTGGGGGCAAGACATTAGGGAAAGGGTAATCTGGGCTGAGGAGACAGCAAGAGGCAGTCTGGAGGTAGGAAATGTAGGCTGTGTCTCAGTAACAGCAGGTGGACCACACATTCGGTTGAAGCAGGAGGTGAGGCTAGAGAGTCACTGGGGCCAGGAGGCAATGGTCTTAGGTCAGGCCAAGGGGAGTGGGCTTGGGCGTGTAGCCAGTAAAGAGCCAAAGGCCTGGAGCAGTCTTAGAGAGAGGACCCAGCCGGGGTGAGGCCCTCCTCCCAGGGCCTGCCCACACCCTCTCCCAGGACAGTGCCCAGCACCCTCCCAGGTTCGGAAAGCCCCAATTATAAATTTCTCAGCCCCGAGACTGAATCTTTCCATAATGGCTTCAGCAGAAACCTTAGGGTCAAGAGAGGCAATCCTCTAGGTTTCTCTGCACAACTGCCCTTCACTGTGGAGAAACTACACCAAGATGGAGCAGGAGCAGTAGAGGAGATGAAGACTAAGCCTGGGAAGAGGGGCTACTGGCAAAGATGGAGACTAAATATTCTCAAAGCGCCCTGCTACCAAACATCCAGAAATGCCGGGTAGTGTTTGCTTTAGTCATTTGAAATGTATAGGAAGTGTCACGGGAAAGTAAGGGTGTTTCCAAGATCAAAACAAAGGGAGAGCCGAAAACCAGCGCAGGTCGAGGGCTGCTGTATTGTAGAGTGCTGTCAGGGTAGCAGCGGAACTAGGGGCTTAGAGACCAAGCACGCAGGAAGATGGGTCTGGACTGTGCTAGAAGGGCCCCTGGGGGTCTCACTCTGTGTGCACGACTAAGCTCCTGGCTGCCCTCTGCTTACAGTGCTTGGAAAAGCCTGGAATGTCCTGTCTAGGGAGACAACTGGTGTGGGGGAAAGAACCTGTGACCCAGCTCCGCTTCTAACCTCGTACCTTCCTTCTTCCCTTCTCTAAGCCTCAACTGTATCATCTTTGAAATGGAAATGATGCCACAACTGCTGCCACAACTGACCTCATAGGATTACCAATGTACTCCAGTGCCTCCTCAGCATATGGACAGTAGCTAAAACCACAGCAATGAGTGAGATGCCCAAAGAAAGTCTGTAGAGTGACAAGAGCTACAAGACAAGAACGGATCCTGAAGAACAAAAAATTTAAGGAAAGGACAGAGGAGGAGCCCACAAAGCAGACAAGAGTAGAAGCAGGAAAATTCAGTGTTGTATGTGCCAAAGGAATAGTACCAAAAGGAGAGACTCCTCAACTGTCCAGTGCAGTAAACAGGTTGAATCAAATAAGAACTGAAAAGTTTCTAATGGGTTTGGCTACTAGGGGCTCTTGGTGTCCTTAGGGAAACTTAGAGCAGGGGCAGTGGACAGGGTACACTGGGTCGAGGAGTGAATAGGCAGTGAAGAAGTAGAAATAGTGATTTTAGGCCACTCTTTGAAGAAATTTGGTAAGACTCGTAAACCAGCTGAAAGGCAGATACAGGAGAGAAAGGAGATAATTGTTGGAACAAGGTCATAGAGAGAGTTAGAATAGAAGAGGTCCAGAACATAGGGGGACACATTAGCTTGAAAAGAAGGAAGGATACTCTGAGAATAAGATAAAGGGAGCAGTGCTGGATGTGAAAACAGGAACTTAGGAAGACAGGAACGATCACACTCGATGATCTCAATTTCTCCATGAAGTAGACCACACAGAGAAAATGGGAAACTAAAAATGGGATATGAATAAAAGTTGAAAGAAGTTGGGGGGGAGTGGGTACAAAGATTAACAAGTAGCACTAAGAGTCTGGCTGAAACTGAAGACCTTGAAGTGGTTTCTACATGTGTTCATTCCCTCATTTACCCCTCTCAGGTCACATCAATGATTTTTGGTTCCCAGTGGGACCATTATTCAATGACTGTTTTGGTCATACAGATACACAGCAGAGTATCAAGCCAAGTTTGCTTTGGGACAAGTCAGGATAGAGACACCTATTAAACATCCAAGTGGAAGCACTCAATATGAGGCTGGATGCTTCTGAGTCACGTTCCAAGAAGCAGACAGAGCTGGAGATGGAGTTTGGGGAGACATGGCTGCACAGAGTGTTTTCAAAGTCTGGGCCAGAGGAGATCACCAATGGAGAAGTAGTAGCTAGAGAAGAGGACTATGGCCAAAACTTTGAGCACTCAGACACTTGGAAGTCAAGCAGCAGATGAGATCACCAGCTAAGCAGACCACAGGGGGCACCCAAAAGCATACAATATTCCAGTAACCAAGTAAAGAAAGTAGTTCAAGAAAGTAGTGGCCTACTGTACCATGTGCTGTTGAGAGATCAAGTGAAGACAGAGAAGTGACCACTAGAGGTTATTGGTGACCTCATCAAAAACAGTGGACTGGAGAGAAGATAAGCCCACTACAGAGGGCTGAGCAGAAAATAGAAGTGAGGAAGGAGAGACAGGAGACAAGTCCATGGGAAAGGCTTCTGTGAAGGACAGCAGAGAAACAGGCCATCAGCTGAAGGAAGACAGGGTAAAGGAACAGCTCTGCAGAGAGTGGAAATGATGGAACAGGTATGAATTTTGTTGGAAATGTTGAGTGGAGAGAAAGAAACTGGGGATGCAGCAGAGATGGGAGAATTGAAAAAAACTAGAGGCCAGAAGATTCAGCTCACAAGTACAAGTAAGGAAACTTCAACTATAGCAATATGAAGGCAGGAGGGAACGAGAAACACAAATTCAGATGGATTAAGAGGTGTGATGGAAGGATAAGGGTGTTCCTTTGTACCTGCTTCTTATTTTATCAATGAAATAGGAGATGAGGTGATCAGACAAAGATGGAAGAGGGGTATAGAATGGATGGCTCCTACCAAGAAGGAGGTAAAGATGTGAAAAAACTGTCTTTGGGAATGGGAAATGAACACCTAGAGAAGGGTGGTAGGATTGCTGAACAGGATTGAATGATCATTTGAGATTTGTTGTCGTGAATTTAAAGTGAGGCCAGTTGGCTTGGGTGTGTGTTTTCTCTTATTCTTGAGTTCCAGCATGTAGTAGGAAGAGATGTAGGCTTTAAAGAGAGCAAATAAGAATGAAGAAAAGTGTGATAAGGGAATGAGGAGTGTTTGAAAAGAATTTGTCAACAAAGGTCCATCTAGTTAAGGCTATGGTTTTTCCAGTAGTCAGGTATGGATGTGAGAGTTGGACTACAAAGAAAGCTGAGCACAGAAGAATTGATGCTTTTCAACTGTGGTGTTGGAGAAGACTCTTGAGAGTCCCTTGGACTGCAAGGAGATCCAACCAGTCCATCCTAAAGGAAATCAGTCCTGAATACTCATTGGAAGGACTGATGCTGAAGCTGAAACTCCAATACTTTGGTCACCTGATGCGAAGAACTGACTCATTTGAAAAGACCCTGATGTTGAAAAAGATTGAAGGCAGGAGGAGAAGGGGACAACAGAAGATGAGATGGTTGGATAGCATCACCGACTCAATGGACATGAGTTTGGGTGAACTCCGGGAGTTGGTGATGGACAGGGAGGCCTGGCGTGCTGCGGTTCATGGGATCGCAAAGAGTTGGACACAACTGAGCAACTGAACTGAAAAGAATAGTTATGGCAACAAATGCAGAAATACTTGCTGGTTAAGGAAGACAGAGAACTTAAGGGAAATGACAGATGTGAAAAGTGGGAGGGGGAGTGCATTAGAAGTCTTGATGAGACAGTGTAGAAACATTACCCTCTGGGAGCTGGAATGAGAGGAGGTGGTGGTCAGAGAGCAGGATGTCTAGGTTCCGGGTGATGATATAGTCATGAGTGTGACAAAGGAATGCGTGGCTAGGGTGGGACAGATTAAGGGAAAAAAATCAAAGAAAGGCATGAAACCAAGAGGCCAACATGTTAGATGGCTCACCCACATAGATGTGGAAGTCACCAGGAATGATGTCCGGAAAAAGGATAGACAGGAAGACAGCATGCCATTGCTAAAGACACTAGTGAAAGGGGATAAAGAGTGGGTTCATGTGAACTTCAAGGGAATGGAGTTTTAAAGGAAAAGGGAGAAGAATTGGATTTAGAATCAACAACATAAACCAAGGTGGCCCTACCTAATCCACCACACTTACCTCACCTACCCCACCTACGTCACCTCCAGGCCCTCTGCTGCTGCTAAGTCACTCCAGTCGTGTCCAACTCTGTGAGACCCCATAGACAGCAGCCCACCAGGCTCCCCCGTCCCTGGGATTCTCCAGGCAAGAACACTGGAGTGGGTTGCCATTTCCTTCTCCAATATGTGAACGTGAAGTCACTCAGTCATGTCTGACTCTAAGCAACCTCATGGACTGCAACCTACCAGGCTCTTCCATCCATGGGGTTTTCCAGGCAAGAGTACTGGAGTGGGGTGCCATTGCCTTCTCCTTCTTCTTCAGTACCCGGCATCTAAGAGGAAAAACACCCTCCACTTGAAAGGGCTGAGAAGACAATCATCAGTAGCCACTCAGCTTTCATTTGATACAGAAACAGAAATGAACAGTCAAAAAAGAAGTTGAGGGTATTAGAGAGTGTAACTGACTCCATGAGTTCCCAAACCCACAGAGGAGGGGTCTGGGCATACCAGAAGGGGTGGGAAATTGAGTCAGATTAGAGACTGTTCAGAGTACCATGGGGATTAGAGTGCCATCACCCTGAGGAGCTTGGGTTTCTGAAGATGACTGAGGTTAAACAGTGTTCCAAGCATCTCAGAATTAGTCTTGAGGGTCTCCTAGGGGAAGGCAGATTTGACACGGTGGGCAACAATTCTCTTCAGTGCCAGCAAGTGGGGCAGAAACCACAAAGTGAGCCCCTGGGGGACTATTCTCTTAAGTGGCCAGCACTGGAGTTCTTTGTGAAGACTCCTGGGGAGGGGCCACCTGCCCTGAAACCAGATCTTCAGGGTCAACTTTTCTCCCCGGTGGTTCAATGCAGTGGAGATTTGGAGCACAAGTCCATGGTCTGTCCCTTTGCTCCCGGGTCATGCTGTGCTGCAGCAGGCAGTTCCATCTGGAGGCAGGGATGCTAGACGAAACCCAAGACTCACAGATAAACTTGAATTTCAGATAAATGACTTCTTAGTATAATGTCTCCCAGCTATTGCATGGGGTATATTTATTACAAAAAAATTATAGCCTATCCCTGACTACGGCCGCACGATGTCAGTGCTTGTATCAGGCAGGGTTCTCCAGCGATCTACAGGTTGAGGCACCAAGCTGGAGACGAAGCAGAGCCAAGTGGTTCAGTTCTGGTCCAAGTCCAAAGGCCTAAGAACCAAGAGAGCTGATGGTGTGGCTCTGGTTTAAAGGCTTACAGGTTTGAGATTCAGAAAAAAAAAAAAAAAAAGCCAATGTTCCAGTTCAAAGGCAGGCAGGCAGGCAGGAAGAATTCTCTCCTGCTCAGGAAAGGGTCAGCCTTTTTATTCTAGGCAAGCCTTCAACTGAGTGGATGAGGTCCATCCACATTAGGAAGGGCAATCTGCTCTACTCAGTCTATCCATTTAAATGTTTCTCTCTTACAAAAACACCAGCACAGAAATACCAGAATAATGTTTGCCAGTCCAGTTAACATGTACAATTAACCACTGCAGTGCCCATGTGTGCACTTTTTGAGGGAAGTGGAACTAGGCAGTGGTATTTTAATTCTAATAGTTAATGAGAAGAGAGAGGCTGGCCTAATCTCAAGGTATTAACTGAAGACTGAAATATCATAGGCCTGTAAGCTTACAGCAGTTCAAATGGAGAAAGTTGTGGGAGAATTAAGTCATCTCATACACACAGTAGTATGGGCAAGATGGAGCCCAAAGAACCTTCCCCTTAAAAGGTCAGTCCCACTCTGTGGGAGAAGGCAAGGGTGGGATGCTTTGAGAGAATAGCACTGAAACATGTATATTACCATATGTGAAATAGATGGCCAGTGCAAGTTCAATGCATGAAGCTGGGCACTCAAAGCCAGTGCATTGGGACAACCCAGAGGGATAGGATGAGGAGGGAGGTGGGAGGGGGAATTCAGGATGAGGACACAAATATACCCGTGGCATTTTATCAAATAAAAGGCTCTGAGAAATCCAATAGAAATATATACCAAATGTTGTTTCACCCCGTGTTTCCCAAGTTTATTTGTGTAAAGAATACTTCTACTGCAGGAACTAGTAATATCCTGAGGAATAGCTTTCTTTGAAAAACCAAAGTTAAAACACTCATGTATAATGCCATCTAGAATAAAAATACTTTATTCAACATTTTTATGCCAAGAACCTCTCTAGCAGTCTAGCAGAGCCAACAGACATCTTAGAATGATGTATTTAAGTGCATAAGATAAAATACTATGCTATGCTATGCTATGCTAAGTCGCTTCAGTTGTGTCCGACTCTATGCGACCCCATAGATGGCAGCCCACCAGGCTCTGTCGTCCCTGGGATTCTCCAGGCAAGAATACTGGAGTGGGTTGCCATTTCCTTCTCCAGTGCATGAAAAGAGAAAAGTGAAAGTGAAGTCGCTCAGTCGTGTCCGACTCTTAGCGACCCATGGACTGCAGCCTACCAGGCTCCTCCGCCCATGGGATTTTCCAGGCAAGAGTACTGGAGTGGGGTGCCATTGCCTTCTCCATAAAATACTATAGAGGATTACAACAGAAACTAATTATACTGAAATATAATTTAAAACAAATGGGAGTGACAGAAGGAGAAAGAAAGAGGAAGGGACAGGAAAAAATATTTAAAGAAATAATGGCCAAGGACCACATATTATATGATTCCATTTATATGAAATGTCTAAAATAAGTAAACCCACAGGGATAAAAACCAGATTAGTTGTGAGGGGGGCCAGGGAGTTTGGAAGCAGACAGCTAAAAAACAGGGCTTCTCTTTGGCATAATGAAAATGCTCTAAAACTGCTTGTAGTGATGGATCTGCATCAAACACATAGATAATAACATACATTTATTTGTACACCTTAAATGGCTTAATTATATGTTACACAAATTCTATCTCAATAAATCTGTTTTAAAAACAATGGCCCAAAACTTTCCAATCATTTGTACTGAAAACTAAATATACAGACCCATGAAGCCAAATAAATTCCAAATAGAACAAACACGAAAACTACATAAAGGCATATCATAATCCAATTGTTCAAGACAAAGAGAAAATCTTGAAAGTATTCTGATAATGATACATAATATATACAGTGGAAAAAAAACACAAAGATGACAGCAAAGTTGTTGTTGAAAGCAACGCAAAAAAAAGAAAGAAAGAAAGAAAGCAATGCAAGCTAGAAGACAGTACAGCAAAATATTTTAACATCTGAAAGAAAACACAGGCAATCCAGAATTCTACACACAGGGAAACTGTCTTTCAAAAACAAAGGCAAAACAATGAGATGCCACTTAATATCCATTAAAATGGCTATTATCCAAAAAAAATGGAAAATTGCAAGTGTTTGTGAGGATATGGAGAAAGCAGAACCCTACCAGATGCCTCACTGGTAGGAATGTAAAATGATGCAGCCACTGTGGAAAAGTGTTTGTGGAGAAGTGTTAAAAAAATTTTAACATAAAATTACAATATTATCTAGTACATGTTCAAATAAAAACCTATACACAGTACCTCTAGTCAACAATAAATGTGTTTATTATACACTTAAAAGTTTGTTAGAGGACTTCCCTGGTGGTCCAGTGGCTAAGACTGTGAGCTCCCAATTCAGGGAGCCTGGCTTTGACATCTGGTCAGGGAACTTGATCCCACATGCTCCAACTAAGAGTTCCACTGCCACAACTAAAGAGCCCACGTGCCACACCTGAGACCTGGCACAGTCAGATAAATATATATATATTTTTAAATGTGTTAGAAAGGCAGATCTCATGTTAAGTGAACCTATACACAGTATCTATAGTCAACAATAATGTATTATACACTTTAAATTTTGTTAAAGCTCACACACTGCAACTAGAGAGCAGCCTCCACTCCCTGCAACTAGAGAAAACCCACACACAGCAACAGATCCAGCACAGTCAAAAATAAATAATTTTTTTTAATTGTTAAAAGGTAGATCTCATGTTAAACGTTATCACAATAAAATTTCACAATTTTTAAAAACTATACACAAATGCTCATAGCCACTATTTACAATACCCAAAAAGTAGAAAAAGCCATGTCCATCAACTAATGAATGGATAAAGAAACTGTAGTATATGCAATGGAATATTACTCAGACACAGAAAGGAATCAAGTTCTAATACATGCTACAACATGATGAACCTCAAAAACAAGCTAAATGGAAGAAACCAGTCATAAAGGACATGTTGCATTTTTCCACCATTTATTTCATATTCCATCATGAAATATCCAGAATAAACAAATCTACAGAGACAATAAATAGATTAGTAGCTGCCTAGGGCTGGGGGAAAGGGGATTGGAGAGTGACTTAATGAATATGGAGTTTCCTTTGGGAGTAATGAAAATATTCTGTAACTACAATGATTTATAATATTATGAATATACTAAATACCACTGGATTGCACACTTTAAAATGGTTTATTTTGTGTTTTTGTGTGTTTTATCCCAAGTTTAAAAACCACAATGAACTACACTGCACATCTATTAAAGTGATTAAAGTTAAAAAGACCAAAGGACTTATGTGGCAGCCTGGATGGGAGGGAGGTTTGCAGAGAATGAATACATGTGTATGTATGGCTGAGTCCCTTTGCTGTTCACCTGAAACTATCACAACATTGTTAATTAGCTATATTCCAATACAAAATAAAAAGTTCAAAAGAAAAAAGACACACAAAAAGACCAAAGAACTAATCATACTAAGTGTTGGCAAGGATGTGGAAGAACCAGAACTCTCCATATACCACTGGTGGGACTGTATGCTATAATCACTTTGGAAAACAGTCCGACAGTTTCTCAGAATGTTCAACACACACAAGCTACCATATGATCCAGACATTCCTGTCCTAGGTATTTCAAGAAAAATGGAAGCACATGCTCATACAAAGACTTGTACATAGATGTTCACAATAATTTTACTCTAAATATCCCAAACCGGAAATAACCAAAGTCTATCAATAGAAGATGTATAAACAAATTGTGGTCTATCTATACGATGGAATAGTATTCAGCAATATAAAAAGAATGAGTTGTTGACAATCTGGAAAAATCTCAAAAGGATTATACTAAGTTATAAGGAGATAGACAAAAATGAGTACATACTATATGATACCATTTACAATTCTAAGAAATGCAAATTAAGTTATAGTGACAAAAGCAGTTCGGTGGTGGGCTTGGTGGGAAGAGACAGGACAGAGAAAGGCACAGGGAAACTTTTGTGGAAAGGGACATGTTCACTATCATGAGTGCAGCAATGGTTTCACAGGTACACACACATGTCAATACTTATCAAACTGTATACTTTAAATATGTGGAGTTTATCATATTTCAATTACATCTCAATGAAGCTCTTAAAAACATTTTTAAATATATGTGATAAGATATATATATAAGGAAGAAATGGAAATTGAGCTTATATCTTCTATTAGATTTTGAAGCTGTAAATCTATTTTTAAATAAATAAACCTTGTTTCAAAAGTTGAAAGTTATGTTTAAAAAACTGACTAAGCATTCAATGTGTTGTATCAATTGCTCTATTGAGTAACCAATACTATGACTGTATTGGTCAGAATAGGCTAGATTAAGCTATAGTAACAGAAATGCTCAAATCTGAGCAGCTTAATATCACTGAGGTTTATTTCTCACTTGCTTTGTGCATGCGTAACAGTTGATATGAACCCAGGCCAATAAAGTTCCAATGTCCTGGAATGTGACCTTCTTAGTCAATGCAGTGGGAGAAGAGAGGACTAAAGAATCCAGCACCTGCAACTCAACGTTCCATTCCACAGGTGACGAACAGCACTTCCAATCACATTTATTGGCCAAAAATAGTCACATGACCACTCTTTCAAGAAGATTGGAGATTGCATGACACAGGGGAGAAGTGGATATTGGTTAACATTAATAATCTAGCACAATTATCCATAACACAAAATTATTTTCACACCAAACGACAAAAAGATTGAAATGGAACATACTCAAAAAATGTGAACTGGAGGTTCTACCCAGGAAAGGCGGGAAAATTGCGGCTCCATCCACACTTGCTGCTGCTGCTAAGTCACTCCAGTTGTGTCCGACTCTGTGCGACCCCATAGACGGCAGCCCACCAGGCTCCCCCATCCCTGGGATTCTCCAGGCAAGAACACTGGAGTGGGTTGCCCTTTCCTTCTCCAATGCATGAAAGTGAAAAGTGAAAAGTGAAAGTGAAGTCGCTTAGTCGTGTCCGACTCTTAGCGACCCCATGGACTGCAGCCTTCCAGGCTCCTCCGTCCATGGGATTTTCCAGGCAAGAGTACTGGAGTGGGGTGCCATTGCCTTCTCCACCATCCACACTTAGAAGTCCTCTATTCTCTCAGTATGTTCCCTGGATGGAGAGTCACAGTTCCAGATAACCCAGGGACAACTGGGTGGCAACTCTATTTCACTTTTAAAAGTCCCTTAGCTATCTAGAGATCACCTCTTTCACACTTGCTATGCATACCATCAAATACCTCCACCACCAGTCACTCCTTCAGTATCTGCTCCTTAACACTCAGGTGTTGAAGAAACCCATCAGGTGGGGCCTGTCCTCAAGAAGTCTAAACAAGGTGCTACATGAACACAAAAGAGGAAGCAACGAATTTTTTAAAAGATATTTTAAACTCTGACCTGTCCCATCTTTTCCTGTTTTTGTGATACTAAGTACCAATACTGTCACTTACCAGCTCCATGGCCATATGCAAACCCCTTCGCCTTTCCGAGGCTCAGTTTCCTCACCTGTGAAAATGGACTAGTAAGGCTTACCTCCCAGGATTGTTGTGAGAACAAGAATGAGATCATGTCTATGGAATTGCTTTGTAAACTTTTTGTCAGTCCAACGTATCACCACCATCACCATCATCGTGGCTGTCTCGCACTGTCTAGAAGGGGAGCCCCAGGGTTGGGGGAAGGCTGAGTGAGAGGAGACAGGGGCTCCCAGCCTGACCCTGGAGTCAGGGCCTCTCTCTAATTAACTCTTCCTGGCAAAAGTTCCTTGCTGGACATGTTTGCCTACCATCATAAAGCCAGGTGAGGCTTCCAGGGCCGCCCACTGGCCCTGGGAGGAATGATGAGTCACCAGCCCTCTAACAGCCTCGATGACAGGGCTCGAGGCCCAGCCCCTGGCAGGGAATGTAGAGGGCTGGCAAGGGTGCAGCAGGGCCATCCAGGTTTTTAAGAAAGAGAGAAATGATGGAAAGAGGAGGGGGGAGAAAAAAGAGAGATAAGGGAAAAGAAAGAAGGGCACACAAAGGCAAAAGGAAGAAATGAAAAAGAAAGAAGAATGTGATGACCAGGAGCTGGGGGATGCCGGAATGGGGAGACGTTATTCAACGGATCTAGAGTTTCAGTTTGGCAAGATGAAATCGTTCTGGAGATTGGTTGCACAACATGAAAGTCCTTAACACTACTGACTGTACACTTAAACATGGTTATGATGGTAAATTTATATTATGTGCTTTTAACATAGTGAAAGTGAAGTCGCTCAGTCGTGTCCGACTCTTTGCAACCCCAAGGACTGTAGTCTACCAGGCTCCTCTGTCCATGGGATTTTCCAGGCAATAGTACTGGAGTGGATTGCCATTTCCTTCTCCAACTTGTTTTTACATAGGTAGAAATTAAAAATTATTTTCAAAAGTGAAGAAATGAAAAGGGGAGCAAGTAGAAGCAGGGAAGAAGGAAAGGAGAGGAAGGGAGAGAGGGAGGGAAGGAGAAGGGAGCAGGGAAGGAGGGAGGAAAGAAGCGGGAAAGGAAAAGAAGTAAGAGGAAGGCAGGAGGAAGAGGAGGAATGGCAGGGATGATAAAAGAAGGGAGGAAATGAAGATAAAAGGAGGAAAAGAATTCCTTTCAGGAGATTACCTGGCAGTGTACACACGGCTTGCTACTTTAGGGAGTGGGGAAAGGGAAGCGAGGGACGAGAGCCTTGGCTTCGGGGCTGCTCCACGTGACATCACCGCGCCTCCCCGCCTTCGGGTCCCCGCGGCCCGGCGGTGTTGTGCAATCGCGCGGCGCGCAGAGCTGGTGGCTGGCCCTACCGCTGGGTACCGCTCTCCTTGGGTGGCTGCGAGTCCCTTAGCCTTTGGCCTTCTGCCGGGCCAGTCCTGGCGGCGGCAGGAGGGCGATAATTGCCCAGAGACGCAGCACTTATCCGGGCAGGTTGTGCAAGGACCGCAGGAGCGAGGGCCCCGGGCGTCCGCTCTCACGCCTCAGCGGCCAGGCATGTGCGCGGGGGCGAGGGATGGGCGGGGGTCCCGGGGGCGCCTCCAGGTGTTCCCACTGGAGACTCTGCCTTGCTCCTCGGGAAAGAACAGCTGTGATCTTTACTGGGAATAAGGAAGACCTGGGTTCCCAGCCCGGCCCTGCCACCTGCCACAGTGTGTGATCTCGCATAAGTCACTTCACTTCTGGTCCCCAGGCTCCTCTGTGCACTAGAAGCAAAATCATTACCTCTCCTTGTGGTAGTGAGGCTAAGAGACAGTGCAGGCGAGGCCTAGAGCAGTGCCAAGCACACGCTGTGTACATGGTGATTGATGGCCACTAATTACTTCTATCACCTACTCCAGGAGCTCACACTAAAATTCTATATGCTAGCCTCTCCTGCTTGGCCCACACACTGCCTATCAAGGCCTGGGATCAAATTTTGTCTGCCACTGGCTTGCTGGATGACCTTGGGAAATTTGCCTACTTTCTCTGTTCTTCAGTTTTCCCTTTGAAAACAGCGTGATGCAAGTCCCCACTTTGACAATTTGATGGGAAAATTAAATGAGGTGACCCTTGAAAAGTGTGAGGGTCATACCTATCTATATCAGATTCTGCCAGCCACTGTCCTTGGAAAATTCTTTTCCCTTGACTTCCATGACAACAGGCACTCTAGGTTTTCTTCCCATTTCTCTGGCTACTCCTTTGCAGTCCCACTGCAGGCTCCTCCTCCCTTACAAATCCTTTAGGAGTTGGTGTGCCTTGGGGTTCTTTCTTAGGCATCCCTCTGTTCCTTGGTGAGGGGTGACTTGGTGACTGAATCCTCTCCAAGACCTCGGGTCCCAGCAGTTGCATGAAGGCCAGACCTCTCTTCCATGGATCCCAATATTTACAGGCCACCTCCACTCACATGGGTACCACAGAAACCTCACATTCAGCATGTTCCAAACTAAACACATCATTTCCCTGTCCCAAAATCAGATGGCAATGTCCAGGCTCTCCGTTCTTCCCAGGTCAGCGAGGAACCTGAAAACCACCTTTAAGGCTTCCATCTCTCCCATCCTCTTACTATCCAAGCAATCACTGTGTCCCATCCTTCCTACCTCTTTAATGTCCCTTCAGTCTGTTTTCCATTCTCACTGTCACTGTCCCAGTCTTGGCAACTGCTATATTGCTCACCTGGGGGACTGCAGCAGCCCCCTAACTTGTCACTGTCTGTAGTCTTGCCCCCACTCAGTCCTCTACACTGAAGCCAAAGTGACCTTACTAAAATACAAATCTTACCATATTGCTCCATGTGTTACTCACCTTCTCTCAAGATTCTAACCACATGGAAGTTATTTCTGGTCTCAGGTTACCATGCCTCTGGGCCTTCTCACATGCTGTTCCCTCTGTCAGGACAGACATTCCCTTTTCGTTTGGCTCAGTCTAACTTGTTGACAGATCTCCACCTGGACACTTCCTTTGCATAGCTTCCCCTGTGCTTCAAACCCCTAACTACCTTAGGGACCCCTCCTATTTGCTCTTAAAGTAGGAA
Organism: Bubalus kerabau; assembly: GCF_029407905.1. Classification (NCBI taxonomy): domain Eukaryota; kingdom Metazoa; phylum Chordata; class Mammalia; order Artiodactyla; family Bovidae; genus Bubalus; species Bubalus kerabau. The sequence goes on from NC_073627.1 coordinate 129,555,565, forward strand.
TACATTCAAGTTTATCTCATGGTGAATTTGTTTTGATACCAGCTTTCTAGAAAACAAAAGGAAATGTGTATCAAAAGCCTTTAAAATGCCCATATTCTTATTTGTATCCAATTCAAATAGGTAGCAATGCCAGTGGAAAGATAAAACAGTTGCTCTTTCAGTAGAAATGGATACTAGAGGAATTTTCATTCATTTGAGGAACTTGGCTTGGGAATTTCTAGACTGGTAGTATTTACTAAGATTATGGAGATCTTAAAATTCCACCCCCTCATCTTGGAACTGGGGAGCTGGAAATCCAAAAATGATTGGTGACTTTCCAAACCTGGTCCATCATACAGGAGGGTAGTGGCAGAGCTGGAATTTGAATATGTTTTCTCACTCCCTGGTCTCTGCTCAGTCTAAGTTATGTTCCCACCCCATTCCCAGCAATCGACCCCAAGACTCCCTACATATTGCACATATACACACACCACACCAAGGAAACCTGCTGGATTTCCATCCAAAGTCCTTACATCCAGAAAGCAGACCACCCTTGAATTCACTTAATTTTTTATAATCTCTCATACTAATCTTTGAGAAGCTGACCCACCTGAATCCCCCACCAAGCTCTGTTCTAAAGCATATCCAACTCTGGAACAATTACATTCCAAACTCCACAGTGTTCTGTAAACAGAGTCCTCTGTGCTAAGCACTTTCCATAAGATACTAAACTTTGGGGTTTTGTTTGTTTTGGGTTTTTTTTTTTTTTGGTATTTTTAATTTATTCCTTCCCACAGTGCTACAATGTAGCTAATATTGTCCTTTTGCCCTGTGAGGAAACTGATATTCAAGGAGGTTAAATAACTATCTCAGGGCTTTCAAGCTCTGACCCTGCATAGAACCTGCCATGTACCAATGTGGACCTGCTTTCCTGGTATGCACTGCCACACGAGAGCAGGTGTCCCTTTTTGTAGTCTACTGAGAGGCATCTTTGAGACTCACGGGAAATCAGAGCTAAGAGACCTTGGAGGTCGTCATTTCACAGTTTGTTCCATTCTTCAAACAAGTCATGTTGTACGAATGGTTTATACCATGAACTGTGGACAGAGGAACTTAAACTGGCTCTGCCACTTACTGTGTGACTTTGGGTGAGTTACTTAACCTCTCTGTGCTTCATATTTCTCGCCTGCAGAGATAATAATACTGTTTAATTAATAGACTTGTTACAAGGATTAAATGAGTTACAACAAAAGCACATAAAACAGTGCTTGGCACACAGTTAACTCTCTGTAAGTGAAGTACTTTTACCATCATCATTACTATACCATTATTACTACTACTAAGAGTTTACTATGCACAAGGTATGACAACAAGATAATGAATGGGAAAACAAAGATGACATAGACACCGTCTTCTCCTCAGGGAACTCATAGTACAGGAAAGCGACTGCAGAAACCATATATAATTACAGTGTAATAATGTGTAAATGCAGTAGCATAGATTTGTGTGGACACTGAGGGTGAGTATGACTTTCCAAGGGAGCAGCACAGTTAGGACTTGAGCCCAGGTATCCCAAGACTCTTTCTAGCCCACCTCATCCACTGGCAATTTGCCCAGGGCACGTAAAGGTGTGACCCAAAGTCTTTCCACATGGCACCAAAAACAGACTCCTAAGGCCATGACTGCCTTAGCTGAAGATGTTACTAACATGTCAGTTCAGTTCAGTCTCTCAGTTATGTCCCACTCTTTGTGACCCCATGCACTGACCCCAGGCTTCCCTGTCCATCACCAACTCCTGGAGGTTACTCAAACTCATGTCCGTTGAGTCAGTGATGCCATCCAACCATCTCATCCCCTGTCATCCCCTCTGCTCCCACCTTCCATCTTTCCCAGCATCAGGGTCGTTTCAAATGAGTCAGCTCTTTGCATCAGGTGGCCAAAGTGCTGGAGTTTCAGTTTCAACATCAGTCCTTCCAATGAATATTCAGGACTGATTTCCTTTAGGATGGACTGGTTGGATCTCCTTGCAGTCCAAGGGACTCTCAAGAGTCTTCTCCAGCACTACAGTTCAAAAGCATCAATTATTCGGTGCTCAGCTCTCTTTATAGTCCAACTCTCACATCCATACATGACTACTGGAAAAACCATCACTTTGACTAGATGGTCTCTGCTTTTTAATATGCTGTCTAGGTTGGTCATAGCTTTTCTTCCAAGGAGCAAGTGTCTTTTAATTTCATGGCTGCAGTTACCATCTGCAGTGATTTTGGAGCCCCAAAAAATAAAGTCTGTCACTGTTTCCATTGTTTCCCCATCTATTTGCCATGAATTGATGGGACCAGATGCCATGATCTTAGTTTTCTGAATGTTGAGTTTTAAGCCAACTTTCTCACTCTTCTCTTTCACTTTCATCAAGAGGCTCTTTAGTTCTTTGCTTTCTGCCATAAGTGTGGTATCATCTGCATATCTAAGGTTATTGATATTTCTTCCAGCAGTCTTGATTCCAGTATGTGTTTCATCCAGCCCAGCATTTCTCAAGATGTACTGTGCATATAAGTTAAATAACCAGGGTGACAATATACAGCCTTGACATACTCCTTTCCCAATTTGGAACCAGTCTGTTGTTCCATGTCAAGTTATATCTGGTGCTTCTTGACTTGCATTCAGATTTCTCAGGAGGCAGGTCAGGTGGTCTAGTATTCCCATATCTTTGAGAATTTTCCACAGTTTGTTGTGATCCACAGTCAAAGGCTTTGGCAGATTCAGTAAAGCAGAAGTACATGTTTTTCTAGAACTCTCTTGCTTTTTCGATGATCCAGCAGATGTTGGCAATTTGATTTCTGGTTCCTCTGCCTTTTCTAAAACCAGCTTGAACATCTGGAAGTTCACAGTTCATGTATTGTTGAAGCCTGGCTTGGAGAATTTTGAGCATTACTTTGCTAGCATGTGAGATGAGTGCAATTGTGCAGTAGTTTGAATATTCTTTGGCATTGCCTTTCTTTGGGATTGGAATGAAAACTGACCTTTTCCAGTCCTGTGGCCACTGCTGAGTTTTCCAAATTTGCTGGCATATTGAGTGCAGCACTTTCACAGCATCATCTTTTAGGATTTGAAATAGCTCAACTGGAGTTCCATCACCTCCACTAGCTTTGTTCAAATTTTATTTTTTTTAATTTTTCATTATTATTATTATCTTACTTTACAATATTGTATCGGTTTTGCCATACATCAACATGCATCTGCCACGGGTGTACATGTGTTCCCCATCCTGAACCCCCCTCCCACCTCCCTCCCTATACCATCCCTTTGGGTCATCCCAGTGCACCATCCCCAAGCTTCCTATATCCTGCATCGAACCTGGACTGGCAATTCATTTCTGAATGGCATTAAAACACTAGCTTTGTTCATAGGGATGCTTCCCAAGGCCCACTTGACTTCGCATTCCAGGATGTCTGGTTCTAGGTGAGTGATCACAACATCGTGGTTATCTGGGTCATAAAGATCTTTTTTGTACAGTTCTTCTGTGTATTCTTGCCACCTCTTCTTAATATCTTCTGCTTCTTTTAGGTCCATACCATTTCTGTCCTTTATTGTGCCCATCTTTGCATGAAATGTTCCCTTGGTATCTCTAATTTTCTTGAAGAGATCTCTAGTCTTTCCCATTCTATTGTTTTCCTCTATCTCTTTGCATTGATCACTGAGGAAGGCTTTCTTATCTCTCCTTGCTATTCTTTGGAACTCTGCATTCAAATGGGTATATCTTTGCTTTTCTCCTTTGCCTTTTGCTTCTCTTCTTTTCACAGCTATTTGTAAGGCCGCCTCCTCTACTAACATGTAGAGATAGTCAATAAACATTTGCTGAATGAGTCAATGAGTCGAAGGTGTTAGTGAGATGACAGCCAACTTTCCCCTTGACTATCAGCTCCTCAACCTGCAGGTATGAGGCAGTGGCGCAGGGCAAAGCAGCAGTGTGCCCTGGCAGACCATGGGTCAGCCTCTCTCCACCCTAAACAAGGTGGTTACCTGGGGACCACCATTTACTGGTTTCTCCTTCCCTACAGTTGTTTCTGAAATTTTTAGTGCACTCAATTTAATCACTTTCATCCACAATTCTGTATTATCTGTATATGTCCAACTCTGTAAAGAGGAAGGTAAATCAGCCCCAGTCCCTGCCCTCAGGAAGCATGAATTCCAGAAGAGGAAATCAGCAATGACAGATTGCTATCCTGAAGGTAGAAAGTGCTCACAGCCCCAAGAAAAAAAACAATGACAATTGAAATCCAAGTACTAAGAGCGCACACAGAGAGTGTGGCAGGCTGAATAATGGCCCTCAGAGAGGCCCACATGCCAACCCTGTGACCTGTGAATATCATTTTACATCTCTGCAGATGTGTTTAAGTTAAGGATCTTAATATGGGGATATATTTCTGGATTATCTTTGTAGTAAATTACACAGATAATGTACTTTAATGTAAGGCCCTAAATGTAAACACAAGTATTTTTGTTAAGAGGGAGATTTGACTACCAAGAGGAAGTAATGATGAAAGCAAAAGGTTAGAATATTTTCAGGAAAGGGCCGAAAATGAGGGGATGCAGGTTGCCTCCAGAAGATAGAAAATAAAAAGAAATGGATTCTCCACGCGACCCTCCCGGAAGAACCAGCCCTATTGACACCTTGAAATTAATCCAATGAAACTATTTCTGACTTCTGGTCTCTAGAATTATACAACAATTAATCTATACTGTTTTAAGCCACCAAGCCTATGGTGATTTGTTTCAGGAGCCATAAGAACCTTATACAAATAGAATAACTGGTTATATGTTAGGCATTAATTGGCTTTTTTCCTCAGTCATATCTTGAGCAAGTAGTTTATTTTTACAATGCAAACATAATACATGGAATAATGAAGCACAACTATCTAAGGTCACCTAAGTGGGTTTTATACATGAGCCAGACTGCCTGGGTTCAAATCCTGGCTTCACTTTTTTACATCTGCGTGGCTTTGGTCAACTTGCCCGGCTGGGCTTCAGTTCCCTCATTAATAGGAGAGAAATAATACTTAGTACCTCTCCCTTGGGCTTCCCAGGTGGGATAGTGGTAAAGAACCCACCTGTCAATGCAGGTAGACATAAGAGACACAGGTTCGATCCCTGGGTCAGGAAGATTCCCTGGAGGAGGGCACAGCAACCCACCCCAGTATTCTTGTCTGGAGAATCCCATGGACAGAGGGGCCTGGCAGGCTACAGTCCATAGAGACTCACAGAGTCAGACATGACTGAAGTGACTTAGCACGTACGCATGCACCCCTCCCTTAGGAATGTATGAGGAGTGATTTGTAGGAGCGTTACTAATGCTCACCATTATTTGATTCTCCTCTCCTTCCATGGGAGTCTACACTTCCTGCTGTCTTGCAGTAAGGTGGCATCATGTGACTACTTCTGGTCAATGAAATGTGAGCAGTGAAAACCCCTGAACTTAGCCACATGACCACTGATTCACATGTGCCTGTGAGCAAGCCACAAGCTCATTCAGACTCACTGACACGATGAAACTTTCCGTGTCCTTTCTAATACTCACTCTCCAGGACTCTGAGCATCATGTGAGAAAATGGACAGTAAACAGGAGAAGAGGCGAGAAGAGATTTAAAAGGGACTGTGGGGACAGTGTGAAACACATGGGAGAGGGGGTGTGATTTGGATTCCCCAGAGCAAAGGCACACACCAGCAAAGGAGAAACTGGGGTGAACTTACTTATAATAACTAATTAATTTAATTATCATAAACAATACTAGGCTTCCATCTAAACTTTCTTTTTAGAATAAATTTGTGTCTCCTAAATAATGAATTGGTTTAAAGAACAAATATTAAGCAGTCTCACAGGTGGTTGATAGATATGGTGCAATTGTAAAGGAGGACTCAAAAGACTAAAATCCAGTAACTTCCCTAGAACAATGAAAAGAACATAGGCTTCGGAGTCAGACAGGCCAGGGGCTGAATCTAGTCCCACTATTTGCTGGCAGCGTGACCTCGGTCAACTAACTCAGGCTCTCCGGGATGCTATCCTTATTGCTTTTTAATGAAGATCATTATTCCTACTTCATAGGGTGGATAAGAGGATTACAACTTACTTTCACCATTGCTGACTTTGTATTCTTCCTTCTTATTGTAACCTGTAAATCTTGACTCAATTTGTATATTGAGAGTCAATCCAACCCATGTTCCCAGAAGGCCTTGCCAGGCTCTGGGAAGGCAGAGCCCAGTTGGGCCAGCTTCCTGCCCTCCAGGAGCTCCCAGTCGTGTGGGGCAACTGGACACAAACTCAGAGAACTACAGCTGACAGCCTGAGTGCCATGGGGGAGAGATACAGTGGAGGTAATGAGGTGTCTCCAAGGAGAGCTATGGTACCAGAGATGGGTCTCAAGCCATGAGTAAGATTTCAACAGGCAGATGTGGACAGGGAGTGCATACTAGGTTGCCTCACCTCCCTGAGCCTCAGTTTCCTCTTCAGTAAAATACAAATCCTACCATCTACCTTTTGCCTGCTACTGTGAGGATTAAGTGGGATAAAGCCAGGGAAGCACCTACCACAGTGTCTGGTTCATATTAGGCACTGGATAAATGAAGGCAATTACTTTTCTATTATGCTGAATAATAAAACCCCAGTGGGTGGCCCCCTTCCATAATGGAATTATCTTCTCCTTCCCTGTGACTCACCTCCAAGAGCTGGCCCAGGGGCTGGGATGTCCCAAGCTCCTGGGCAGGTTGGAACTACCAAGCTCCCTAGAGTAAGGCCTTTATTCAAAAAAGATCAGTATTCAGGAGAGCTCACCTCATCTCACACCCCCACTGTGCAAACACAGATCCTTGGTCCCCGAGAGAAAGCTTGACCTCAAGTCCAGATTTCCACCATCTCAGAAGACAAAGTCCAGGTCCTCCCAGCCTTGTCCTAAACAGCCTGCAATGCGGGAGTCCAGAGAGACCTGCTGGGAAGAAGTAGGAGCACAGGGTGCTGGAGATCTGGGTTTCAATTCACCCAGTTGCTGTCTGAACCAGAGTCACAGCCCTTTCCCCTTCTAGGCCTCCATGTTCTGAGACTGGCTGGAGTGGGTTGAAATTCCCACCCTTGGCTGACCATCAAAAAACCATGAGGATAGCATAGACCAACCAGTGCAGACACAAGTAGGGTCCTAGTGGTCCTGTCCCAGGCTAGGCATGAAACATTTGCTGGTGGGGGAAGGATAAAACATGCAGAGCATGCAGTACGTATTTCCCAAAGTGAAAATGAGTCAAGCACACACCTCCTGCCTGCCCCCTCCTCCTCTCAGCGCCCAGCTCTGTGTCTGATACACGCCGGCTCCACCTCAGGATGTCCAGTGTGTGTCCTGCCAGCTCCTCTTCCTGAGGAAGATCCATATTCCTGAAGAAGAGGCAGGGACCTCATGAGGTTTTTTTAACTGAATTGAAGTATAATTTATACACCATTAAATTAATATATTCTAAGTGTATAATTCAGGACTTACAACATAAATCTACAGAGCTGTGCAACTACCACCTAGTCCAGTTTAAGGATGTTTCCATCATCCCCCTAATTTCTCTCATGCCATCACTCCCCATTCGCAGCCCCAGCCCCAGGCAACCACTAATCTGCTTTCTGTATCTGTAAATTTGCTTTTCCTGGACCCTTCATATAAGTGGAATCATATGATATGTAGTCTTTTGTGTCTGGCTTCTTTTACTTACCATGATTTTTTTTTTTTTTTTTTGGAAATTCATCCATGTTGTGGCATGTGTCAGTACTTCATTCCTTATCTCATTCATTTCACATCCCTGGTACAGTACCGGTGCCCAGCACATAGTAGGTACACAGTAAGGGGCTAAGGACTCTCACATGGGGACCAGAAGACTTTCCAAAATGAGAGCAGCTATGAACCAAAGAAATTCCAGTCACTCCCCAAGCTGCGAGATGATTGAGGTGCTGTTCTCCATGCCCACTGCCAATGATGTGAATACAGCACTTTGTTATCAAACCCATGATTGTACACCAGCTGTACACCAGCTCTCAACTTCAGAGGTGTGCTGCAAATCCATCTACTTATCCTGAATTATTCTGCCCTTATTCCCCCCTCATCCTGTTTCTGAAAACCATGGTGACTCATTGCTCTGCAATTAACTCTCTTTCTTCAACAATGAATTGCATGAACTAGTTGGAGAAAAATGATATTCCAAATACAAATAGTCTCCAACTATTACCATAGACTTGTCCTTCTCTCTCCTCTAGTCTATCCATTATTCTTCATATACTGGGGGACTCTATTTGCAGGTATATGCATGTTTATAGTTGTTACCTAATTTAATACTTATTGATGGATTACATTTTTATGAACATGTATTGTCCTTCTTTACCGCTTGTAAACTTTTTACTTGAATCTATTTTATCTCCAAAAGCACAGGCAACAAAAGCTAAAATAACAAAATGAGACCCAAACTAATACATTTTCTCACAGCAAAGGAAACAATCAACAAAATGAAAAGGCAAACTGTGGTATGGGAGAAAATATTTGCAAACCATTTATCTGATAAGGGCTCGCCAGGTGGCTCAGTGGTAAAGAATCCACCTGACAATGCAGGAGACACAGGAGACATGAGTTCCATCCCTGGATCAGGAAGATCCCCTGGAGGAGGAAATGGCAAACCACTCCAGCATTCTTGCCTGGGAAATCCCATGGACAGAGGAGCCTGGCTGTCTACAGTTCATGGGGTCGCAAAGAGTCAGACACAACTAAGCAATTGAGCACACACATATCTGATAAAGAGTTAATACCCCTAAGTATATAAAGAACTCATACAATTCAACAGCAAAAGAGCAAATAACCCTATTTTTTTAATGGGCAAAGGACCTGAATAGACACTTTTTCAAAAAAGGCATACAGATACATGGAAAGATGCACCACATCACTAATCATCTGGGAAATGCAAATCGGAACCACAGTGAGCTAACACCTCACACCTGTAGCATGGCTATTATCTAAGTTAAGAGATAAAAAGTGTTGGTGAGGATGCGGAAGAAACTGAACTCTTGTGCTCTGTTGGTAGGAATGTAAATTAATGCAGCCAGTGTGGAAAACAGTGTGAAGGTTCCTCAAAAAATTAAAAATAGAGCTATCATATAATCCAGCAAGCCCACTTCAGGGTGTGCATCTGAAGGAAACAGAATCACTGCCTTGTGGAGATGTCTGCACTGTAGTGTTCACTGCAGCATTATTCTCAACAGCCGAGGCACGGAAACAACAGAAGTCCGTCAGCCGAGGAATCGGTAAAGAAATGTGGTGTATACACACCATGGCATATGTTTTCAGCCTTAAAACAAAAGGAAATTCTGCCACTTGCGACAACATAGATAAACCTGTAGAAGATCAAGCTAAGTAAAATCAGCCAGACACGGAAAGACAAACATCACATGATCTCACTTATATGTGGAATCTGAAAAACAAACAAACAAAAAGAGCAGAACTCATAGCAACAGAGAGTAGAATGGCGAAGAGACTTCCATCAAAGGGTACAAACTTTCAGTTACAAGATGAATAAATTCTAGAAGCCTAATAAGTTCTAGAAAACTAATGTCTGTAGTTAACAGTAACATATTATATACTTGAATTTTGCTAATAAAGTAAATCCCAAGTGTAAATCCTAAGAAAGTAAATCCTACACAAAATGGTAACTATGGGAGGTGATGTATATGTTAATTTTATCAGGATAATTAGTTTACATGTATATATGTATACACATATATGAAAGAAACATGTTGTAGACCTTATATATAATTTTATTTATAAAAAATAAGTTTAAAAAATTTTGATCTGGGACTTCCCTGGTGGTCCAGTGGCTAAGACTCCTTGCTTCCAATGCAGGGTGCACAGGTTCAATCCCTGGCCAGGGAACCAAGATCCTATATTCTGTGTTGCACGGCAAAAAACAAAAAGTCAATATTTCATTAGTGAAAAATTTTTTAATTATTTAAAAAATTTTAATCTATTTTGTCCAATAATACTGTAGCCATCCCAGTGCTCTTTTGCTCATTATTTGCATAGACTATGTTAAAAACATCAGATGCCCACTTCCACAGGACAACTAATAGACCTGTTGAATCCAGAATGAGGCACCAGGTCTCCATAAGTCTTGGTGGTGTGACCATTAAGAAGTTTCCTGTTTCTGTTTTCCTTTCCTATGAATCTTCACAATAGTCCACTAGCAAAGCAGTAACCTAAACTCTTCTTACCACCTGAAGTGGTTGAATTATCAGAGCCTACTAATAGAAGAACAAAAAAAACCCCATAAGGTAGGAGGCAATGCATCCCATAAATATGTACATAGCACATCTAATATGCTGTGGAAGACCTTCAACTCAAGTGATTCATTCATTCCTTTATTTTGTAGCCCCTGAGCACCTATTCTATGTTATGGCCTGAGATGACATAGCACTGGGGCATTCTTGGCCCCTGTACTCGATGATTTAGAGGACGATGCAGGCAAGAGGGGCCATTTTAAGACGTTGACATGCTATACATTTCCAAATCTTTGAAGTGGTGAAAACAGCACAACCTCATAGGACTACTATAAGTGTTGCTGCTGCTGCTGCTGAGTCGCTTCAGTCGTGTCCAACTCTGTGCGACCCCATAGATGGCAGCCCACCAGGCTCCCCCGTCCCTGGGATTCTCCTGGCAAGAACACTGGAGTGGGTTGCCATTTCCTTCTCCAATGCATGAAAGTGAAAAGTGAAAGGGAAGTTGCTCAGTCGTGTCTGACTCTTTGCGACCCCATGGACTGCAGCCTTCCAGGCTCCTCCATCCATGGGATTTTCCAGGCAAGAGGACTGGGGTGGGGTGCCATTGCCTTCTCCCCTAGTACAGTAAGCACTCAGTAAATGTTACCTATCATCAATCATCAACATCATCACCACCAACAACCTTAATTACTTCTTTGGAACCTTTATCCTGCCAGTTAAATTTTAAAATATTGTACTATAAAAACATTTAGCATAAACATTTTACATTTTAGTGTAAAAATGTTTTAGTATAAAGTAAGTTGGAGAAAGCCCTGCTCTCAGAAGACCTCCTCTACCTCCAGTTCTATCTCCAGGCAGGCTGCCTCCAGTTCTTCTGCTTCTGAGAAGAGCTGACAGTCTCTCTGTGGCCTTTCTACCTAGGATTAGGGTCCTGGTTTTAAAGCCCAACAGTGTATGCGTTCCTGAGGGCAGGATGCAACCCCACTAGCAGAGGTGCTTAACATGCTGGGTGCAAGACTGAATGGACGAGTTGAACTTTCTTGGAGCTTCCAGATCCACAAATACTTCCTGCACAGTAATGTTTCCCTTTCATTTCATGCATCTGTATTCTGTTCCTCTCTCTAACAGCACTGAGTACTCCCTGCTTTATATAACTGAGGTGTCTCTCCACTCAGAACCATGAGCTCCCCGAAGCAAGGGACCAAGGCTGAACCATCTTTGTATCCAGGGTATGTATCACAAAATTTTACTCAAGACTGAGATATAAATCAGTTCAGTTCAGTTGCTCAGTCGTGTTCGACTCTTTGCGACCCCATGAATCACAGCACTCCAGGCCTCCCTGTCCATCACCAACTCCCAGAGTTTACCCAAACTCATGTCCGTTGAGTCGGTGATGCCGTCCAGCCATCTCATCCTCTGTCGTCCTCTTCTCCTCCTGCCTCCAATCCCTCCCAGCATCAGAGTCTTTTCCAATGAGTCAACTCTTTGCATGAGGTGGCCAAAATATTGGAGTTTTAGCTTTATCATCATTCCTTCCAAAGAACGCCCAGGACTGATCTTTAGAATGGACTGGTTGGATCTCCTTGCAGTCCAAGGGACTCTCAAGAGTCTTCTTCAACACCACAGTTCAAAAGCATCAATTCTTCGGCGCTCAGCTTTCTTCGCAGTCCAACTTTCACATCCATACATGACCACTGGAAAAACCATAGCCTTGACTAGACGAACCTTTGTTGGCAAAGTAATGTCTCTGCTTTTGAATATGCTATCTAGGTTGGTCATAACTTTCCTTCCAAGGAGTAAGCATCTTTTAATTTCATGGCTGTGATCACCATCTGCAGTGATTTTGTTTAACTAAATTGTTTTGCTATTAAAAAAATATTTTATATTCCAAAATATTAACCATATTTTTATACTAGAGAAAAACTGAAAGTAATTTAAATATCCAACAATAAGAAAATGACTGAGTTAATTACAATGAAGCTTGATGAAATATTCTGCAGCCATTCAAAATAACAAGCATGAACAATGAGTAACAAGACAGAAAAGTTTTATGAATTGAAGTTAAGCAGAGAAAGTAGGTCATAGAGATGTTACACACTCTGACTACAGATCTAATTATCAACGTGTATTAAATGCTAAGCACTATATAAACATTTTCTCACCTACTTCTTATGACTCTTTGGATTAGGTATTATAATTCCACTTTCACAGAAAAGAAAACAGAGGTTTGTAGAGGTTAAGTACCATGCTCAAGACGGCAACCTACCAGGCTCCCCCATCCCTGGGATTCTCCAGGCAAGAACACTGGAGTGGGTTGCCATTTCCTTCTCCAATGCATGAAAGTGAAAAGTGGAAGTGAAGTCGCTCAGTCGTGTCTGACCCTCAGCGACCCCATGGACTGCAGCCTTCCAGGCTCCTCTGTCCATGGGATTTTCCAGGCAAGAGTACTGGAGTGGGGTGCCATTGCCTTCTCCATCAGATGAAGGCTAATTAGCCAAAAGAACAAGACTTGATTAGAGAAGGTTGAAACTTTCAGCCCTTCCTTCCCACCCCTGACCTGGGAGGGGGCGAGGGGCAATCGGCCGGAAATTGAGTTCAATCATCACTGGTCAATGATTTGTATGAGTGTATACAATCAATCATATGTAATAAAACCTCTGTTTTTTACCATCTGAAATACCAGGGAAGCACAAGAATACTGGAGTGGGTAGCCTATCCCTTCTCCAGGGGATCTTCTTGATCCAGGAATCAAACTGGGGTCTCCTGCATTACAGGTATTCTTTACCAGCCAAGCTAAGCCTCTATTTAGGGAAAAAAAAAAACTAAAAGATGAGTCTGGAGAGCTTCTGAGTTGAGGAACACATCAAGGCACTCAGGCGGTGGTGCACCCTCACGCCATGGGGAAAGAATCACCTCAACTCTGGACTCTGGGATATTATCCCGTGTACTTCCTCACTTGGCTGTTCATTTATATGCTTCATAATAAACTGCAGTTGTAAGTATAGCATTCTCTGGAGTTCTGTGAATTGTTCTAGCAAATTACTAAACCCAAGGAGAGGAATTGTGGGAAACCCTGACATTGTAGCCAAGTGATATGGCACATAACCTGGGAACCCACTACTTGCAAAGTGAGGGCAGTCTTGGGACTGAGCCTTTAACCTGGGAAATCTGACACTGGCTCCAGGTAGTCAGTGTTGGAATTGAATTGAATTGTAGGACAAGTAGTTGGTGCCAGAGAGCTGAAGAAGTGGTACTGGAAAAGAGAGCATATATGTGATGTGAGGGGAAGAAAAAGAAACCCTCATTCCCATTTTACAGATGAAGATCCCAAGACTTGGGAGACGGAAAACACGTTGTCCACAGTCACAGCCCTGGCAAAGGCTGAGCACAGGGTCTGCTGGACCGAGCTGAAGTTCTAAATTTGTCGTTAACTCCCTCACCTTCCACAGGGGATTAGGGAGGCCTGCTTCCTTCCTTCATGAGAGGCTTCAGGGATCCATTGAGATGATGAACATGGAGCCACTCTGTAAACTGGAGAGATAAGAACTGAAGAACTAAAGGGTCTGACACGGGTTCAAATCCCAGCTTCACTGTTCGTTTCCTGGGTGACCATGAATCGTTAACCTCTCTGGACTTATTTCCTCACCTACAAAATGAGGGAAATAGCACTGACCAGTGAGGATTTAATTAGATATCAGATGTCAGGCACTCCACACACTTCCTGACACAGTAAGGTCCAGTAAATGGTAGCTCTTAATCATAGCAGCATGTTAAATACAGAAGGTCACTAACCATAGTGTTTATTTTTTAACCCAAAGGCAGGAAGACATAGTGTCAAAGCCAGACTGATACAAGGGATGTGATTTACATGGAAATAAGAAAATTGTGAATAAACAAAACTAGCCAGGCCAGGTGTGAAAATAAGACCCTGAGGCTCTGGTATTTTTAGAAGCCATTTTCCCTGTCACTCTTGCTTCATTTCCCTAGCTCTCTGTGGATCTGGGTTTTTAAATAATTTGACTGCTGATCTGCAAACAAATCCTCATTCAAGGCGATCAACAAGTGTCCTCCATTCCTTTTCATTCATCCAATTATCTGACCATTTAGCAAACATCTACCCAGCAGCTGCTTTGGGCCAGGCCCTGCAGTAAGGGCTGGTGACACAGTGGTGAACCCAGACCCATTCCTGGCACCAAGGAACTTCTAGTCGAGTCCGGAAAAACAAATCAATCATCTGGTACCAGAAGGGGACAGCTTCCCTGAAGAGGTGGCACATGAGGAGCTACCTGGTGAATGGTTGGGACAGAGAGGTGAGAGCAGGTCAGAACCAGGTAAGAGAAAAGCCAGAGAGATGCTTTGGAAAAAAGGGCAAGTAAGGAGATGTGGTGGAGGAGAAGCCTGGTGATACATATCTCATATATGTATGTATATTAATATATTTGAAAATAAGAAATAAACGTGTCATTACTCACAGATTATAGGATTATCTACATTGAAAAGAAGTTGAGAACAAATTATTAGATTTTTTAGAAGAATTGAACCAGTTACTGGATACAAATCAATCTTTAAAAAAAAAAAATCAGTTGTATTACTATCCATCAGTAACAAACAAGTAGATAAAAGCAGTTTAAAAACAGCTAACATTTCTTAAGTCAGACAAACAAAGATAAATACTGTATGATCTCACTTACATGTGAAATCTAGAAAAGCTAAACTCATAGAAACAGAGAGTAGACTGGTGGTTGCCAGGGGCTGGGGAGTGGGAGAAATGAGGAGATGTTGGTCAAAGGGTACAAACTTCTGCTTATAAGAGGAGTGAGTTCTGGGGATCTAATATACAGCATGGTGACCATAGTTAACAATGCGTTGTTGTACACTTAAAAGTTGCTAAGGGAGTAGATCTTAAGTGATCTTACCACCTGCTGCTGCTAAGTCGCGTCAGTCGTGTCCGACTCTGTGCGACCCCATAGATGGCAGCCCACCAGCCTCTGCTGTCCCTGGGATTCTCCAGGCAAGAACACTGGAGTGGGTTGCCATTTCCTTCTCCAATGCATGAAAGTGAAAAGGGAAAGTGAAGTCGCTCAGTCGTGTCCGACTCTTAGTGACCCCATGGACTGCAGCCTACCAGGCTCCTCCATCCATGGGATTTCCCAGGCAAGAGTACTGGAGTGGGGTGCCATTGCCGTCTCCTCCACCACACAACAAAAAATGGTAATTATGTGATGTGTTTACTAACTTTCTTGTGATAAACATTTTGCAATTTACACATGTATCAAATCATCACATTGTACACTTTAAACTTACACAATGTCACATGTCACTTATATCTCAATAAAGCTGAGAGGAAAAAAAACAACACTGAACATATCCAATTTTATCCAAACAAGACAAAGTATTAGAAATAATTTTAATAAATGTGCATAATCTTTATGGAGAAAAATAGAAAATATCATTGATGGACATCAAGGAAAATCTAAATTAAAATGATAAGTAAAACATGTTCATAAATTGGAAGTTTTAATGTCATGTAAACTTTTAGCCCTAGTCACCAATGTATGGGATATACAGAAGATAGAAAACATGTTAAATTATACTGTAAGAACACAATCCAAAACATGGAAAACACTATAAAACCAACAATCCAGTTTCTTCAACAAAGTCCAAGGAAAAAATTAAAGATAGAGTGGAAATTTCTATATTAAATAAGACTTAAGACCAATCAAGACCAATCCCAAGTATTATCACAATTTAAAAAAATTTTTAAATCTCCCCAAAATATAAAAATAAAATAATTATGTTCATGAGCAATCAGAAATCTGAAACTTTACTTTTAATAAGCCATCAAGTTGCCCTTGATAATATTAAGGAATTATTATGGCTTTTCTTTTTGGGGTATTTTTGTTGTTGTTGTTCAACAATGATATTGGGGTTTTATCTTTTACAAATACATATTGAATTACTTACACTGAGTGTATATGAGGTCTGGGATTTGTTCCAAAATAATGTGTTAGTAGGGGAAGATAGGGATACAGATGGGACAGAAGTGAACAGGACTGATGGTTTTGGAGCACCAGTGTGTGCAATATTGAGCACTTGAGAGTACATCATATCATTTATTTTGTATATGTTCAAAGTTTTAAATTTTAGATTAAATGTATATCAAATATACACAGAATTTCTCTAATCCATTTATAGATTCAATACAATCCTAATCAAAATTTTGAGACTGATTAAATAAATGTAATATATGTGTTAATAAAACCCTCAGCAGGTTTTAAAATGATGTTCTTGAAAAATATTTAAGTACATTGAAACTTGTTTACACATGTTGTTAAAAGGCCAATTAAACAGCATTATGTGTAGTCAATGGCATTTATGTAAAAAATAGACCAGCTGAGGACCAGAACTAAGATAAGTTTCTACAGAAGGTTAAGTATTAAGAGAAGTTAATTTAGGTGAGTAATTCTTAATCTTCACTATGCACTAGAATCACCTATGAGAACTTAAAGAATATGCAGATGCCAAGGTCCCACAAAAATCCATTTTAACTGGACCAAGATGGGATCATGCATCAGTAGATTTTAAAACCTTAACAGGTGATTCTAATATGCAGGGCTGAGAACCAATGATCTAGATTTGCAAAGAGAAGCACAGATGGATGGATGGAGAGTAGAAAGATAGACAAATGATAGATATATAGACAGATAATTCATAGATAAGTCATAAATAATTCATACAGATTTTTATTGCTAGATAGAAGACTGGTAGATAATAGTTGATTTGAAAGTCTAAAGGGAGGGAAGATGGGGGGAGGAGAGGAGAAGAAAGAAGGGAATATGGAATGACATATGCAGATCAGAAATGAGCCACAACTCCTTGTCTAGTTGAACAAAGACGAGAATGATACACAAGTGAATGTGGAAAAATATGATAAAACAAAAAGTGAATATGTCTAGCTAATACATGAAATTTGAATTGCTTATTCCTTTATTATATTTATTCAAATCCATACCCTCTACTCACTTTACAAGGATCGTTTGATATCTTAAAAGTTAAAAAATGGGGACTAACAGCTTAATGAGTAAGCAGTTTCTGTTGTGGGGTGATGAAAATGTTCTGTAACTTGGAGAGTGCAAAGGTTGTACAGCACAGTGAGTGTAATAAATGCCCCTAATGGTAAATTCTATGTTCTATATATTTTATCACAACAAAAAATACATTAAATAAAGACTGATAAGGGACTTTCCTGGCAGTCCACTGGTCAAGAATCTGCACTTCCACTGCAGGGGGCACAATTTGATCCCTAATGAGGGAACTAAGATCCAGCTTGCCTTACAGTGCAGCCAAAAAAAAAAAAAAAAAAAAGAGTAAAGACTAAGATGGGAACCAATTAAAAGGAGCAGAGGATGTTACCAGGCAGTTGGGATGAGTTAACTATTGCTCTAGTACTAAATTTGTTCCAAGTCTCCTAGCTGTTAAGGCAAAAGAAGAACTGTGGCAGGGTTATCAGATTCTCTGTATATATTGAGGGCTGTTTGTATATCAGGGGCTACCTCTTGTTTCACGTAGCCCACTTGTGATATCACATGCCCAGAATTGAAAATGGGAGTCCTTTTGGAAGGTTTGACTCAGCTGAGAAAGGAGGATTTGCCTTGGCCGTGTGAGGCAAGTCGGAGCTTAGCTCCTTCCTCACTAGAGTGCATGGCACCTGCTTAGACTGTCATTAAACTGCTCCCAAGAATAGCAGCTCCTGCCACTGCACAGCCTCGGCCTCAGCTGGTGGGGCTGAATGGCTGTTTGTTCAGCCTGAGCCAGGCAGAATCAGCCCTGACAGTGATGGCCCAGTCGGTATTATGTAAGGAGACCCAGCTTACCTGCCTGTAGACAGACAAAGCGGATGATTTGACAGGCAAAACAGAGCCAGCCTCTTCACTCCCAGGCAGCCAAGGGGCTATTCAAAGCCAGGGCCTGGAAGATTTTCATGAGGTGCTGACATATGAAGCCGGAATGCAGCAGGGACAAGGCAGAACTGACACCCCGTGCAGTCAGGCATGGCAGGTGTCTCCGGCATCCAAACTGGGACTTCAGGAGCTTTGACTGGGCCCCACCCATGAGGGAGGGAGAGAGAGCGAGCTTTGGGAGAGAGGCCCCAATTTTCAGGCCTGAATCTGCAGCAAACCACACCTTTACCACTGCCCTCTTTATTGTTCAATCAAGGAAAACATTCCAAGCCTTTGTCATGTGACACAGGACTCAGGTGTAAAGAGCTGGGAGTACTTGAGGCCTCGGTTATTGGTCAAGCTGTCCACACCCGGGGCTAGTGGAGGCAGCAAAGGAACAGGTGCTGAGTGCCCACCACATGCCAGACACTAAGGGCTTCACCCCCACAGACACTGATTTCACCCTCACAGGAGCCCTACAAGGTAAGTTATCTCTATGTTGCACATGAGAAAACAATCTCCCAAGGAGGAACTTGCCCAAAATCACTCAGCTGGGAAATGGTACACCTAGGATTTGAACCCAGGTCTCCTCAGCACCAAGATGTATGTTCTTTCTACCTAAAAGCTGGTTCATAAGACCCACAGGCCCCGGACTCACACCCTGTTTGCAATCAAAGCGGCTTTGGCACTCTCTAGGCCTGTGCTCCTGGTTGTATCCCTTCCCTACTTGGGGCTTCAGTAACCCCATCTGTAGTGTAAGGCTCTTGGGAATACTGGATGAGATAGATGTTGAGGATATTTGGTTGTTCAGTGGTGTTGGGTCAGTGATTCTGGGCTTCATTACACTTTTCTTTTTAATCAGTGGTTGTCTTTATTTTTTTTTAATTGAAGGATAATTGCTTTACAATATTGTTTCTGCCATACATCAACATGAATCAACCATATGAATACATATGTGCTCTCCCTCTTGAACCTCCTTCCCACTTCCTACTCCTTCATCACACTTTTTGATTGTTCTCAAAAAACCACCTCCATTCCCAGAGCGGTGGGGGTGGGGGGGTTATATATATAAGCCAGACCTACATAAATAACTTTCTCTGGTCCCGTCTCAGGATTCTGAAAAAACATTCTCTTCCCAGTGTCATGAGCACCTTAAGAGCAGAATTGCATCCAACTTGTCCACGCACAAAATCGTCAGCACAGAGCCCAGCATTTACTAATGACTTAACTGAGTGATCAAAAACATGAATGAATGGTTTGCCATGAGATATATCACATATTGTGATGAAAGGAGCTGGGCAACCGAACACCTGGTCCTGACTTTGCCATTAACTCACTATGTGGCTTTGGGCCCTCTCTGGACCTCGGTGACCCCATTTACAAAATGAATTAGGTACTGTCTAGCAGCCCATATCAGCTCTGATTTTATAGGGTTAAGAGGAAAGAAAGATCACACTTTCTGCAGTGATCTTCCCCCGTCCATTAAAAGCTAAAGCTATACCATAGTCACATAATGAGGTTAGTCAGGAAACACTCTAAATAGATGGCAGATCTGTAATCCCTGGTTCAATCAGAAGCAGACAAGCAACATTCTTAAGTCAGGTCCTTTGGTCTATGGAACAGAGACTCACTCATGTATGCCCAATACTTTACAGTTTGCAAAGCACCTCCTCTCCCTTCTTTCATTTGAACCTCAGCACAGACTTATGAGGGGACAGGGCAGATGTCACCACCACATTCATTGACTTGCCCCCAAGGGTATAAGGAAGAAAAGTAGAATTGAGATGTGAACCCAGAACCAATTCCTGACCTCAAAGTCTGCTTCCTTCCCTTCACAGGGCTCACTTGTACACAGGAAGTGAGGAGACAACCTCAATCAACCAAAACAAGATTTGGAGGGTTTACCATTTACAAGTTTACCATCTGGGTGTAAAACTTGCCTGGCACGATGGAGCATTTTAAAGTCAAATTGGGGGCAGAAGGGTATAGTGCACTGATACCAGGTGGGCTTGTGGCCACAGAGAGTCAGCTGTGCCGGAAGAAGAGTCCAAGCCCATGTCCAGGCTTTGTATGCCATCTCCGTGCAGCCGCTGGAGATTAAGATACTGAAATGCTGTGATGCCCCATAAATAAACAGCCACTGCTGAGCCCCCACACCCCAAGCTGTCCTTCCCCTGTGATTCCCTGGAATGCCCCTAAGATTCTGTAACTAAAAGGTTAAAGCCTGAAACAGCAAGAAGAGGTGGATGGCTATTGTCCTAGCAGGCTTCCATTCTGATTGGGCCTGGTCCAGCACATTTACTCTAATTGGTCAATACCCTTGGCTTACTGATTTTTTTTTTTAACAGCTTTATTGAGCTACAATAAGTACACAAAAACCTGTGCATGTTTAATGCATTATTTTGATGAGTTTGGACATATGCATATATCTGTGATACTATCGCTATATTCAAAGTGATAGATATATCTGTTACCTCAGAAAGATTCATTATATCCCTTAATTTCTGTGTGTGTGATAAGAATATTTAGCATGCAATCTACCCTAAATTTTAACAAAATTTTAAGTGCACAACTATAGGTACTATGTCCTACAGGAGATCTCTACAACTGATTCACCTTGTATAACTGTAACTTTATAGCCATTGAACAACTCACTGTTTGTTAAATGTTTACTAGTACTCCATCTGGCTAGAGAGACTATAGGGAGTCTTTTAGTGCTTTTCAATTATTTTGAGTGTGAGAATACTTTTTAACAGCTATAAATTCCACAGTTCTCACAAAATGCATATAAGGTAGACATACGTACATATAAGGTAGACATATTTTTCAGTAAACATGGATTGATAAATTTCAGGTCCAAAAAATTACCAACATTTCAATAACATCTTTAAATGGATTTGTATTTTATTTAAGACAAAACTTTACACACACTTAAAAAGCAGTCATACATATAGAGGCAAGACCTATGAATGACTTAATCAATAGACAATGCCAAGTAATCTTGTGGACTGGAGCATACTTTGCATTCTCCTCTTCCATGGGGTAAGAACAACTATTGATCAAGCCAACCAAATCTTCCCCTCCCATTCGATGACTAAATAAACAGCCTGGAGAGGAAACAGAACCTTCTCAAACCCACTGTTGGGCTGCACCTGCAGGCCTGTAAGCCCTATACTTGCTGAGCCACAAGACAGAAGAAAGAGCTCAGAGACAGAGACACAGTGCTTTATTGGACAGAAGATCTCATCACAAAATGGTTCTGGAATGACATCCCTTCGTGGATGCGGACAGCAGGCAGCCATCTTTCCTACCGTCGGGGGAGGGAGGTTACCAGTTATGGAGGGAACTGACATCAGGTTGGTTCATTGGTTACCAAGGAAATGATCAGAGGCACGTGCCCCTCACTACCCTTTGATAAACTGTCCTAATGGAGACCTTCTGATCTAAAGTTTAGAACAATCACTAGCTGGGGCCAGCGGGCAAGTACCTAGGCATTTACTGATTAGGTTCTATGATCAAGAGGGAAGGTCAGTCAGATGAGTAGAGTATAGGTGAGGCAGGGACTGACTGAGCAGGGGAGGTAGAGAGAGAGAACAGCCATCCTGGATGGCCTGATCATACACCCACTCACTATTTGAAGCTAAAACTTGAAGCAGTTTCACAACCAAAATTTGTTGCATCTAGGGGCATTGAAATAGGAGGTGTTGACTGGGCAGAAGACATCTCAAGCTGGGCCACAGGTGACTCTTCCATTATAAGGCAGATATCATTCATGAAGACAGCCAGAGTAGAGACTTACTGTCTTTCACTGTTGGAGGTCAACCTTACAGAGGCCACTCAGGCCTTTTAGAGTAGAGGCTACAGGGAGGTTTTGCAACACAGCTCAGTCTCTAAGGAGAACCCAGGCTGCTAGCTAAAACTGAGTGATCAGAGGCCCTGCACATTTTACTGTCCACTAGAACTTACTCCAAGAGGTCTTCTGAGCCCTGGAGGCAAAGGACACTGTGAGGCAGAGCTGAAAATGTAATAGCATGTGAACAGACTACGGTACCACAATGAAAGTCTATGGGCTTCAATAGGAAATAGAGCGGGGGTTCAAATCCTTCTTAGGTTTATGGCCTTGGTGGAGTTTTACTTAACTTTCCAGATTTCAATTTCTAAATCTGTAAAATGGGACTGTTCTGAGGACTGACTAAATGAACTACATCAAAGCCTGATACAGGTACATTGTTCAACAAATGTTCCGTTTCACAGAATCATTAGGAAAATTCAAACTCCTCTCCAGTAGGAAAACTACAGCTTGACAAATCTTTTTTTTTTTTTCCCAGAACTGTAAAGACTGACAAATTGTCAATTTTGTCAAATTTTTAAAAATGACAATTCTGCCCATTTTTCCAATGCTTTGTTCTTTCATTTCTTCTTCTCCCCAATTTCCTCAAATCCAGCAGTATTTCAAAGCAGCTTTAAAGCTAAAGCTTTGACCCATTTTAACATGGGTCAGTTCTGCCAACTACACCTGGCTAAGCCACACCCAGATTCCTGATCCATAGAAACTGTGAAAGAATAAATGTTTGTTGTTTTACGCCACTAATTTTGGGGGGTAATTTGTTACACAGCAAAAGATAATAAACACATCATTAGTCCTGAGGGAAATGCAAATTAAAGCTGTAATGAGATACCACTATATACTAAAAGGGGTAAAATTTAAAAGATTGTACGAATAGGTTTTGGTGAACAGATGAAGTAATTCAAACTCATCTACTGCTAACAGAAATAAAAGAAATACAGCCACTTTGTGAAAAGTTTAGCAATTTCTTAAAAATTTAAGACCTACGTATTTATTGAAGGTATTTAGCCACACAAAGACTTATACAAAACTATTCATAGCAGCTTGTTTAAAAGAGCCAAAATTGGAAACAACCCAAATGTCTAGCAACAAGTGAATGGATAAACAAACTGTGGTATGTCCATGTAATAGAATATTATCTAGCAAAAAAAGGATTTGATTATTATAATAACATAGATGAATATCAAAATAATTACGCTCAGTGAAAACAGACAAAAAATACACTGTTATTCCATTTATATAATGTTCTATAAAATGCAAACTAGTCTGTAGTGACATAAATAGATCAGTGATTGCCTACAGATAATGGTGGGGGGTGGATGAATCAATCACATGGGGCACAAGGAAACGTTTAGGGGTGATGAACATGTTAATTATCTTGATTGTGGTGAGTTGCAAGATGTCCTGGAGACAACATGGTAGAACTATATTAAAAAACACAAAAATAATGGGGAGGGAGGAGGGAGGAGGGTTCAGGATGGGGAACACATGTACACCTGTGGCGGATTCATTTCGATATTTGGCAAAACTAATACAATTTTATAAAGTTTAAAAATAAAATAAAATTTAAAAAAAACACAAAAATATTCTTTATTCCATAAATCTCACTCTTAGGAATTTATCTTAAGGACAGTTCAAAGTAAACACCAAGTTCTTTATACAAACACATAGCAGCATCACCTATAGGAGAGATATTGGAGACTATCTAATTGCCTATCTACCATAAAAGGATTAAATCAACACAAGACCATGTCACTCCCAACTAAAGATGAAAAATGGGAAGTAAAGGGCAACATGCAGTTATGTTTACAAAATATTGTAAATGAATTGTGTATAGACTATAGAATTGTACACACTCTATTGTTACACCTATGCAAAAATATATAGATGCATAAGAACACAAAGGAGAAAAAAAAAACAAAACATAGAAAACAACCTCAGTAGATGAATGATAGGTAATTGGTATGTGGGTGACTTTTTTCTTCCAGCTTTATCTTCTGTAATGTTATGATGTTTTCATAACAGTTTTTTAAATGTCTTCTTGTTGGTTTTGGCTCAGTCTCCCAACCTGGTGATTATTCTGAGTCTTGCATCTGTCAGCTACCAGCATCAGCACCTCAGTGTGGTCAGCCCACAAGCCCAATCAGCTTCCCTTCTATGGCTTCTTCTGTATCATTGATAAAATGCTGAACAGAGCTATGGTGTGGTGTGAAGAGCACACTCTTTTCCTCCATTGCTGTTGGTCTGCTTATGTTATTTCAATTCCATATTTGACTAAAAGCCAGTTCCCAAGGGAGAGGACTAGGAGATGGGAAGCAAAGTGAACCTGAGAAGGAGGCAGAGATGCTTACCTGAGTTTGGACTGTATGAATCACTCATTGAGTAAAATCAGTGTCAATGATCCCAGGCCAGCAAATGCCACCACAATCAGCCCCACAAACTACATATAGGCTATATATGAGAAAGTTAGAACTTAGCAGGGGAAAAAAATGATAGAAGCCTGTAGATAGAAGCTATTCTATTATTGCACTGAACCAGTGCTAAATTCCAGCAGTTCATTTGGTCCCCGCACCTGGGATCAGTTTGGCCTGGCCAGGACTCAAGGAAGACAAGGAGCCACATATAACACTCACTAAGGATGAGAACCCCTAAAGGGACCCCAGGAGCAGTCTCTCACCTCTTCTCTACTCTTGGTGTATGTCCAAATCCATATCAGGAGGGTAAGCCCATGGCCCCCAGACTCCTACCCTACTGGGTGGCATGTCTTCAGGACTGAAGAATATGCCTCTGAATATGCCCAGTTCCATGCTGAAGCTCTCCTCAACCCTTGTGCCAAAAAGTTGGGCCAGATCTGCCTAGACAGAAACCAGAGATGCATAACAGATCCAAGGCCCTAAGTTACCAGGACACCACAGGGAGAGGTTGCCCCATGACACTCTCAGACTTCAGTCCAGCAGAATCAAGCTGGACCAACTGTGCCTCTCAGATAGCCCCAGGCTCATCCCGGGGGCCTCCATACCTGAATCTAGGGCAGAATATGCTGTTCAGCATCTGAACCTTCCCTTAGGCCCCGTCTACTACCTGTGAGACCCCTGCTTTTGGGCTTTTTTGCAGCTGTCCTCCTGCCTAGATGACATATCAAGTCATTACACCTTCTAAAGCCAGTGCTCTGCCTGTTCTCCTGGATGTCCCCCCAGTGCCCAGTTAGTCATAGGCCTGAGACTTGCTGCCAGGTCTCCTGGCATGTTAGTGTACTTCATGCACAAAATTGCTTAAAACCGTATCTGTAAACAGAAGAGTTTTGCAAGTATTTGCAGTTAATAAAACCTACCTTCACAGCTCTCTTATGACATTAGTATATCCCCATTTTGTAGATCAAAAAGCTGAGGTTCCGAGTGAATAAGTGGCCAAAAGTCACACAGCTGAGAAGAGGTAAACATAGGAACTGACCTAGGCCTGGGTGACTCTGAGTAACTGGCTCTCACAGCAGGGCCACATTTTTTTTCTTGGGCCAGGCTCTGTGCTGATGACCCAGGTGCCCAGTTGCAGGAAACTATACTTCCTGCCATCAAGAAACTCCCCGAGAAGAACAGCAACAGTCACATAACCAAATTACTACACCACAAAAATGTGTGACAAGTGCCAAAATCCAGTCATGCTGGGGCAGGCTGAAAGAGGGAGTGTTCGACTTGGGCAGATCAGGGAGGACTTCCCAGCACAGTTCATCAGCACAGTTCTTCTGCTGATTGTCTCTGCACAAACTGGGCTACTTGGCTGCTCAATAGGTCCTCAATGACTCCCAGCCCATTTGGGCTTATGGGGGAGTGGAGGGGGGCTGGTCCAGGCTGAGGGCAAGAACTTATATGAGAGAATGGAAGAAGACTTGGCAGGGAGTCCTCTGAAGCTGGGGACAGAGAAGACTAAGGGAGACAGCAGGGGTGGGAAGGGGCTGTATTGTGCTGGAGGGCTCTGACCTGCCTGTCCAGGGAAGGTGTACTTGATCTTGCCCTGGAGGAGGGGAGTCATTGAGGGCCTTTGAGCAGCCAAGTAGCCCAGTTTGTGCAGACAATCAGCAGAAGAACTGTGCTGATGAGGACTATTTGGATTCTTAGGTTTTTCCAAAAGGCTGGCATGTGGAACTTTGTGTTCCCCTCTTCCCCAGCCAGGCTCAGCACAGCTCAAGGAGCTGAGAGCTTCCAAGGTGCCTGGGCAGAAAAGCTGAGGATCAGGACAGAACCTGTGTCTGTCCCAGCCCTGATACTGTCTGCACCATCCTCTGGGAGGGAAGGGGCTGGTATGGGCAGCCCAACCCTGGCTGAAGTGTGCAGGCTCTCTTCCAAGCGATTCTGGGGAAAGGTATCCAGGAAGGGAGGATGTGAAGGCCGGTTCATACAGATAGGCAAGAAAGGGGGAAGCTGGCTCAGACAGCAAAGCGTCTGTCTGCAATGCAGGAGACCAGGGTTCGATCCCTGGGTTGGGAAGATCCCCTGGAGAAGGAAATGGCAGCCCACTCCAGTATTCTTGCCTGGAAAATCCCATGGATGGCGGAGCCTGGTAGGCTACTGTCCATGGGGTCGCAAAGAGTCGGACACGACTAAGCGAAGGAAAGAAAGAAAAGAAGACTAAGAAAGATATACACCTTCAGGCTAGACAGAGAAACAATGACAAAAAAGCCTGAAGGAAAGAGGCCAGAGGCGAGTTTGGCCACCCATGCACGCATGCATCCACAGACAAGTGTCTTTGGGCTCCCTCACTATTGCCCCCGCGGCGCTGCAACCAGCCGCTGGGTGGGCTGGGTCCCTGCCTGAGCACTGCACCACGCTCTAACCTTCTGGGTCCGCATCCCGCCCCGACCCTGGGAGCCGAGATAGCTTCAAGGTGGAAGTGCCCTGATGGTCACGGCGGGGCAGGAGGCCTCAAGGAGTAGAATCAAAGGCCTGGGGCTGAGCCTGGCCTGGGGAGGGAGGTCAAATCACTGTTTCTTCCTGTGTCTCAGACAATACTTGAACCCAGTCTGGTGCATTTCCGCTTTGAGAGGGAGAGGATAATCAAGGCCCTTTGAGATCGTATCGCAAACCGGGAACTCTGTCCACTGAAATGAACATTCACAATCTTCCCCGCTTCTTCGAGTCCCAAGGCCACAAGTAGAGCTCAGATTAACCAAGACATCAGGATGCCGGATGATTCTGGAGAGCCATTCCTGCCCCACAGGCCCTCGAACCCAAAGGAGGACCTGAGCCTACTGAGAACTCACCTCCTCCTCCGGCCGTGGAGGGGGCGGGGTGGGGGTGGGGGGCACAGCTTTCCTAGGAGAGGGCCCAGGCACAGCCCAGCTCCCTCCCGCTGGTTCTGAGCAAAATCTACCTTGAGCTCCTCTGTCCTCGGCTCAGGAATGCTCACAGCGGCTGGGAAAGGGCGGAGGAGCTAACCTAGAGGCGGGGGTTGCTCAGGCTCCACTCAGACCCCAACACGCTGTACGCAGCGGGACAGGTCCGCGTCCTCCGGAAGGTTTGCCCTTTTCGCTGCAGCCGCCGCGGAGCTCCTGGGCTGTCCCGGCCGGCTCCTGAACTCCCCATTCCGAGACCAGGGGGCAGCGCTGGGAGAGGGCTCTGAGTCAGGGATTAGGAGCTTCCTCGAGGTGAGCTGGGTGAGCTGGGAGGCTGGCGGCAGGGAAGCAGAAAGCTCGCCTCTCTGGGCCCCAGTTTCTCTGCCCCGATGATGGTAATTCTCTGTCCACGGTATTTAAGTGAACCAGCAGGAGAAAGCGTTAGAAACCGTGTTGTTCTGACTAAGCTCCGGGGGTCCCTGCGCCTCCGTGGAGCAAAATAAGGTCACACTCTTGCAAACTCGAAAACTTCCAACACTCTCCCTACACACATACTGCCTTCTAGGCGGGCAGAAAACAATTTACTTTAATCTAGGGCTACTTCTTTGAGGACAGCATCTCATTCCCGCGTATGAGCGGGAACGACTTTAATTTACCCCAGCAGCCTTTTTTTAAACAACCATTTTTGTCTTGAAAACAATTTAAAAGACAAGATGATCACGGGTTGGCGATATGCCCCACTTCATCCTCTTGACTCCGTGGAAATGAAACGACAGGAAGTCCGGCACTTCCAGATGGAGAAACTGAGGCCTAAGAAGGACAACAAATAGTTCAAAGCTGCTGGGCCGAGTGACAGCTCTCACTCGGTGCCACTGCTGCAACCAGCGGCTAGGCTGAGCGCGACACAGGGCTGACTGCCTTTGTGGCACTCTGAGGCCATACCTACAACCCACTGACCCTGACTGACTGTCCCAGAGTAATCCAGAAGTCCCTGTGTTCTAGCTGCCCCGAGATTCTTAGATCTGATTGGCAAGCATCTGGGCCTAGGGCTTCCATTGTCCCCCTGTAAGGAGACTGGTGAGGGCCAGGACTTCAAGCACAAGTGAGGACAGAGAACTCAGGAAAAGACAGAGAGGCTGCAGGCCCAGGAGGTAAGGCCCCAAATACCTGTGTTTCCCTTTCAGTGTAGAACCTCCTCTACACAACTTTAAGCAAGCCCCTTTGACAATCTGGGCCTGGTTTCCTTCCAGCTTGAATTTCCAAGATTTCCTTAAGAGCAGGGTACCTCTGCATCTGTGTCCAAAGATGTGGAGGAATTTCCCATAACTCCTAGAATCCCCTCCTTTATATTTACGAAACTCTCCGAGGGCACTTCAAAACTCGGTAGTTAGGGGAAGAGCTCTAGCATCTTCTACAGATCAGCAGCACTCCTCCTCTCCCCCCAAAATTTAACATAAAATAGCCTGTGAGGGGGAAGGTTTTTCCAAAAGGTGCTGAGGATACACTCAGGGCTGTAGGTAGTCAGAAGAGGATGGAAAGCACCCAGCATCTGTTCATATCAACATCAACCCACCCCAGCTGGACTAGAAGAATGATTTCCAAGGGACAAGAGCTAACTCTGTAGCTCTCAAATGGTTCTCAATGGGTCTGTTAATCCTATACATATTAAGGAGCACTGCCCCAGAGAAGAGGTGAAGACTGGATGAGAGGAAACTGAGGAAGTGGCCTGGCACTGAGCGGATCTTTCTGTATAGTTTTGATCCAAACGGGTTAACTGTCCCAGTTCACTCAAATCCTTTAATTCAAATTTTACATCTTCAAAGTACAGAATTTTGAAAAGTGTTATTAGAATAAAACATTTATGGAACAGCATTTTAAGGATTCTTTGTTTATGAAATTCTAGAATCACAGTCTTAATAATTCTAATCTCAGAATGCTAACGCTTGGTCTGATGCATAGGCAGAGCTCAGTAGCTGAAAAGTTTGAGAAAAAGGAATCGGATTTCTAGAAGAGTGTGTCCACAGTCACAAAACAATGAGGATCAAAACATCCTGAGACATGGAGGCTTCTAACCATAGTAACTGGAGCTTAAAAGTCTCTGTCTTAAAGTCATTAAAGCATATGGTCACAAATATTATAAGAATTGTTAGGTTATTTGAGTTATAGAATAGTGGATCTAGTACTAATATTTTAGAATGAAATAAGAGAGATGTGGATTTATAGGACCCAAATCTTCCAATCAGACATTCCTAGACAGGAATTAAAATTAAGCAATATGTACCTTAGAGCTGCAAAAATGTCTAAAACGGAGAAGTTACAACTGCCAACAGTGGCATCATATTTTCAGGCACAAAATCTTACTCCCAGCATCTTAATATATAAGGAATATGCTTTTATACTCTGAACAGAAGTTTAAAGTCATAGAGATATAATCACAGTCAAAGAATTTAGACACTGGTCATAGAATCTTAGAATTACAGAAACACATTATTTGATTTAGGGATTCATGCTAGGATAGTAGTCCAAATTTTAACATTTGGAAATCTGAATCTTGGAACCATAAAATTCAGTATTAAAAGACTGCTATGATGTAATCTGGTTAAAATTTAACAACTTTAAACCTTTCCCCCTTTGAAAAAAAAATAGGATGAAACCTGGATTTTCGCAGCGTGGTTACTTTGGAAGAAGGAAGCTGGGAGTGTTTTGAGCAAGTGAAAAGCCTCTCCAGTCGTTCGAGTGTGCATCCGCGGAGGAAGGTCCTCATGCAAATTGTTCGGATTGGCTTCCATACCCGGATCGGCGGAGCGAGGACTTGGACTCTTTGCCTCCTGCTTCCGAAGGCAGTTGCCCAGTGCTTGGTGGGGCTGGATCTACCCGGAGCTCGTCGCCACGAAGAACGCGACTAAAACCCTTGAAGCCTGGCCGCCCGTGCTCTCGCGGCTCGCTCCCCCCAACCCTGCATCCGCAGCCGGAAAGCTGCATCTCGGCCGGAGCCTCTGGCTGTCGGCACCAAGTCTCGAAATCCTAAGGATAAAAGCCTTCCTCCTTCTCCTTCCAAGATCTGCACGTGCTTTTCCTCCTTCAATTCTCAGAAAGGAAAACTGTGGGCTTGCGGGTGGGAAGGGACTGGCCCAAGGTCTCCCTGCAAAAGATCATAAAAAGAATCCAGATCTGCGGGACCACCGACGCAGGAAGTCTTGGGTGAGGCCGAGCTCGGTCTTGCGGGGTGGCAGAAAACGAACTCAGAAACCAGACACCCTCGAAGCAAACAGGCCCCCCGTGCCCACCCCTTTCCAAGGAGACGCGCCGGCGGACGGCCACAGCTCCCCCTTCCCCGGCCCCCACTTCTCTCAGCCCTCCGCCCCGCTTCGGGATGGAGCGGCTCGGCTGCTTGGAGCCTTCTTGGCCTGAGCGAACTGGAGGAGATCACCACGAGAGGGCAGAAGCCCAGCCTTCATCCTCTTTAAACTGTGCTTCACTCCCCATCATATAGAGAGGGGTCCCGAGCCACCCAAAGATAAATGATTGGAGGTGGGGGTAGTGCGGTGTTTCCCTAAATATCAGCAATGGAAGGACACGAGATACAAAATCTCGGTACAGTCGAGGAGCCTAGCACCCAAAGAGGGAAAGTCGCTGCCTCTGACACATGGCGAGGAAACGCACTAACACAGACGTAGGCAGGTATGAGGTGGCTAATCCGCGAAGTCGCGGTGGAACGGTAGCAACTTACATCCTCTATAAGACCTAGGAATTCTGTCTGAAAGACGAGGGACTGGATGGAGAATGGCCAGGGAAGCCTTGACTTAGGGTTTGAGAATCATCCCAAAGACCTTGGGAGCCAATCACTTGGGACTTCTCCCTTCCTCGCCCCCACCCACAAGAACCAAGAGCCCCCTCAGTCAATTCTCACCCTCTCCAGCCAAAAAAGTGAAGCGAGCCCTTCCTTTCACCTGTGGGTCCCAGCCTTCTATCCAGGCTGGTAAAGTCCGAAAGCGCCGAGTTTGCGCGCCGACAGTCCCTGCCTCTCTCGGCCTCATTCTCCCCGTCGGTGCGCAGAGAGAACCGGCCGGGGAGATCTCCAAGCGCCTTCGGCGCTCCGATCATGTGGTTCCCGCCGCGCCGCCACAGCTGCTCCTACCTGGGGAGGTGCGCCGGGGCCCAGGGGGCGGGTAGTCGGGGGGCTGGGGGCGGGCGGGGAACCGGCACCGCCCCGAGCTTCCCGGCGCCTTTAAGGAGGAGAAACCCGCGGAGGGAGGAGCCGGTCCGGGTGTGTTCAGGGGAGCGCCTCGCCAGAAGTATTGGCGGCTGGAGGCCAACCCTTCGGAGAGGAACAGTGGCCGGCCACCGCGCCTGGCCCACGCCGCGACCTCGCCACCGTCGCCTCGACTCCTTGCCCTCCGCGCTTTCAGCGGCTGCGGCCTCAGTGACGCGGCCTAGGCCGCCCCCAACACAGTGCCCACGCCTGCACTAACTGCTACCATTTCAGGCCTTTGGGCCCGCAACCTCCTCTGCACTCGCGACCTCGACGGTTATCCTCAGAATCAGCGGGAAGCCCAGAACTGATGCCAGCGCCTCAGCCCCAGGACCAATTCCAGACCCGTTGATCGCCTGGCACCAGCGCGCAAAGGACCCTTCAGCCCTAGACAGGAGTCTAATTTCAGTACCAGCGTCGCTGCCGGCGCCTGGCTTCGAGGTCCAGAACACGAGCAGAGCCGTCGGTGGGCGGGACACTTGAACCTCTGTCTGCAGACCGCCAGTCCGGAAACCGCCGACGCCAAGCCTCCTGCGAGCCCCTGCCAGGGAAGCTCCCGGTGCCAGCTGCGAGGACCCTCTCAGCTCTTTGCAAAGGGAACCAGCGTTGGTCCCCGCGACCCAGTGTCCCGGGCCCCGCAGCTCCCAAAGCCGTCGCCCGATCCTCGAAAGCAGCGGGGACGCCTCGGGGACGCGGGACGGCTGCGCCATGACGGCCGAGAGCGGGCCGCCGCCGCCGCCGCCGCAGCCGGAGGCGCTGGCTGCCGTGAAGGAGGAGCGCGGTGAGGCGGGGGCCGGCGGGGTACCAGCGGAGGCCGTGGGTCGCGGCGCCGGTGGGCGGCGGCGGAAGCGCCCCCTGCAGCGGGGCAAGCCGCCCTACAGCTACATCGCGCTCATTGCCATGGCCATAGCGCACGCGCCGGAGCGCCGCCTCACTCTGGGCGGCATCTATAAGTTCATCACCGAGCGTTTCCCCTTTTACCGCGACAACCCCAAAAAGTGGCAGAACAGCATCCGCCACAACCTCACACTCAACGACTGCTTTCTCAAGATCCCGCGCGAGGCCGGCCGCCCGGGCAAGGGCAACTACTGGGCGCTCGATCCCAACGCCGAGGACATGTTCGAGAGCGGCAGCTTCCTGCGCCGCCGCAAGCGTTTCAAGCGCTCTGACCTGTCCACTTACCCGGCTTACATGCACGACGCGGCCGCCGCCGCCGCTGCCGCTGCAGCCGCCGCCGCTGCCGCCATCTTCCCGGGTGGGGTGCCCGCTGCGCGCCCTCCTTACCCTGGCGCGGTCTATGCAGGCTATGCCGCACCGTCGCTCGCCCCGCCGCCCCCGGTCTACTACCCGGCTGCTTCGCCAGGCCCGTGCCGCGTCTTCGGCCTGGTGCCTGAGCGGCCGCTCAGCCCAGAACTGGGCCCCGCGCCATCGGGGCCCGCCGGTTCCTGCTCCTTTGCCTCGGCCGGCGGCTCTGCCGCTAGCACAGCTTACCAGCCGGCCGGCTGCGCCGGTGCCCGACCCGCCAACACTTCCGCCTATGCGGCCGCGTACGCTGGCCCCGACGGCACGTACTCGCAAGGGGCCAGCGGGGCCCTCTTCGCAGCGACTGGCCGGTTGGCCGGGCCCGCTTCGCCCCCCGCGGGTGGCAGCAGCGGCGGCATCGAGACTGCGGTGGACTTCTATGGGCGCACATCGCCCGGCCAGTTCGGAGCTCTGGGGCCCTGCTACAATCCTGGTGGGCAGCTCGGAGCGGGCAGTGGAGGCGCCTACCACGCTCGCCACGCGGCTGCCTATCCAAGCGCAGTGGATCGGTTCGTGTCCGCCATGTGAGCGGAGCATACAGGCGAAAATTCATAGATACCTCGACTGTCCTTACGAACTAAGTATCGACGAAACCTGAGGACAGGACTGGACAGAGGGCCGAATTGAGAGCCACGTGGCAGGGACCGAGCCGGCGTGACAGGCGCAGACTCCCGGTGCACCGCGTACACCGGGCGCCTACCGGGCGGCTTTGAAAATGGGAGGTGGGGAGAAGCGTCCGAGGCCCATGGACTGGGACAATAGACCCTCATAGAGGCGCAGCTCCAAAGGTCTTGCCTTGGACATTCTAACCGGGGAGGGCCCTTAGCTCTAAAGGGGGCACAAGGTAGCGTCTACTCCAGAGTCTAGAGGAATGGTGGAGAATCACATGATTTCACTCTTCCCTGTACTTTTCAAAACTCTTTTTACACAGTTCGACCTCTTGTGCCTTTGACTATCTTACTACA
Source organism: Bubalus kerabau (assembly GCF_029407905.1). Lineage (NCBI taxonomy): Eukaryota > Metazoa > Chordata > Mammalia > Artiodactyla > Bovidae > Bubalus > Bubalus kerabau. Next base: position 129,589,455 of record NC_073627.1, read on the forward strand.
ATAAAAGACTCCTATAGCGTCTTCCTACATAAGGTGAGGAGGACAAATTTGCAAAAGAAGTAACTTTTTTAAAAAATGGGAAAGATCTCTGTTTAGCTTGACCGAGGCCTGCTTTTCCCAGCCTCTGAGAACTGCAAACCTGGCTCTGAATCCGGACTGTGCTGGGTTGCCACAGTGTGACCCATTTCCATCACTCACACCCTGCAGTGTTCCCATGTGATATACAAGAGAGCTGTAGAATCCAACCGTGCCCCATATGATCTTTAAGGGCCCATCAGGGTTGCTGCCGCCCTGCATATTTGGCAGCATGGATGGGCCACCCAAGGCCTAACCTTACTCCAGGGAATGGGAACAGAGCTCATGGCAAGCAACTCTGGATTAGCTCCAGGCCCCGATTATGTCATAATTTCAGCATGATGTGCTGATCATTCAGCAGCTATTACTGCTGGGTCATAAATGTGGTTTTCCAATGATGCAGGTAGAAATACATTTGTCTATTGCCCACTCTTTCTTTTCATTAAGCCCTGGACCCAATGGGTGAGTTAAAAGTCAAAGAGATGACAAAACTCTCTTGAGTCTCTTGGTGAGGGCTTTCATTTTGCGGGCTGGCCCTTCCATCCCTGGCACCTTTTCATGCAAAAAAAGAAAGAAAAACTGGGGCAGTCAGTTAGGCAGGCTTAGAAAGAAACTGGTATTTAACTTTGTTTCCATTTATTTCTTTTAAGCTACAAGATGACCAAGATCAGAAAAAAAATAATAAATCCAACCATTTCCCCACCTTTCTCAGGAGATATCTTGTAAGTTTTGATTCTGGAGCAAAACTTTCAAGCATTAAATATTTCAGAGGCTCGTTGTGCAGTTGCAGATAAACTTGAGTGTTCATATGAACTGTTTCTAATAAAGATCTTTGAGGTGAGTTCTGGCAAGAGAAAGGCAGCCTCTTTCTGTGTAATTAATTTACTAGGGAAGAGTTGGGGAGTGTGGGAAAGAAGACTGAAAACCATTGGTAATTTTTAATTTCATGGATTGCTCTATCCTGTTCACAAAGACATGTGAATGTGATTCAGTCCAGACGGGTATCTGTCTAAAAAGTGCTGCCCAATAGAAATATCATGCAAGCTGCCCATGTAACTAAGATCTTTCTGGTAGCTGCATTTATTTTAAAAACAAGTGAAATAGTGAGATTAATAATATACTGTATTTAACACAATTTATCCAAACTATCATTTCAAGGTATAATCAGTGTAAAAATTGTTGAGGTAGTTTATGTTTTTCATACTAAGTCTTCAAAATGTGGAGTGTATTTTACACTTACAGCTCAAGTTTGGACTAACCACAAGCCAAGTGCTCAATAGCAGTGTGTGGTTGATGGCTACGGTGTTAGCAGGAGTCGAGACACTGGTCCTTCCTAACTCTGACGGTGGTAATGGACCACCTGGAGGCAGGGAGCAGCTGCAGCACTGATCCTACGACCAGTAGGTCCCGATTTCAGACCTAGCCCTGTGAGCTTGGAAATGCCTAGGTGTTAGGCCTCCCTTATCTCCCTATGGATCCTTGCAGGTTGAAATTCAAAGGTTCTCCTGTGCAGCTAGACAGTCTGGCTCTCCCAGGCAGAAATCAGGATGCCTTGCCTAGCTGGCTGCTGCTGCTAAGTCTCTTCAGTCGTGTCCGACTCTGTGCGACCCCATAGACGGCAGCCCATCAGACTCCCCGTCCCTGGGATTCTCCAGGCCAAGAATACTGGAGTGGGTTGCCATTTCCTTAGCTGGCAGTAGTCAGAAATTGAAAGGCTTCCACCCCAGGGTCTTGTCCTTGGCTGCCTAAAGCCCAGCTAGGGGATTAGGGCTGGAAAAGGGCAGTCTATGCGCCCGGTTAATGCGGTGGTTGACCCTTTCTCTGTGTTTTATTTAGCAAATCCAATGCTTTGACAGCGCCATTAACCAGTCCCTTCTCTAGGGGCCTCATTTGTGAGTAGGAATTTGTGACCCCTCGCTCAGAGTCCTCCTAAAGTTAAACGAATCAAGAGAGGTAGATACGCTGTAAACTGTAAAGCGCTTGGCACACGAGGGAAGAAGGGCTTTACAATTAAAAAGCGCCGGCTTATCCCGAAGCCTCCTGGAGCGTCGAGGTAAAACCCGGGTGAAGGAGAAAGATGGAGAGGCAAAGTGCACGCGTCTTCACTCCCAACTCTCTCTGGAAACTGGGACGACAGGTGATATGGCGCCAAAAGCCAGAGTATGTGACGGGAGAGGGGACGCTGCGAGTTGGGAACTGGGTGCGCACAGCGAGAGCCCGGAAAGACAGCGGGACTCTCGAGGTTTTGGAGAACGTCGGCGCTTTTCGGCCTCCTGCCTGCCGGCGGCACCCAAAGCTCGCGGGCCACCCGGGCCCTTCAACCACAGACGGGCCGAGCCGAGTCTACCCTCCACGCGGCCGAGCCGTCCGCGCGATTCTAGGACCTTGAGAGCATTCATTGCTGCGTCGAGCGACAGTCCAACTCTCCGAACGCCCAAACCGCCAAACAGGACCTCCCCATCTAGGGGCTCAGAGTCGGGAGGTGCGTTTCTTTGTTCTTCTTCCTATCTTGAAACCAAAAAAATTGTGTGCCCCTCTCTGGGCCCTGCACCCCCAGCGTCGTGTGCACAACCCCCCGGGCTGTGGGTAATTAGATGCGTTCTTCTCTAATTTCCCAAGGCTCGTTAGAATTCGCCCCAGAGCTGTAACATTTATTTTCTTTCAAATTAACTTTGCTTGCAATTAAGTTTAAGAAACCAGCAACAAAAGCAGTCTTGGCCCGAGGTCGTTTACTACGAAAACGGATTAAGGAATCTTCCCCGATTTAAGGGGAAAGATTCCTGCAGCGCTAGGGGAAGCGTTCCCACAGCAGAGGCCAAGGGGGAGTAGGAAGCTGCTTTCGGCGGCTGTGGATGGTGACGGCATCGGCTTCCTCAACTCGACGACCCGTGCGCCTGAAAGAGTAAGGGTAACCTCGCTGAAATGAACTCGTGAGCGTTTGGGCTGAATTCCACAGTCATGACATGAAGCTGCTGTACACAGTTATAGTTTATCCAGAACACTCATAAACATAATCTCATTTACTAAGAACTTTGTGAGAATGTTTTCATTAAAATTACATTTTTATTACAAAATTGGTACACTTTCATTGTAAAAAAAAAGACAACAACCACAGAAAGAAGAGTCAAGGTAACATTAATTCACCCAGGGAAAGCACAGAAAACACCTCAGTGAGTATCTTTTCTAGTTTTTGTTTTTCCTTTGCAAGAGGCCTGAGTCCCAAATTTGTCACTGAAATACTTTGAGATCTTGACCGAGCTTGTACCAACCGATGTTGCACTATCTACAAACCTAGGTGGCAGGTTCCCTTTCATGCTCACATTCTTGAACTCCTCTTTTTTTGGTCATCTGAATCCAGGATGCTGTTCTCCAAGAGCCAGTAGAAAGGCTGAGAGCAGGCTTGCTGTCCCTGCTGTCCTGCACAGGAGACAAAGGCCTTGTAGCTCTAAGTGTGGGCCATAGACTACCAGCATGGGCATCCCCTGGGAGCTCGACAGAAATGCAGACTCTCAAGCTCTACCCAGATTCACTGAAACACAAACTGCATTTCAACAAGACCTGAAGCATTTCTCTGCCCTACGTAGAGAGGCAAAGCTTTAGAGAAGTGTGGGGCGGGGTGTCGGTGAGGGGTAAAGTGTTACGTTGTTGATCAGAGACCCCAGAATAACTTCCAGAAACTTCCTGTTTCTGAGCAAGAACCCCAACCAGAGATGGCTGCAGAGAGAGATGGCTGGGGTAGAGCCCTTCACCTCCACCCTTGGGTACACTTTACAGTCTTGGAATCCTCACCTTTCGAAAGCATCTCATCTCATGTTCCGTGTCTGATGGGTGTGAGTGTGACAGTGCTTCAGTGAGAGTGTATCTGAAACCATCTTGAAAGCTGGGGTGTCAGAGCCTGGCCAGGAACCCAGGCTCCTGACTCCCTGCTGAGCTACTTTGGAGACCTTGGGCTCTGGTCTCTGTATCCTCTAAGCAGCAGTCATTTGCCTAAATAGGGATTAAGCTTGGCAACTCTAACCCCAAGTCTGGGCTAGTTGAGGTTTAGGAGAAAAATAAAGCTCACTTTTCAGGACCCAATAGCCAGCAGGAAGAGCTGAAGGATCCTCCAGTAAAGCAGTTTAAGGGTCCCTTGAATAGCCCAAGATTATGAGTGCCCTAATGAATCCCCCCAACCCCCGCCATCCCCACAGTCCCCCTATCCCCACCCCCAATACACACAGCTTTCTAGAGAATTCAGTTTCTGTGCTCATCCTGTTCCTGAGAAGTGCTGACTGCTGGGGCTGGCATGACAGAATAACTGGAGGGAGCAGGGAAGGTCCCTGGTGAAAGTTGTTCAGACAAGGGGCATGTACCAGACTGGATTTTCTTCCCAGGATCACAGAGCAGCTTGGTGGAAGAACCAGGACTCTCATCTCAGTGCTCACATGAGTTTTCAATAATAGGAATAAATAGGAATACGATGTGTGTGTATAGAGCTTCTACAGAGCTAAAGGGACACATGACTTAACCCAGATCTCATAGCTCTAAGTGTCCAAGCCTGACTAAAACCTATGCCTCCCTCGAAGGAGACTACATTTGATTATCATCCTCATAAAAGGCAATGTGGAAATGGAAGTAATCAGATGGGGGTGGTGGTGAAGGTGAAGGAAGTAATCAGATGGGGGTTGAGGGATGGAGAAGGAGCAACTGGGTGGGGGCCCTCCATTCTATGGATGGGTAAAGCGAGCCTGGGATCAGTTAAATACAAAGCTTAGAACTACCCAGAGGGAAGGCAGTGTGGCTAGTGCTTTTCAGCCCAAACTGAGCAGTGAACTAAAGAAAAAGCAGAGCAGACAGGTAGGGCAGAAGAGGATGGGAGGCCCTCCCTCTTCTCTCCAGGTAGAGGCCAAAGCTAGCAGAGCTCCTGGGATGGAAAGGACGACTGCTCCCTGTGGAGCTCCCCATTCCCCTCTGCCAGCCCCACAGCCCCTCTTCTAAGAGCTGAGGCTCTGATTTCCAGTTCAGCCCAGAAGGGTTAACCAGGTGCAGAGGCACGTAGTCAGAGAGGCGCTGGGGATCAACTGTCAGCCCCTCCCAGGTTGAGGAAGGGACTGGGAGCCAGAATCAGGGTGGATCTCTGCCCTGGTCAGAACACCGGCTTATCTCATTATCTGAGAACTTGGAGCGGCTTCCCAGCTATGATTTTTCATGCATGGAGGCAATCAGCAACCAGAGATGAAGTGTGAGAAGCACAGCCTCATACAGCCCAACTCTCTCCACTGCTCTCAGCCGCCTGTAGCCAGCCAAGCCCGCCCCTGGATGCTGTTACCTCCACCCCCATTCTGCCCACACTGCCAGCCTCACTTCCAGAAGCTGAGCTCCAGTCCTGTGGGCTCAGGCTCCGTTTTGTCTGTACCAGAGAGCCCAAACTCCTCACCTGTCATTTGGGGCCCTCCATGATCCTTATGCCAACCCACTTCCTGGCCTCATCTCCCACAGTTGCCCTTCCTACACCTCTAGGCTCCATCCAACACCCCCACTTGCTGTTCCTAGACACCCCTATGTGTTCCAGTCACCCCAAATTTGCTTTGATCATCACCTCTCCAGGAACCACCTAATCCCATCTTGCACCTCCAAGGACAAAACCCAGCAGGAGCCTCCATCATCCCTCTCCTGGATCACAGCATCAGCCTCACACACAGAGCTCCCTGATCCCTCCACTGCTCTCCTCACTCATTCCTCACAGCAGCCAGTATGTAACTCAGCTCAAACATGAATGGATCATGTTATTCTGTTGCAGAGGTCCAGACCTCAGGACAAGGGAATGAGATTAGAAGCACGGTGTGTTCGTGAGCAGCCCTGTGAAGGGTTTCTTTTTTTTTTTTTTTTTTAATTATTTATTTTTGGTTACGCAGGGTCTTTGTTACTGCGAGCAGGCTTTCTTTAGTTGCAGCAAGCAGGGGCTACTCTTCATTGCAGTGGAATGGCTTCTCATTGCGGTGGCTTCACTTGATGCAGAGCACAGGTGTATGGGTTTCAGTAGTTGTGACACACAGGCTCTGAGGCATGTGGAATCTTCCTGGACCAGGGATTGAACCCATGTCCCCTGCACTGGCATCAGACTCTAATCCACTGTACCACCAGGGAAGTCCAAGGGTTTCTTACACTATGAGAAAATTATACTTAATATGAGCATTTTCAAAATTTCCCCCTCCCATGTAACACTTTCCTTCTATCCTAGATTTCATCCAAGCTTCATACAACTACTCAACATTGGGGTGTGTTCACGTTTTCTCTGTACTAGTGCTCAAAAGAAAGAACAGTGTCCTATCAAGGGAACTGGACAAAGGGTTCTTTATGGTAGAGCTGAGATGCAGCATACTGAGGACAACTGAACAGTGGGCAACCCTGGACAGGAGTAAAACAATATGCTCTCTTTCTGGCTTATTCAAGAAGGTGTGCCAGATACTCATAGTTGTCATTCTGCCCCCTCTCTGCTCACAAGACTCTGATTTTGTTCAGGTTGTAATTGGTCATGTGTTGTAGGGGATGTCTTACACCCATTGGAGTGCCCACTGGCTCAATCTGGACTTGTCTAAGGTAGACATGGTGATGATTCCATCACTCCTGCCAGTGATTATTGAGAAACAGGCCCAGGATACTTTCCAGGCCAGTGAGATGTCCAGAAAAGTCTGCTCAGGACTTCTGGGAAATATTTCCTTGTTTTTAAAGCAACAGGGGGAAATAAATAGCCATTTTGTTCCTCTTAATGTTGTTAGAGTGTGACTCCTGCAAGTGTGACAGACATGTTGGGCTCGGAGGGTACCAGCCTAAGAGAACAAGACAACCTGCTGAGGATGGCAGAGTCAAAAGGTGGGAATAACCTGGGTACCTAATGACATCACTGAGCTACTGAAAGAACCAACCCTGGAACAATTCGTTATACCTGTGTTCGATAACAAACATCCTGCCATTTAAACCTCTTATCTTTGGTCTCTCTGTTACTTGCAGCCAAATACATCCTAACCAAAGAAGGTGACCCTTTTGGAGGCAGGAAAAAATTGATTCTTGGTTTTCCTGTTGAGATTTCCTTTGCCATTCTTATATTTAAAAAAACATACAGCTGAAAGGTAATATAATCTTACCCCTTGATTTATAGAAGGAAAAAACAAGGTTGGGTTTTCCCAATGGCTCATCAGGTAAAGAATCCAACTGCAATGCAGGAGACATGGGAGATATGGGTTCAACCCTGGGAGGGGAAGATCCTCCAGAGAAGGAAATGACAACACACTCAAGTATTCTTGCCTGGAAAATTCCACAGACAAAGGAGCCTGATGGACTATAGTCCATGGGGTCACAAAGAGTCACACACGACTGAGCACATAAATAAAGAAGGTGACTTTCCATAGCTGTACAAGGAGCTAACATCTTAGATCCTTGTCCAGGGCTCTCAGCACACCATTGCTCTTCCCTAGCTTCAAGTGGTTCAGCCATGGCACAGCTGACTAACATAACTCACATTATCCATGAGTGGCTTTGTTCATGCTGTACTAAGAACTTCCACATATGCTCTCCTTTAGATCTTCACAACTGCCCTAGGAAGTAACAGTTTTCAGGTGCATTTTTTCAGATGAGAAAAGTAAGGTCCAAGAAAAGAGGGCAAGCGCAAGGTCACAGACCTTTGTCTGCAAGGGATTCAATCCAGGTGTAACAAAGTTCACAGCAAAATGAATCAAGCATGTGAGGATCTGTGCTCCTTGGATATGGGAACCGGGAGGCTTGCGTGTTGGTTTGACTGCAGCTTGGGGGAAATCCTTTCTCGTTGAGTAGGGTGGATCCTCCACACGCCCCTGACTTACCTCCACAGGGCGTGTGAGGCTTAAAGATAAAGTTTGCAAAGTGTGTGGATCTGTTTGCTCCAGATCCTACAAAGCAGGACGGTTAGTGCCAAAGCTGAGGGGGACGTGGCTTTAAATGAGCTCTACCATTATGGGCCTCTTTTCACCCTCCTATCACCCCACCCTGACCCACCCAGCTTCAGCCAGCGATGGTCCCACCAAGGCAAAGGCTGCAGGAGCAGGCCTGTGGTTTCCAGAACACCTGGGAGAGGCTGTGGGCAGCTGGGTGATTTCCAAATTAATTGTAGGAGAAACCTAACAAAACAATCTGCAGGCTAAGCGTCCCGGGAGCTCTCCATGAGACTGACAGCCTGGAATCCAGCAAGTACAATGCAGCGACCACAGACGGGAGGGCCTTTCCTCCTTGAGGGGAGGAGGGCCGACTTCCTTCCAACAGGGGCCAGTCTGGGCCTGCAGCCGGCCTGATAGGAGAGCAAAACCCCAGAACTGAAACAGGCTTTCCACCCAAACCCCAAACTATAATGAACATAAATGACTTTTCCGAAACACTACTACAAGGTTGGTTGGCCGGTGAGTTACATGCCCTGGCAGACACCTCGCTTCTCAGTAAGTGGCTTTCAAATCTCTCACTCTCTTTTTTTGTAAATTGTATTTATTTATTTTGGCTGTGCTGGGTCTTCCCTGCTGTTGAGGCTTTTGTCTAGTTTCAGTGAACAGGGGCTACTCTCTAGCTTCAGTGCGTAGGCTTCTCATCGCAGTGGCTTCTCTTGTTGCAGAGTATGGGCTCTAGGGCATGAGGGCTCAGGAGTCGTGGTTCTCAGGCTCTAGAGCACAGGCTCAACAGCTGTGGCGCATGGGCTTAATTGCTCCGAGGCATGTGGGATCACTCTGGAGGGATCGAACTTATGTCCCCTGCATTAGCGAGTGGATTCTTGACCACTGAGCCACCAGGTAAGCCCTTTCAAGTCTCAGTTTGAAGATTTCCTCCTAAATCTATCCTCAGGAAACTTGGGCTGCCCCCCACTACACACAAATGCATGAAATGAATCGAGAGTCTGATATACTGTTAGTAAGGGTCAAATCTGAACACTGTTCGGTACTTTCCTATTTTCTGAGCAGTTGCCCACCTTTGTCACAAACACACTGGTTCGAATCCTGGCTCCAGTACCTGTGCAAGTCTAGCCTCAACTTCCTCAACAATAAAATGGGCACAACAATGCCTTCCGTCTCTGATACCAGTCACAATGGCTAACATTCAGTGAGCTGCAGTGGGGGTAGGGGGGTGGTGGGCACTATCTAGTGCTTTCAGTCTCCACAAACTCCCCTGAAAGGTAGTGACCGTGAAGTAGAACAGGAGGAGCAGTTTGAAGCCAGGCATTTGGGCACCAGAACTTCTAATTGATAATACTTTGCATCATGAGGCTCCTGGGTTAGAGGAGCACTAGGCTAGAAGTCAAAAGACTCAGGGCTGCTCTCTGATTGCATGGCCAACCTTCAAGATGGTGCCGAAGAAAGACAAGGAAGCCCAAGAAGTCAACCTGGAAGTTTAATTTGGATCTTAATCATCCAGGAGAAGATTCTGGAAATTTTGAACCGTTTCTATGTGAGAAGGTTAAAATGAATGGAAAACCTGGAAATCTTGGGAATGTTGTTTGCACTGAATGCTTCAAGAATAAAATCATGGTTGTTTCTGAGAAACAGTTCTCTAAAAGGTATCTAAAATATCTTACCAAGAAATACCTTAAAAAGAACAATTTTGGTGACTGGCTTCAAGGGTTGCATCTTATAAACTTATAAACTTCGTTACTTCCAGATTAGTCAAGATGAAGACGGACCTGAGTCTGAGGAGTAGTGAAGCCATCCCTTATAGGCCTTTGCTTGCCAATAAAACAAATGAAGCATACAAGACAAAGAAAGATCCAGAAATTGACTTAGTTTATCAGTGAATGGAAAACATTGTACACAATATGTTTCTAAATAGTCCATGGGTAAAAGAGAAAGTCTAGAAGTTGGGGGAGAAATTAAACATGGAAGTGAATGAAAATGAAAATACAGCATACCCAAAGTTGTGGGAAATAGCAAAAATAAAATGCTGAGAGAAATTCATAGCACTAAAGGCATACATTGTGAAAAATGGAAAATCTCAAATCAATAACCTAAGCTCCACCTCAAGAAAATAGAAAAAAAGAATCCAGTCAGTAATATTATAACTGTATGGTGACAGATGGTAACTAGACTTATCAGGGTCATTATTCTGTAACATACAGAGCTCTTGAATCACTTATATACCTAGAACTAACATACTGTTGTAGGTCTATTAGGCTGGAAGGAAAGAAGGAAGGAATCAGGGAATGGTGGGAGGGAGCAATAAAGAGTCAAAATCATTGAAACTGAAGATGGAAAAACAATAGAGAAAATCAAGGAAATAAAGAGCTAGTTCTTTGAAAAGATGAATAAAATGGTAAAACCTCTAACAAAACTGATTAAGGAAAAAAGACACAATCACCAGTATTAGGAATGAAATGGAAGCTATCACCACTACCCTACGGATATCAAAGTATAATAAGGGAATTCTACAAACAACTAAAAACACATAAATTTGACAACTTAGATAAAATAAACCAATGTCAAAAAAACAAAAAATACCACAACTTACTCAATATGAAATAGATAATTTGAATAGCCTTCTAAGTATAAAGGAAATTGAATTCATAATTTTTTAAAACTCCCCAAAAGAAATGTCCAGGCCCAGATGATTTCACTAGAAAATTCTATCAAAATTTTAAAGAAATACCAATAACACAATCTCTTCCAAAAAATAGAAGAGGAAAAAATACGTCCAATTTATTTTCTATAAAGCTAGTATTAACCTGATGACAAAATCAGATTAAGGTCATATGAAACAACAACCATAAACCAGTATTTCTCATAAATATAGACAGAAAAGTCTTCGATAAAATATTAGCAAATAGAATTCAGTGATATATGAAAATAATTATATAGCATAACCAAACACAGTTGACTTCAGAGGACGTGAGGCTAGTTCAATAGGAAAAATTAATTACCACAAGCCACCATATTGATAGACTAAAGAAGAGAAAAATCACATAATCATATCACTGCATAAAAAGCATTTGACAGAATTAATACCTATCATGATAAAAACACTCAAAAATATAGGAACAGAAAGGTTCTTCCTCAACTAGACAAGGAATGTGTACCAAAAATCTACAGCTAACATTATACTTAGGACTGAATATTTTTCCCAAAGATCAAGCTCAAGGCAAGATGTCCATTCTCATCACTCTTATTCAACATAGTACTGGAAGTTCTACCCAGTACCAAAAAAAAAAAGTCTAGAAATTAAGAGTTACATAGAATGGAAAAGAAGAAATAAAACTGTCTCTATTTTCAGAGGACATGACTGTCTACAGTGAAAATCCAAGGGATTCCATAGGGAGAAAACAACAACAACAAAACTCCTAGAACTAATAAGTGAGTCCAGAAAAGTCTACAAGCTATAAGACAAACATATCAAACAATTATATTTCTATGTATTAACAATGAAAGTGTGCATACCAAAATTAAAAATATAATACCATTTATAATCACCCAAAAAAAACAGGTGGTAAATCTAACAAAACATGTACAGAACTTGTATGTTGAAAAGTATAACATACTGATGAAAAAAAACAAAGAAAGTCTAAACAAACAGAAATCATATGCACGGTTGGAAAACTCAACATATGAAGAAGTTGATTTTTCCCGAAGTAGACACACAGGTTTAAAGTAATTCCTATCAAAATTTCAGCATGAGTTTTTACTGATATAGACAGGATCACTCTAAAATATACGTAAAGGCAATGGAACTAGAATAGTTAAAACAATTTTGAAAAAAGAGTATATTTTTAGTCAGTTTAGACTGCTATAATAAAATACCAGACTTGGGGGGCTTATAAACAATAAAAAAATTATTTCTCACAGTTCTGGGAGAGTGCCAGCATAGCCAAGTTCCGGTGAGAACCCTCTTCCAGGTGCAGACTTCTGACTTCTCATTATATTCTCACATGGTGGAAAGAGGACAAGAGAGCTCTCTGGGGTCCTTTAAAAAGGACACTAATTTCATTCATGAGGGTGCTACCCTGACCTAATGACCTCCAAAAGGCTCCATCTCCTAATACTCTCACATTGGGAATTAGGATTTCAACATTTGAATTTTGAAGGGACATGAATATTTAGTCCATTTCAGGGAGAGGAATCATTTAACCAATTTCAACACTTCTTATATCCTATAGTATTCAAGACCATATTGGTATTGGTAGAGGAACAGACACACAGATCCATGAAAAAGAATGCATTGCTATGCTAAGTCACTTCAGTCGTGTCCGACTCTGTGCGACCCCATGGATTGCAGCCTAACAGGCTCCTCCGTCCATGGGATTTTCCAAGCAAGAGTACTGGAGTGGGGTGCCATTGAACCCCAAAATAGACCCACACATAAATAACCAACTGATTTGGGACAAAGGTGAAAAAGCAGTCCAACAAAGGAAACACACCCTTTTCAACAAATGGTGCTGGAGCAACAGGACATCCAAAGGCCAAAAAAAAAAAAAAAGAAATTTGATCCTCAATCTAAATTTCATACTTTATGTAAAAATTAACTTTATGTGGATAATGGACTTAAACATAAAATGTAAAAGTACACAACTTTTAGAAAAAAATGGGAGGAAAATCTTTGGGATGTAGAATTAGGCAAACAAAAAGTTCTTAGAAATGACACAAAAAAGCACAATGCATAGAAGAAAAAAAGTGCTAAATAGGACTGTTAACATTACAAACATTTGTCTAGGAAAGACTGTTAAAAGGAAGAAAAGACAAACCACAAACCAGAAGAAAGTATTTTCAAACCACATGTTTGACAAAAGATGCCTATCTAGAATATATAGACAAATCTCAAACTCACCAGTAAGGAAACAATCCAACTACAAAATGGACAAAAGAGATATCGCACCAAAGAGGATACACAGATGGCAAATAAGCACATGAAAAGATGTTCAACATCATTAGTCAACAGGGAAATGCAAATTAAAACCACAATGTAATATTGCTACATACCTATCACAGTGACTACAAAAAAAAAACAGTGACAACACCAAATGCTGGTAGGGAGTTAGAGAAACTGGATCAGTCATACAATGCTGATGGGTATGTAAAATAGTACTGCTGCTCTAGAAAACAATTTAGCAGTTTCTTATAAAGTTAAATAGGTAACAACCATACAATTCAGCAATTGCACTCAGGGGCATTTATCCCAGAGAAATAAAGACTATGTTCACACTAAACTTCCTATGATAACAGCCTCAAAACTAGCCTCCTGACTTCTAGTCAAGCGCTCAGTCCTCTACACCCAGATCCACAGCAGAGCTGCATTTAAGTTCCATTCTCTTGAGCATGACTAGTCTGTTAAATGTGACAGGTGAAAGTCATTCAATCCAGTGCTGCCTGGATGTGCAACTCCAGGGTCACCATGCACATAATACAATACTGTCAACTCTCATCTCAGATGTCTGCTTTCACTCCCAGAACATCCTCTTCAAGGCACCCCAACATCCAAGCCAACTAACCACGCCTCTGACAAAACCAGGAAGGAGCAGAGTAGGGAAAATCTTGTCTACAATGGGTTCTCAACTCAGCATGTCCACCCTATTCCTTCTGCCTTTGCCAGTAGACAAATGGCAAGAAAGGAGACGGGACCTACTCAAGACGACCCACCAGGTCAGTGGCAGAACAGGACTCTGAGCTGTCAGCACTAAGCTGGTGGCAGTGGGGCCCATCCACCCACCTTGCATGGAAGCAGCCCAGGGAATTAGCGCTGATGCCAACGCCCCATTCTGGAGCTCCTGACACTTCTTGGACCTAGGCCCTTTCGAAAGGAGCATTTCAAATAGGAGCCATCAACACTTACAGAGGGTGGGTCTTAATCCATAGAGGATCACTAGCTTCACCCAAGTGATGGGATATCCATCGGCACCTCCCATTCTTCTACCAATTATCTATCTGCTAATTATCTGGGATTTAGACTTGACACGGAGCAACATGGTCATTAAACACATATTTGCACAGCTTATTCATGTTAGTGGGGCTGCTCAGTCTAACTGGACACGCCCACAATGCTGCACAACATATTTACATTTGGTTGGCTGTCAACAGCCAATAAAGGACTGCAGGATGTGTTTCCTTCCAAAGTGACTTGGCTCTCAGCAAAAGCTTTCTGCAGGCAAGCTGGGTGTCTTGGCTTTTTGGCAGTACTGACTGAGGCTTAACTCAGAGCATGCATTCAATCACTTGTCAGATATTCATTAGCTCGAGCACTATAGCAGCCATAACACTGGCTCCAGGAGATTTTACAAAGGTGAATGAGACACTGTTCCTGCCACCGCAGAGTTTACCACCAATCAAGGAAACACGTGTAAGCAGAGAGAGCTAAGGGCCCTGAGAGAGGGGAAAACAGCATGCCATGTGAACACAAGCCCAGGAGAGATCTGTTTGGCCTAAAAAATAAAGGGAGGCTTAATAGAGGAGGTGGCATTTTCAGCACAGAAACAGATTGAGAGAGGAACTAGAAAAGCAAGGGCCCAGAGATGTGCCAGCAGAACAGGTGTGACTCAGTGTGGATGGCACACGTGCCATAGGTGGGAGGGAGATGCCCTGGGTCGTATCACAGAGGGCACTGAATGTACTGCTAGGGTTTGGAAATGTTTCTGCTGGTTATGAAGAACATGGAAGGAATTTTGCTTTGGTGTGTGGGTGGGTGTTGGTAAACTTTTAATTGAAGTATAGCACACATACAGAGAAGTGCAAACCTTTTCACCAACTGACCACACCTCTGTAAACAGCATCCAGCTAAAGAAAGAAATCATTACTAAAAACCCAATAGCACTCTTTCAGGAACTACCCAATCACAAGAGAAAACAGTATCCTGATCTTAACACCATAAAATAGTTTTCCGTATTTTATTGTTTTTGGCTTCTTTCACCGAACACAATGTTTTCAAGACGCATCCATGTTGCCATATATAAAAGTAGTTTTTTTTTCATCTTTATGTTAATATCCCATTGTATGAAGATATGACAATTACTAATATTAATGAGCATCACCTGGTTTCCAGTTTGGGGCTATAAAACTTCTTGCATCTGACTTCTGGTACTGGTATGGATGTCCATCTGTTTGGTACATATCTAGGAGTGGAATTGTGGGTCATGGGGTATGCATGGGCTTCCCGGGTAGCTCAGCTGGAAAAGAATCCGCCTGCAATGCAGGAGGTCCCAGTTTGAGCCCTGGGTTGGGAAGATCCCCTGGAGGAGGGCATGGCAACCCACTCCAGTATTCTTGCCTGGAGAATCCCCATGGACAGAGGAGCCTGGCAGTGCAGACAGTCCATAGGGTCACAAACAGTTGGACAGGATTGAAGTAACTAAGCACGGAACAGGGTATATATATGTCTACTTGAATAGATACTACTAGTCTTCTACAGTTGTTTTGTCCATTTACACACCCACCTAACACAGAGTGAGGTGCTTAGAAAAGGGGGAGCTGGCACACAGGAACCAGCCAGGAGGCCAAGCAATACAGCCCTGGGGAGGCATAATGAAATCAGTTGCAACAGAACTGGAATTTAAAAAGGCTGATAAAAAGAGGCAGTATAGGGTGGAACACGTCGGATGAGGAGGCAAGGGAGAAGTGTACTTGAGAGATAGAGAAAAGTTCCTGTATGGGGTGGCTGGTTGGGTGAGGGGTGTTAGGTTTGAAGGCAGGAGAAAAACATCTTAGTTTGGGACACATTGTGTTGAGATGCAGGGCTGATGAGATGATGATGTCCAATAAACTGCTGGCTACCTGGTCTGTTTGCTAAAGGATGAGGTCAAGGCTGGAGACACAACGTTAGAATTTATCATCACAGAGACAGGAATTGAAGCCAGGGGTGTGGCTGAGGTTTCCCAGGAGGTGCTGTGTGGAATGCAGAGGAGGCTGAAGACCAGCCGCCCACCTTGAGGGGATGAGAGGAGGAAGAGGAACAAGAGACAACATCGCTTCCCTCTGAAACGCTGGCGGGGGCTGTGAGGCGTGAGTCAGGCCCTCCGAGCCCCAGCAGCATCCAGGGGTCCGACTCACCAGCCACAGTTGCCTCCTGAATGAACTTGCATCACTAACCTCAAGGCTGAGTTGCGAAATCCGCATCAGATTGCGTACCTCTGGCGGCGTCCTAGGGACAACGGGCACCAAAGACTCATAGCATCTCGGGGCAGGGAGTTCTCTTCCCACCACCACAACTGCCCCGCCAAGATGGTATCCAGCACCCCAGGCAGGAAACTCAAATTTCCCACGGCAGCCCATTCCACAGTTGAGCAAGTGAGACAAGAAAAACCTTCCCTTATAAATGCCATCTCATGACACTGGAAGTCAAAAGAAGAGAAAACAGCAACCCTTCAATGGTGAGGACCCTGGATAGAGTAAGATGCAAGGGGCTTTGTATTCTGGAAAATCTTTCTACTAACGTGTCCCTGACCACCTTCCTGTTGGGGTCATGGAGCTCCACTCCTCACCGGAAGCTGCAGTGATTTCACTACCGCTCGCACCTGGGCTGGGTATGTGCTCATCCGCTGCAGGCATTCCTCTGGCTTCATCAAGCAGTGAGTCCTGCCCTGGATGGTGGCCAGGCTCTCAGGACTGAGGCGGTGCATGCCACGGCACAGATCCACTGGGCTGGACACGCGGAGAGAACGAGCGGCGGCTGGCAGAGAGCGAGCCCACTGTGAGCACAGCAGGCACCATGCCATGCGGTTCAACATTTTTTTTTTTTTCTAAATATTTACCTGCACCCGCTATGCGTGGGTCTCTGGAGAAGAAGAAGGAAGTCAGATAGGATTAAGAAATGACTTCCCCCATTCCCCATCTTGGGGAGAGCCGTACAAGAAATGGGTGTAAGAGACAGAGACGGTGGCTGGAAAAAAAAAAAAAAAAGTTTTTTTTTTGGTCTTGCTTTTAGAAATTTTCAAAACACCCACCTAAGCAACCTCTGCTGCTGCTGCTGCTAAGTCACTTCAGTCGTGTCTGACTCTGTGCGACCCCATAGACGGCAGCTCACTAGGCTCCTCTGTCCCTGGGATTCTCCAGGCAAGAATACTGGAGTGGGTTGCCATTTCCTTCTCCAATGCATGAAAGTGAAAAGTGAAAGTGAAGTCGCTCAGTCGTGCCCGACTCTTAGCGACCCCACGGACTGCAGCCTACCAGGCTTCTCCATCCATGGGATTTTCCAGGCAAGAGTACTGGAGTGGGGTGCCATTGCCTTCTCCAAGCAACCTCTGCATGATCTGAAATATGGAGATTTGGTTTCTGGAAAAGACATCAAAGGAAAACTGTCCTTGAGCCTTGAAAGAGAGGGTCTCATCAGCCACTATTAACTGACAGCATGAGCCTCCAATGTGTTATCCTTGGATACACATCTGCCAGCTGAAGAGACGCCTCACTTTCTCCCGACTACCAACCATCCAGTCCATCAGACCACAGACAAGATTCTTAGGAATTTTCCAAAACCGGCAGACTTTGGAAGTGGCTAGCTTCTATCCAAGTTGACAGAACAGGGTTAACTTTCTGGTTCTACAGAATCCTTTTTCCTTGCCTTTGCTTTATATAGATGCTCATCTTGCCTATTATTATACACCACACCCGCTGTTTTCTCAATACGCTTCCCATCATCTTCATCCTATTACTTTGATGCCCTATGGGCATGCTGCTGCTGCTAAGTCGCTTCAGTCGTGTCCGACTCTGTGTGACCCCATAGACGGCAGCCCACCAGGCTCCTCGTCCCTGGGATTCTCCAGGCAAGAACACTGGAGTGGGTTGCCATTCCTTCTCCAATGCATGAAAGTGAAGTCGCTCAGTCGTGTCCGACTCTTCATGACCCCACAGACTGCAGCCTACGAGGCTCCTCCGTCCATGGGATTTTCCAGGCAAGAGTAAAGGAGTGGGGTGCCATTGCCTTCTCCACCTATGGGCATAAGAATTGCCTAATCCACAGGCATGGAATTCCACCCAGCATAGCATATGACCTGTGCGGGGTCATACCTGTAAAAGTGGTATGGGGATGGCCCGTGGTCATGGGATGAATAGCTTGATAATCACCTAATGAAGTTGGAGGCAGCCAGCCTCACAGACTGCTGAAATGCCCTTCTAAAGGCACAATTGATATAGGCAACACGCTGAAGGAACAGAGTGCCATTCTTCAGGATGCAGTGCATTTATTAAATCAGAGACCTCTATAGTGTGTGCACCCCAGCAGGAAGGACAGATGGCCTGGGAGGCAGCTGTGGCTCCACCATTACCCAGTGTCCTACTATATGCATCTTTGTGCTTCCCAGCCCAGCACCTCTGGGCTCTGCAGGGTCACGCCTACTCAATCTCATATGAAGCTACCAGTATGGGAATATGTATTACAGTTTATCAGTTGGACTTCTTGATTAGAATTTATTTTACTAATCAGTGTTTTACTAATTATCTCATCTTCTTGATTGTGGTGGTGGTTTCACTGGTATATGCCTATGTCAAAACTCATCAAATTGTACATTTTAAACAATTGTGCCTCATAAATCTGTTAAAAAGAAAATTTGACGATGTGAAATGCATGATCTCAAAAGAAAAAAATGTTGAGATTATTTCAATAGAGAAGGTGGTAAAAATATAAAAAATAGATGAGGGATGAGGGATGGTATGGGGAGGGAGGAGGGAGGAGGGTTCAGGATGGGGAACACATGTATACTTGTGGTGGATTCATTTTGATATATGGCAAAACCAATACAATATTGTAAAGTTAAAAAATAAAAAAAAAAATTTTAATTAAGCAAAAAAAAAAAGAAAGAAAGAAAGGGAATTCATCAGAGAGGATTTTTAAGTTGTTTACTATGGTGTATGTTTATGGGCCGGTCTCCCTCTGGTCACTTCCACACCGTCTTTTAAAAAAGGCTGCATTGCTAATTCTTTTATGTGTAAGTGGATTTTCCTGAGAATAATGAAGGGAGCAAAGCATGAGTTGTGCGTCTGTGTTGATGCAAGGCAAAAACAGATTACGTGGAGAGGCTGGAGCTAAAGACTTCAGTGTAAATCCCTGGAAATGAGCAAAAAATTCCAGAACTGAAAGAGCTTCAAAGTCTATGGAATTGATGAAGTTCAAGTTGAGATTTCCCAGAGGTCAAGAAGGATCCGGTTAATATCTAGTTCTAGGTGGAAGAAATAGGAAATAGCATAAGATAAATGATATGATGAAAAAATGGAGTGGAGAGTAAAAAAGACCCAGAGAAGAGTGGAAGAATTTAGAAAAGCTTGAGGGACTGCTAGGCTGAGAGGCTATCCCCCACCCCTCAACCACCACCCTAGAGAAACTGAGAATGAGCCCCCAGCAGAAATCAAGGGTTTTTCTTTCCTGTCCCTCTTCCCAGTTTTCTAAATTAACTATGTTGGCCCAGAGAAACAACTGAGATGGGAACTCTCATGAAAGAAGATACTATCATCTTTGTGGGAGAGAGAGAGGCTAGAACAGAGACTAGTAGGGCCTTTGTCCAATACCCCAGACCATCTGTTTGGTGTTGTAACTGGCTCTGGGAAAAAACCCAACCAAGCAATTCAGGGGCCATGGATTGGATTATTAAGAGAGTTCAGAAAAACTGAAGAACAGTCCTCAACACTGGTTCATCAGTCATATCCCACCCCAACCCTGCATCCAAGGTTGGCCAAGCCTTTCCTTTGTGTTAGAGCTGATCTAAATAGCAATGCTGAGCCTCTAATCAGACACTGAAGCCACAGTGCTGTCCTGGAGCAGAACCTCACCTTCTGGAGCAAATCCTGTCTGAGAGTTTGTCCCTTTGTTCAGGAGAGGTCTACCAATGGAAGAAAATCAACTGCGAACCCCACACAGCCAACTTTTGAGATTTCAAAAAAAAAAAAAATATATATATATATTTTTAATCCATTTTATAAATGAATGAAATAGAAACACAGAGCTCTGTTAATGCAATGTAGAAAGATTTATCTGTGAATAATAATTTGTCTAAAGAGGGGAGAATAAGAATTGAGTCCAAGCCCCTCATTCTCTTCTTGTTTTTCAGCATCAGTGTGGAGGGAGGAAGAGGAACAAAGAGGGAGCATGTGGTAGGTAAAGGTTCTGACTATTCAGTCCATAGTACTCCAGGGTTAACCTTAATCTCTCCTTTTCCTGAGACCCAGGTAGACATCCACAGTCTGCTAGAGCTCACCCTCTTAGAAAGCAAAGCCCTCATCGGAGAGAGTCACAGGAAGGAGTTACAACCTACCGCACTTCGCTGGTTCCCTGCTAGGTCCGTCCTAGGAGTGGAAGAACGGTGGAGCTGGCCGGTGGGTCTTGCCCACCAGGTGGCAGTGTGAGACACAGTGTAATGGATATCCGGAGGCAGACCTTTGGGGTCCTGATTTGGGACAGATTGTTTTAACTTTTCTAAGGCTCAGATTCCTCCTCGAGATACACTTGACCTTCATCCCTCACAGCTGTCCCATACTTGAGCCTGTCTATTGTCACTGTTTGACCTTGCATGCTAATGCATGGGGCTCTTGAAGTCTAGTCTCCCAAGAGCCTCCCTCAGAGGGCAGTTTTTTCCCCCTAATCATTTATTCATCTATTCTTTGTTCCTTTGTTCATTTACACAAAATTTTCCCTTTAACAAAAACACCGAGTATCTGCGATACATAAGCCACTGAGCACAGAGCTGTGCTAGATTCAAAGATGCATCAAAAGCTTCCCCAATTATCTAGAAGACTGGTTCATTTGGTTTTGCTCAGTCTCCTATAAGACTCTTTGCTCCTTCCTTCCCTACATGTGACCAAGTCTTCTGATTTCCTAGGAGAATTTTCCAGAAAGGAGTGCACATGACATGGGACCTGCTTGCTCTTTGGGAAAGCAGGTATTGACGAATCTCTTGTCTTGTCCCCCTCTTCCTAGCATGGATTCTGTAATTGCAGGGCCCCCGCGCAACCATGGTTGACATGGGAGGGTAATTCTACAGGGAAGGGAATGTGAGAGGAACCCTCAAGGAATAAAAGTAGCATCTTCGAGTCAGTGATATGGAGAAGGTGGCTCCTGCCCAGCCTGCTGAGCCCTCACATCCCCGTCCTGCTCCCAACCGTAGTTTATACATCCTGTTTTTGCAGCCATCTGGGCAGGCTTCTTGATGAGGACAGTTTGTGGAAGACCCCTGCTGGGAGCATCATGATAGGGTGATTGTAGCAGTCACCTTCCAATGTCTGGGAGGTTGGGAAGTTGCAGTGGCCTCCGCATTCCTTTGCCTTCCACAGTTCAGAGCCCTCCCCTCCCTCAGAGGTTCCTTGTCACTGGGGAACTCAGCCAGCAGGTGTGCTGAGCTGGTAGCCTATCTTCCTCAGCCCTGACCTCCAGGGGCTCCTGGAGACACAAGTCACAAAAAGAGCTCATTTCCGAATTATGGAGGACAGAGAAAAGGAGGAAGCAACTTACCAAGCAACTGAGGCAGACTACCAAGGAAATCTTCCAGGACTACTTCAGAGTCTCTTGTGGACACACAGGACACCCACAGACTCCCAAGCCCTGTAGAGCATCATAGACAAACCACAGGGGCTGCAGTCCAGAGCAGTTCCCAAGTCCCGAAGTTCAAAGGGACTCTTTGCAGCAGAAATGGAGCCAGCTCTTTCAGGGTCTCCCCTCTCAGCACAGTGAGTCCCTGGGGCTACTGTCCTGGCCTTGGGTGGCTGGTCCCCACTAGGGTCTCTCTTTGTCTTATTCAGTACATTCCCAGTCCATATTCAGGCTAAAGAATCCCCACTGTAGCCCCAGTCCACTCTGATCTTGAATCCCACCCCTAACTCAGGCCTACATTCAACCTCTCTCAACCTCTCTCCTACTCTGTCACCCTAGACAGGGCCTGCGCCAGTGTCCTTCTCTGAACCCCGGGATGAAGTACAGTCTCTCAGGCCTAACTCCCAGAGCAGCACTTACAGCATAAGCAGCTGGAACTCTTGGTCCAAAGATCTCAGGAAAACTTTCATCCTCTCACTCCCAACATTCCTCAGTGTAACGTGGCCTCTTTGCCCCCAAGTACCAGGCTCCATAATGGCTGGAGAATCTCCTACTAGCATTGAGATCTGGGGGTAGCTTGAGCACCACCTTTCAAAGAGTTTCATCCAACACTGGGCCCTCCTGGTACAGAGACAGCCTTGGGGCAAACTGGCAGGAATTATGAACCTTCAGAGCCCTCTGTGGTGGGGCCAAAGCAGCAAGAAGAATCTTGGCCACAGGACACTGATGGAACCAGGGAATTTCCATGTGAAAGTGCTGGCAAAGTGACCCACAAGAACCCTGGCATGTTGCCTGAGGAAGAGCTCTCAAACAACCTAGGTTTTTAGAAAGCCACCCTGTGAGGAGTACGGGGTCTGACTCTGAGGAGACAGGAAGTGACTTGGTATGTCACCTGGGGATTCAAGGGAGAAATTAGATCAGAGGCAACTGGAAAACACCCTGAAGATTCACCTGGACAAGAAGTTGAGTAGATGACTCTGGCAGGAGCCCTATAGGTGAGTGTAGTTCATGGCCTGTGGCCACCTGTACACTGCCTCCTCCTGGGAGTCAGGAGCACCATCTGGATACCTCTTGGAAACGTAAAAAACAAATGATTTCTTTATTGTTGTTTGTGCTGGGTCTTCATTGTTGTGTGGGGGCTTTAGCTGTGGTGAGCAGGGGCTGCTCTTTGCTGCAGTGCATGGGCTTCTCATTGTGGTGGCTTCTCTTGTTGCAGAGCACAGGCTCTAGGCAGATGGGCTTCGGGAGTTGCAGCTTGAAGACTCGAAAGCTTGGCTCATTAGTTGTGCAGTACGGGCTTAGTTGCTCTGCAGCACATGGAATGTTTCTGGACCAGGGATCAAACCCATGTCCCCTGTATAGGCTGGTGGATTCTTACCCACTGTACCATCAGGGAATTACCCTCTTGGAAGTTTTCCTGCCTGATCCAGATGTTAGACAAGCACCAGAAGCCCGGACTATATGGTTTGGGGTACAGCAAAGTTAGGGCTTACCTCTCAAGCTCCTTGAATCCATAAACCATTTAGCTAATAGAGACTCAATCATGGCCTCTTCCTCAGCCCACCTTTCTCTCTCAGCCACCCATGGGATGAGGGATGGCTAAGCTGAGGGAGAAACCCTTGGCAGGTCAGGAGACAAGCTTATCACAAAAGTTCAGCCCCCATCTTGGACAGTCCTCTCCCGGTTGCTCAGCTGTGAACAAGGAAGCTCAGATGGCCCTGAGATGTTGGCCATGGTCCACACAGGACCTTAAGTCTGAGGAGAAGAGCAAACAAACTTTTTAGCTTCTCACACCCATCATCATGGACAAATTGTGGCAGAGTGGGAATGTACAGGGGACGAGAGAGGCAGTCTGGAGTCACTCCAAGTCAAATAATGGCAGGACATGACCCAAGAAATGAGAGTGGAGTCATGTCCCAACAGATTCCAGTCATGGAGGAGCAGAGACATAGAGGCAGAGAAAAGAGAGGAAGAGGTCTGGAGGGGAGCATCTTCTTTCTACTTTAGGAAAAGGATGCTGGAGATTAATTTAGGAATTCCTTTGAAGGCCAAAGAGTCCAGGGAAGAAGTCCAAGAAGACTGCAGCTCCTGAGCCACAATTGAAGGATGTCCTGAGGGCCAGTGAGCTGGGAGGTGCACAGAAACTGAATGGACGTCTGAGTGGTCAATGGGGTCCAGTGACCAAGGAATTGTCCTACCCCCTGAAGAGTGCTGGTTGCCCAAGATCTGGAACAGCCAAGCCTTAAAGAGTAACTTGCTGATGGACTGAGGCTGATACTGGAGATAGAGATGCAGAGCCAGTCTCAGGATTTTCCCATTGAAGTTCTCCTTGGCTCAGAGAGTCTGCCTGCTCCATTTCCTTCCATCCATAAATCAATTTGAGGAGAGCTGATATTCTATTTTAATGATACCATGTTCTCTAATTCACAAACACTGTAGATCTCTCAATGTATTTAGGCCTTCTTCAATTTCCCTTGGCAAAGTTCTATAATTTTCTGTGTACAAATATTACACATATCTTGATAAATTTTATCTCTTTTTCATATTTTTACATAAATGCTATTTTGAGTTTCTAGTTGTTCACTGCTAATATAGAGAGATAAAATTGATTTTTGTTTGAAATTCCTGGTGGTCCAGTGGTTAGGACTTTCACTGTCATGGGCCTGCGTTTGATCCCTGCTTGGGGAACTAAGATCCTTGCAAGCCATGTGGTGCAGCAAAAAAAAAATTTTTAACTTTTTTAATTTAAAAATTTTTGGTTTTTTCACCTTATATTTCATATAACTTTTGTTAAACTCACTTATTAGTCCTGTGGGGTTTTTTTGTTGACTATTTAGGACTTTCTACATAGATGTATCACATATAAATAAGGAAAATTATATTTCTCCCTTTCTAATCTGTGTGCTTTTTCTTTTTCTTGCCTTACTGCAATAGCTAGTACCTGCAGTACAATACTGGATAGAAGTGGTATGTATAGACATCCTTGTCTTCTTGATCTTAGTCTGGAAAGCATTCAGTCTTTCACACTAAGTATGATGTTGGCTGTAGATTTTTTTGTAGATGCCCTTTATGAGACTGAGGAAGTTCCATTCTATTCCTGGTTTTGTGACAGTTGTTACCAGATTGGCTATTTGGTCAAATGTTTTTTCAGCATCTATCAAAATGAGCATAGAGTTTTTCTTTTTCAGGTTGTAAATGTGGTGAATTACGTTGATTTATTTAATGTTAAAACCAACTAGACATTCCTGGGGTAAGTCCTACTTGGTCATGATATATTATCCTCTAATATGTTGTTGTATTAAATTTCCTAAAATTTTGTTTAGAATTTTTGCAAATGAGAGATAGTGGTCTATAGTTTTCTTTCTTGTAATATTTTTGTCTGGTTTGGGCATCATGGTAATGTTGGGGTCATAGAATGAGTTGGAAAGTATTCCCTCATTTTCAGGATTTTAAGAGCTTATTTAGAATTTTTTCCTTCCTTAAATATTTGATAGAATTCACCAGGGAAGTCATCTGCACCTGAAGTTTTCTGTGAGAAAAGGTTTTTAACTACAATTTTGATTCCTTTAATAGATATAAAGGCACTTCAAGTTATTTATTTCTTTAATCAGTTTTTATAATTTGTATATTCATAGTTTTTGTTCATTTCATGTTTTTAAAATTGGCACTTTATTATTCCCTTTAAGTATCAGCACAATCTATAGAGGTGTCACCTCTAATTCCTAATACTGTTAATTGATGTTTTCTTTTTTTCTGATCAGTTTAGAAAGAAGTTTATCAAATTGACCCAAAATAACCAGCTTTTGGTTTTACTGGTTTCTACTTTTAATCTCCTGTTTCCTTGATTTCTGTTTTGGGTTTAGTTTTCCCTTTTTGCTGCAATTTACTGGGATTTTAGCAGGGAGCAGAAACAACTGCATGAGTTCACTAAATGTTTATCCAGAAATCAGAGATGTGATCTGAGGGAGAGAGGTGGTGGACTTGGTTTTAGTTTCACTTTATGGCTCTCCCACTGGAGTTTATGGAACCATTTATAGATTCCTCTAGGCTGGAAGGGCTTCCCAGGTGGCACAGTGGTAAAGAAACTGCCTATCAATTCAGGAGACACAAGTTTGATCCCTGAGTTGGGAAGATGTCCTGAAGAAGGAAATGGCAACCCACTCCAGCATTCTTGCCTGGGAAATCCCACAGACAGAGGAGCCTTGGGGGGGTGGCTACAGTCCATGGGGTCACAACGAGTCGGATACAACTTAGTGACTAAACAACAATAAATATGTTTCTGGGCTGGAAACCTTGGAGTTATTAGTGTTTAAAATGTTGTTTGTGCAGTCTGATAGACTCAGGATTTATGTCCTAAATTTTCCCGCTTTCTAACCATGAAACCTTGTAATTTAATGCCCTTGAGCCTCAGATTCTCATCTGTACAACAGAGATAACAGTATTTTTCCTTATAATGAGATAATGCATACTGATACTCTTAACTCCAGTACCTAACATGTTAGCTATTATTACTTTTTCATGACTTTCATCACAAAAATCTATCCTGCCTTAAAAACCCCTTTTTCATTTAAGCATTTTGTCATGTTAACCCTCCTGCTAAATAAACTCCCGTCTTCCACTGCTCCTCTCAAGAGTGTGGTAGTTAAATGCATAAGCTAGCTTTTGTTTTATAGCAAATCATCCCAAAAACAGGGACATAAAAAAATGAACAAGTTTCCCCTTCATGATTCTGTGTATTGGCTGGGCCATCTAGGCCAACTCAGAGTTGGATGATGTAGGATAGCTTCACTTATATGTCTGGTAACCAGTTTGGTGTCTGCTGAGACTCAGCCATGTATCCCTAACCATCCAGTAGGCTAACCCAGGCTTGTCTGTGTGGTAGGACCCCAAGAGGAAGAGAGGGCAAGCTCTGATGACCAAGCTCCTCCCACCACAGGATCCAGCAGATAGTCTGTGCATGGCTTCACTAATCAGTCCACTTTATGTTGCTTGTTTTCCCCCTTGCCTGTTTCCAAGCACTTCTTACTCGTGTTGTCCTCCTATATGTTAGGTAACTTTGAATGTGATCTTTTATCTTCGCAAATACAGGATGCTGGGCAAAGAACTAAGGAATAAAAATCTCCAGCTCCGATATGAGGGGGTCCCTGACTTCCTGTCCCTGAAGTCCCTAGATAACCCACCTAACCCCTCTGGGACTCCGTCCTGCCTTGGCTCTGCCAGCTCTCTCAGACCTTGATTCCTCCCCAACCCAGGTAGAGCCTGAGCCTCCAATCTGTCAACAGCCCTACTCCACCACCACCAACATACTCTGCCACCTGCCACTGTGCCAGCCTGCCCTTCCTCCTAGTCTGCCCCACTTCCATCTCCCCTTGACCTAAGGGAACAGCTAATTCCCAGTTCTTAGCCTCTCCTTTCCTGCTGACTGAGCTCAGAGTTCCCATTCTGACAGTGGGTAAGGGCTGGCCCTGGGGACCCAGGGAGAGCAACCCCCATCTGTCACATGGCCTGTGCTAAATGCAAGTAGACAGAGAGCTAGTGGGTGTAGCTGACATCCACTAACGCATCCTGCAAGCAGAGACCCATTCCTTCTTCCAGATTGGATGAACTGCACAGGTATGGGTCTAAGGTGCTCTCAGCGGCTCAGCCCTCTGCCAGAAACACCATCCATATAGGCGCCTGTCTTCTGCCTGGAGGCACAATGCCTTATCCAAAACCTTGTCTCTGGGAGAAGAGAAAAGATCAGTGCATACTCGGGAACAAGCTGCCCAGCCCCAGCAGTTTACCTGCCCCAAATGGCTCAGCTCCACAGGTGATGTGTGACCTGAGTGGTTTCTGGTTCTCTGATCCACACATGATGCTCTAGGAGAAAAAAATGTCTCTAACTATATTTACCAGATCTTTTTGGGGGGGAGAGGACAAAGATACATAGTTTAATATTTATATAATTGAACTTATTTAAGTTAGGACATTTTATTCTCCTTATGCTCCACATATCGGAGAAGGCAATGGCACCCCACTCCAGTACTCTTGCCTGGAAAATCCCATGGATGGAGGAGTCTGGTGGGCTGCAGTCCATGGGGTCGCGAAGAGTTGGACATGACTGAGCGACTTCACTTTCAGTTTTCACTTTCATGCATTGGAGAAGGAAATGGCAACCCACTCCAGTGTTCTTGCCTGGAGAATCCCAGGGATGGCGGAGCCTGTTGGGCTGCCGTCTATGGGGTCGCACAGAGTCGGACACGACTGAAGCGACTTAGCAGCAGCAGCAGCAGAAGCCTGCTCCACATATAAAAACAACACATGCAAGACTTCCCTAAGTGGTCCAGTGGTTGAGTCCACCCACCAATGCAGGGGACAGAGGCTTGATCCCTGGTCCAGGAAGACTCCACATGCCATGGAGCAACAAACCCATGTTCCACAACTGCTAAGACCAAGTGCTGCAACTACTGAAGCCCACTCACCCCAGAGCCCATTTTCTGCACCGAGAAGCCACCACAGTGAGAAGCCCATGCACCACAAACAGAAAGCAGCCTATGCTCGCTGCAACTAGAGAAAGCCCATGTGCAGCAACAAAGACCCAGCGCAGCCAAAAAATAAATAAAAAACTTAAAAATAAATAAAAATAACATTCTCATGATTAGAAAAAAATCTACAGTATACTACAGAGAAGAAAGTGAAAAGTTCCCGTAGCCGCCAAAGAACATGCCTCCCCACCAAGCAACCATTGTTAGCATACCTGTATTTATCCTTCTAGAAGTTTCTACATATGTGTAAACATGAATTTGTTATAATCCTGTTTTACATGTATGAATAGAACACTGTAACAGTTTACTATTTATGTTGTATTGGTAAATTTTCTCATGTGGCTATATGACAAAATCTTTCCAAAATGTAGTTCATGATTTAGAAGCACGTGATAACTCAAAAACCTATTTCATAAATAACTTTTCTAGAACTCAAAACACCCTCTCAGAGAAATAATGTTCTAAGTCAGGGTCCGTAAACTTCTGTAAAGGGCCAGATGGCAAGTATTTTCAGCTTTGCAGGCCATGATCTCTGTCACTGGTTCTGTTTGGGGGGCTGTTTGTTTTTGTTCACAATCTTTTTAAAAAGTAAAGACCAACCTTGTCTCTTAAGCTGCACAAAAACAGGCTGTGGGCTAAATTGGGCCTTCAGAGTATAGTCTGCTGTGCCCTGTTTGAAATACCAGTTAGGCTCCCAGCTTAGCACCCAGAAGCAAAATCCACCCAAAATGCTGCTAAGATACCAAATGAGTCAATATATTTTAAATGGCTTTGCAAACCATAACATCTACACCACTGTGAAGAATTACGACACTTCTTCAGTGTTTAGCATGTGGGTAATTTTTTAAAAAATAAAATTTGTTAACATTGAATTAAAAAGTTCTATATATCTTGAATTGCATGAAGAATTAGTGAAGAATCTGAATAGAATTTTCCAGTTATCTGCAAGGTAGAAGAGGTGGGCAACCGTGTTATATCCAATCCTAATGTTTTTGTCAACACAATGTAAATATGCTGCTGCTGCTGAGTCGCTTCAGTCATGTCCGACTCTGTGCAACCCCATAGACAGCAGCCCACCAGGCTCCCCTGTCCCTGGGATTCTCCAGGCAAGAACACTGGAGTGGGTTGCCATTTCCTTCTTCAATGCATGAAAGTGAAAAGTGAAAGTGAAGTCGCTCAGTCGTGTCTGACCCTCAGCAACCTCATGGACTGCAGCCTACCAGGCTCCTCTGTCCATGGGATTTTCCAGGCAAGAGTACTGGAGTGGGGTGCCATTGCCTTCTCCTCAATGTAAATATACGTGGGCCCAAACTTGACTGGTTTGTGTGGCATAAGTTCATAGGCCAAGCAGCCCCCTCCATCAGTAAAGAGAGTGTACCACTGAGTTTCCGTCTCTTCCCCGAACTCCTGTGGGCACTGAGAAAGGCTTCTCTTGTGCTTGTCACTTACATTCACATGCACTGACCTAAATCTTGAGTTCTCTGTGAGTTGCCCTTCTGGTAACTCACAAAGGCAAGAGAAGGGGCAGACAGCAGAATAACAAGGATGCTGGAGAGTCATTTGAGAACTCCTTAGATGAGGAACCTTATTTTTAACAATGGCCAAAAATCCTTATTGTATTTCATTGAGCTTTAATCCTTATGACTCACCTCTTTTCTGTCAGAGAGGTAGAACTTACCTTAATAACTGCACTTTATGATTACAATTCTACTTTCATACAAAAGAAGTGCAGACTACCCTGAAATACTTGGGCTGGCATTAGGAAAGAAGGCGGGAGAGAAAGGGTGCTGAGAAGGATCATGAGTGAGGAAGGGCCTGAGCTGGGGGTGGTGTGCAGGCAGTGAAGGCAGCTCCTGGTACATATACAATTTCAGGAGGGAGAGCCAGGTGGGCAGGTGGCATAAAGTCACCTGGGTCCTTAAGATGGGGGCACTTTGTCAGTTCCCTTAGCAAAACATCCTATAACTGGCTAAAAGAAGTTATTTAAAAGAAAATTCTGTAATGATAATAATAATAATAAAATAATAAAATAATTCCATACTTGAAGCACCCCTTGATTCTCCTGAGTCTGCTTATCCAGTCACGTAAGCCAGAGCAGGCTGTCAGAGAAAGCGCGTTGATGATGACAGGTACAATTTAAAAACGACCTAAGTTGGACTTCCCTGGTGGTCCAGTGGTTGGGGAGTCCACCTGTCAATGCAGGGGACACAGGTTTGATTCCAGGTCTGGAAGGATCCCACATGCCTCAGAGCAACTGGACCCATGGGCCACAGCTCCTGAGGCCTCGCACCCTAGAGCCTGTGCTCTGCAACAAGAGAAGCCACTGCAATGAGAGGACTCTCAGAGTAGTCCCTGTTCACCACAATTAGACAAAAGCCCACGCAAAGCAACAAAGCCCCAGCACAGCAAAAATAAATCTGTGAGTCTGTTTCTTAAAAGTTAAAATTAAAATGACCTACGTTTACAGACCACAGAAGAGTTTAGAAAATACTTTCCCAAGCATTATCCTTGTAACAACAACTCCATAAGGTCAGGGAGGTGGAGATGGGCTCAGTGACTCGCCCAAGGTCACAGAGGTAGCACAGGGCTGAGCAGAAAGCAGTGCGTGAAGTTTCTGAGGCCAGTCACAGAGCTCCCCACATCTCCCACGCTAAGGAGGTGCCAGGCAGATCTAGTGGGAATGGGCATCCCTGCCCCTATTCTCCTCCCTCTTCATTTAGTGGTTAGATTCCCATGAACATCACTCTAGGTGAAGCATGCTGTGCTTATGAAGCATCTGTGTGTGTTAGTTGCTCAGTCCTGTCCAACTCTTGGCGACCGCATGGACTGTAGCCCGCTAGGCTCTTCTCTCCATGGAATTCTACAGGCAAGAATACTGGAGTAGGCTGCTATTTTCTTCTCCAATGAAGCATATGGAACCTCAAATAAAGCATCTGGGTCAGCTGAGCATCTGCCCCTGCACAGGGGAAGGTATGAGAGCCACAATGGGAAGGGAACCAACTCCAGGGGCAGGTCAGATGACAGGGATGACATCCTGAGTGCTTGGCCGACCAGCTGTGTGAGCCTGAGCACATCATTTAACCCCTGGTCAATGTAGAGAAAGCAAGCAGCCCAGTGCCAAGGACCCACTAAAAGTGTAGTAACTGATACAGATTTCATTATAATGGTACCTTCATCCTTTGGGACCTTATCATAAAAAGAAAACTACCAACAAGAGCTTGATAAACAAACGGCTCATCAGTTCAGTTCAGTTCAGTCGCTCAGTCGTGTACGACTCTGTGACCCCATGAATCGCAGCACCCCAGGCCTCCCTGTCCATCACCAACTCCTGGAGTCTACCCAAATTCATGTCCATCGAGTCGGTAATGCCATCCAGCCATCTCATCCTCTGTCGTCCCCTTCTCCTCCTGCCCCCAATCCCTCCCAGCATCAGAGTCTTTTCCAATGAGTCAACTCTTCGCATCAGGTGGCCAAAGTATTGGAGTTTCAGCTTCAGCATCAGTCCTTCCAATGAATACTCAGGACTGATCTCCTTTAGGATGGACTGGTTGGATCTCCTTGCAGTCCAAGGGACTCTCAAGAGTTTTCTTCAACACCACAGTTCAAAAGCATCAATTCTTCAGTGCTCAGCTTTCTTCACAGTCCAACTCTCACATCCATACATGACCATGGGAAAACCCATAGCCTTGACTAGACGGCCCTTTGTTGGCAGAGTAACATCTCTGCTTTTTAATATGCTATCTAGGTTGGTCATAACTTTCCTTTCAAGGAGTAAGTGTCTTTTAATGTCATGGCTGCAGTCACCATCTGCAGCGATTCTGGAGCCCCAAAAAATAAAGTCTGACACTGTTTCCAGTTTCCCCATCTATTTCCCATGAAGTGATGGGACCAGATGCCATGATCTTCGTTTTCCGAACGTTGAGCTTTAAGCCAACTTTTTCACTCTCCTCTTTCACTTTCATCAAGAGGCTCTTTAGTTCCTTTTCACTTTCTGCCGTAAGGGTGGTGTCATCTGCATATCTGAGGTTATTGATATTTCTCCTGGCAATCTTGATTCTAGCTTGTGCTTCTTCCAGCCCAGCATTTCTCATGATGTACTCTGCATATAAGTTAAATAAGCAGGGTGACAATATATAGCCTTGACATTTCCTATTTGGAACCAGTCTGTTGTTCCATGTCCAGTTCGAACTGTTGCTTCCTGACCTGCATATAGGTTTCTCAAGAGGCAGGTCAGGTGATCTGGTATTCCCATCTCTTTCAGAATTTTCCAGTTTATTGTGATCCACACAGTCAAAGGCTTATGGGTTTCGCTAATTCCAGCCTCCACACACTGGAATAATCCATCCCACACCTTAAGCCAACTACAATTTTCAAATTTAATAAGTGGCACTAATCCTTCTCCTCTCTCTATATATGTGATTGACAAGTATCAGCATTCCCTGTGCTAGTTACTGTTTTGGAGAGCTGGAACAGATGGGCGGAAAGCCAAAATTACCTGAACAGCTTGAGCTCCTGGAGTTACTCTCCAAACTAGTGAAAATTATCAGCTCTCAGGGCTCCCCCTATAGGCACCAGAAAGCCAAGGCTAACCTGGAAGGTGGATGTCATTTGTGTCCCTTTCTTTAGAAAAAGTTCCCGAGATGAAAAGGATTGGAAGGTTTACTTCCAATGACTTCTCTTGCTGAGGGATGGAAGTTCATAACCTAGAGATATGAACTTCCTCACAACCGGACATTTTCTTGCCTAGAGACAAAAACTCACACAGGGGAGTCAAGGATTGGGGGTGGGTAGAGGCTATAGAACTTGTATGAGAAACAGCTAAAAAAAAAAAACCATGACAGAGTGATTAGCCTCACCCTCTATGGCCCTGCCAGAGAGTGTAGTTATCAGAGAACAGACCTGCTCTCATGTAAAGGAGACCCTTTAATAATGAGCTACACAGGGCCGGGGTGAAGGGTCGTCACTGAGGGGCTTATGCAGGGAGAAAAAGGCCAAACACTGGGAATACTGAAGAGACTGATGAGCTGGCAGAAAACTAAGCTGGATTATATTTAGGGTTTTAGTTCTAAAACCCTGAGAATGTATGTTAAAACCGCAAACAATGGAAGAGTCCTCTTGCTAGAAAGTTGACTGGTATGGTCCTCAGAGTTATTTTCTCCATATTAAATATCAACATTTTGTGTTTCAAGACCTGAAAGTGAAAGTGAAGTCACTCAGTTGTGTCCGACTCTGTGACCCCATGGACTGTAGCCTACCAGGCTCCTCCATCCATGGGATTTTTCAGGCAAGAGTACTGGAGTGGGTTGCCATTTCCTTCTCCAGGGGATCTTCCCAACCCAGGGATGGAACCCAGGTCTCCCACATTGCAGGCAGACACTTTTACCGTCTGAGCCACCGGGGAAGTCACTCAGTCTCAAAGTGATTTTAAGAGATAAGAATTCAAAATCAAAATAAAGGATGGATTGTTACCTATGTCCGTTTCCTAGTTTTAACATTATACCATAGTTATATAAGATGTTACCATGAGAATAAGCTAGGTGAAGGGGTCACAGGCCTTCGGCACTATTTTCGCAATTTCCTATGAATTTATAGGGTTAGCAGTAAAGAATCCACCTGCAATACAGGAGACGAGGGTTTGATCCCTGGGTGGGAAGATCCCCTGAAGGAAAGCATAGCAACCCACTCTAGTGTTCTTGCCTGGAGAATCCCCATGGACAGAGGAGCCTGGCAGGCTATAGTCCATAGGGTCACAAAGCATCAGACACATTGAAGCGACTTAGCACACACATGAACCTATAATTGTCTTGAAATAAAAAGCTTTTACAAATCAAATTAAAAATACTTCCCCAAGAGGTTCTAGGTAACCTCAAAGACAACCCAGTTTGTTTCCGGAATGCAGTGTCATGAGCCACAAATGACTCTGCAAGTATCTACAGGCAGCAGGGCTCATTTCAAAACCATGATCAATCAGCTATTAAGATTTATGGTTACGATTAGGAAAGCCTGTGTCATGCTGACAGGTGTCTAATTTGGTTATGCTGATCATAAATCTTCAGCTATCTGGGATCACATTGCTAAAATCATCTATGGGCAATACGTTCTTGAAGCTGCTTCCTGTGTGGTGCTCACACAGGAATCGTGCACAGACTTAATTACTCTCTTTATCTGACTGTAATACAACAATGTGCTTGTGTCTTCTTCCTCCACAACTATGACTGGCAACAAGAATGGCATCCAGTTTAATCTCAGTCTACCACTGAAACCCCACTCACGGTAGTTCTCAGTCAATGGTCATAGAATAAATAAGAAATAAATCAGTAATTAAGTTATTTTTCTTGGACTTCTCAGAATGACTTTCTTTTCTGATACAAAGGCATCCAAAGAAATCCTAAAGTCACCATTTTGGAATCAGTATTAAATATATACACATACGTGGGTGCGGGGAGCAAAGTCTCTAAAGATCTTTATAACAACTTTATTTTGATTTGTTAGTTTCTCAAGATATCATAACTCAGTTTGATTTAGAACAAAATAGAGAGATCAGGCTTTTTCAGACAAAAAAAAACCCAACATGAATGGCTGAACACATCCCCTAACTTCTGCCCAGTTTTACCAAGTACCAAGGACAACTTACTTCTTTCAGAAAACCCTGACATAGCATCACCTTTGGATTCTTCAGTATTAACTGATCAAAAGCAATCATGATATAGTGATTTCTCCAAATTCTATACCTCTTAGTTTATTAAAATACATGTTTTTCAAATAAATATTGTGAACAAGCCAAATCACCAAATGTGTGAGATCACAAAGTGTCATGTTACTTCCTTTTGCAAAGAAGGCACATCATTAGCTTGTACTGGTAACCCAACAGCCACACCCAAGTCAATCAGGCTGTCTTACAGGCTCCATGGAGGATCCTCACGAACCCAAAGACACCGGGGACTCCGCAGGCTTGCTCATTTGAACAGGCTCAGAAGCCGGCTTGATCCTTAGGACTTCCGCAAAACCATCACCAAACCAGCATGTGACGTGTGCCGTGTCTACTGTAAAGTAAAAGAGACGATCTTGGCAGAGCTTCCGTCGATATACAGACCGAGGATCAGCTGACAGCACAGCCTCGATGGCATGCCTTGCTTCCTCCGCTGACTGAAAATATTTAAATGAAGCCTGACCAACACCTGCAATAAGAAGAACACAGCTTGGGAATTCTCTGGTGGTCCAGTGGTGAGGACTCCATGCATTAACTGCCATGGGCCCAGGTTCAATTCCTGCTGGGGAAGTAAGATCCCACAAGGCACACAGCCCCCACCCCCACCCCACCCCAAAAAAGGACCCCATGACTTAATTATCAAAATCAAGCAAGTCAAATTTCAGTACAGTGAGTTTCAAAGTGGAGGCTGGTTGGAGCCTTGAATATCACTTGGAAATCTACTTAGTCATCATAAAGAATGTGGTACTGTCATTATATTAAAGTGGTACATATTCAAGTGGTATATTCAAGTGGTACTGTCATTATATTAAATTTATGCACACTCAACCCAGATTCGAAATCTGCTGAGCAAAGAAAATCATGGCAATAATTTTCCTTAGTCTCCTAAGCAGGACAGCTGAACTTTCACTTTTGTGCACCCAAAATGTCACTTTCTATGCTCAGTGTAGAAAGTGAAAGTCAGTCACACAGTCCTATCCAACTCTTTGTGACCCCATGGACTGTAGCCTGCCTGGCTCCTCTGTCCATGAAATTCTCCAGGCAAGAATACTGGAGTGGGTTGCCATTTCCTTCTGCAGGGGATCTTCCCAACCCAGAGATTGATCCTGGGTCTCCTGCACTACAGGCAGATTCTTTACCAACTGAGCCACTAGGGAAGCTCAACATAGACTTGAATTCAATTCCTTGTCATTTTCCTCTCACAATGCAGGCATGGTCACTGAAAGGCATGACAGTCCCAGCATGCTCAGAAGGCCACACATAGCCAGAGCACTACCTAAAGGCAGGGCAGGGTGCCTCAGGCAGGGGAGGTGTCACACACCCACAAGTAAAAGTAACGCTACTTTCTGTAGGAGAAATGGGAGAGCCCTTGTGAGAACAGTGAAGCGGGTAGACTAAGGTCAACACCATCACTGGGAAGAGGCTACCCCATTCCCCAGGTTTGTATGTCAGTAAACACAGGAAGCGGAAACATTTCCTATGTTTATAACACTGTGGGTGTGTTATAATTTTTAGAAATATATTACATACAAAACTTAAATAAAAGATTAACTGTGACCTAATTTTTAATAGCTGCCACATAACATACATCCAAACAAAGACCAGGCTCTACCAGGAAGGCAGGTGCTTTACAGAATGTTGTCCCTGTTCAAAATATCATCTGGAGTGGTACTGGGGGGTGGAGGTGCTGTCTTTATCCTTCTGAAAACAAATTCAGATTTTAGAAAACAGCCAAATATCACTCTGGACTATGTCCAATTAAAAAGTTAGTAAGTAAAGTCATGAAATACAATCTCTGGTCAAAAACTGAGGACTAATTATGCAGTGCTAAGATTCCTTTCGTGTTTGGTACATAAAACGATTCTAAGGCCACTCTAAAAAGAAGGGTTCCCAAGACACCACACTCTTCAGTAACTGTTTCCCGTAGAAGCTCTAGGTCTTCCCTTGGCTGTTCATTTGGCGCAGGTGCCCTTCCCTCACTTCCCTGCCTACTTATGTTTCCAAGCTCAGCCCAAATACTTACCCTTTCCTCCAAGAAGCCTTCTCAGATTTCCTCCCCAAGGAGATAGAAGCCTCCCCAGATTTTCTGCTCCCCAAGTTAGAATACACTCTCCTTCCTGTTCCCACAGCACTCTATTCCAGTGCCAATCCCACCTCTCCATTCCAACATCTTTTTATCCTTTCTACACTCTAAACTTTCTGAAGTCATTTCTT
This sequence comes from Bubalus kerabau, assembly GCF_029407905.1. Taxonomy (NCBI): domain Eukaryota; kingdom Metazoa; phylum Chordata; class Mammalia; order Artiodactyla; family Bovidae; genus Bubalus; species Bubalus kerabau. The sequence continues at coordinate 129,626,448 of NC_073627.1, forward strand.
ATTTCTGTCCTGGCTCAAAATTCTGCTGCTATAAATCAATCAGCACCCATTTTATAGTTACAGTTCATTATTTCTCTTTTTAATCACTTTTTAAATCAGTAAGACATAATGTAGCCTCTCAATGAACTACAGTTTGAAAAACACAAAACTTTCCAAAGCAGGAAGCATTTCATGATAACCACCAGACAAGGGGCAAATATATGGTACCTTTTAGGCAGCACTGCTTTGTTCTACCACAAAATCCTTTTTTTGACTTTCCTTGGGAATGCCCTGGTGGTCTACTAGTTAGGACTCCAAGCTTTCACTGCTAAGGGTGTGGACTTAATCCTTGGTCAGGGAACTAAGACACTACAAGCCATGTGGGGCGTGACCCCTCCAAAGAAAAAAAAACACCCAAAACTGACTTCCTCTTCCCATGAACTGTTCTGCTGCTGTTTAGTCACCAAGTCATGTCCCACTCTTTTGCAACCCCATGGACTGTGGCCTGCCAGGCTTCTCTGTCCAAGGGATTTCCCAGGCAAGAATACTGCAGTGGGTTGCTGTTTTCTTCTCAGGGATCTTCCTGACCCAGGGATCGAACAGGTGTTCCTGCATTACAGGTGGATTCTTTACCCATGAGCCATTAGGGAAGCCCCCCCATGAACTAGATGCAGTGATTAAACAACGTTCATAAAACTTTTAAAATAAAGAGATCAATTTAAAAATTAAACGTTCTGTTTAAACATAAAGCCTTAGGATAGAGTGAGAAGCACAACCACCCAGTGGCAGGTGAAATCTGACCTCTCCTTGGCAACAACGAAATGGCTACTTCTTACTGGAACCACTGAACCCACTTCTTAACGGGCCCTTCCTTCATTCTAGACAGCTGCTTGGAATCTGCTTGTGGGCTTGAAAAACCAGATAACAATGTTTGTTAACATTATGTATTAAACAGGTACCAAGTAAAAGACCTGTGGCGGCTCTTCTGCAGTGCTGGGACTTTACAGGGACAATTTCTGTGGTAAGACACTCTTTCATTCTTACTACTGGGCTCTGTGCCAAAGGCTGAGCTATTGGCCACCTGACAGTTAAAATAAGATGAGACATTTCTCTAGTCAGCGAGTGAAACAGATGAAAGAAGATCTACCTAAGTATAGAACAAGCACAACTTAGCGTCTGCATGCCATTTGAGAACTCCAAGAACTACTGCTACGAGTTGACAAGAGGCCCTATTCCTGAGCAGCAGCTGTCCTGAGTAAACACGTGACTGAGTGGCTGGGACTCTGTGCTGAACAGTTGCTGACTGAAAGCCATCAGATGATGACATTGTCCAAGTTTGATTTTATACTCCTACGTTTCTTTACAAGTCATAATGACCAATACTCTATATACCTGCCCTCAGAAATAGCAATTTGGTCTATGGCCATACCACCCTGAACATGCCTAATGTCATCTTGGAAGCTAAGCAGGGTCAGGCCTGGTTAGTATTTGGATGGGAGAAACACCAAGTTTGCCAAATCTCCTAGCAAAGGCTCATCTCTTATTCACAAACAAGAAGTGGAAAGTACCTGGTTCACCTGAGCTGAGGTGCTCAAGGTCCATCTCTGCGTGAGGAGTAAACCGGACTGCCAAGGTGGCCACAGGGGCCTCTCTCACCCAGGCAGGGACCAGGCTGCAGTGGGCTGTACCGGCCACCCTGGAAGGAGCCTTGGGGGACATCTCTGGGCCGTGTCCTTCTGGGGCCACTGCTTCTTCCCCTCTCTTCAGCCTGCTGTCTTCTTGTTCCTCTGAAGGGCTCTTCTCCTGGATACGTGGGCCACTTTGCTCTTGTGCCACCCTGGGACTGGATTCTTCACCCAACTCTGCTGCTCTCTTCCTCGGCTCAGGTGAGCTTTGCTGGGTGTTTGCTGCGTCATCAGATCCCACATTGTTTTCCCCTGAAGTTCTATCTTCAGGACATTTGGGTTTCTCCGTAGTGCGGCGGCAGGGCTGTGATTCCTTGTACTCTGAGAGCTGTTGCCAGTCACAGCTATCAGTCTTGCCTTCAGACTGGGACACGGTTTTTGGTTTATGTTGGTTATTCTGTAAGGTGAAGTCCCCTGAAGACTCAATCAAAGTTTTCGGTGAGTCATAATCAGCTATGTAGGGCTTTATGTCTAGTACAGGTGTGCCATGAATCATGTCAATTCCAGAAAGGTAGACAGCTCCACCTGTAATGTGAAAAACATCTTAGAGATACTAACAATGAAGAACAGCACAAACGATTAGAGACTCAACACCATCTGCCTAAACCTCACCAGGCTTAGTCACAGTTCCTTCACACACCAGGCTCTCTTACACTTGGTGCCAATACACACTTCTCTTTCTACCTAGAAACTCATTCTCTTTTTAACCTGTCAGACTGCTGCTTGCTCTTTAAGGCTCTCATGTAATACCTGCTTTACAGAGCCTTTCTGGCTCTTTCAGACAAAAGTGTTCTTTCCTCTGGGTTCTGCAGAGGAACCTGTGCTCAAACTTCTCCTGGCACCCTTGTCACGTGGTCTGGCAATGGCCTGCTTAGAGTCTCTCCCCCTAGACAGTGAGTAGGCCTTCGAGCACTAGGTGGGGCCCACTCACCTTTGCATCACTGGAGGTTTCTAACTTTGTTCCAAGTACATCAGAAAGATAGTTGCTCAGTCGTATCTGACTCTTTTGAGAGCCCATGGACTGTAACCCACCAGGTTCCTCTGCCCATGGAATTTTCCAGGCATGAACACTAGAGTGGGTTGCCATTTCCTTCTCCAGGGAATCTTCCTGATGCAGGGATTGAACCCAGGTCTCCCGCATTACAGGCAGATACTTTATCGTTTGAGCTACCAGGGAAGCCCAGGTACCTCAGAGTCCTGAGTATCACCTCTGTGGGACTGACGATGGTTTCTACTGTGGCAAACAGCATCTAAGGTGGCCCTGTGATGCTCATCACCTAGTGGTGTATGATCCCCTCCTCTTGAGTATGATTTGATATCACTCCAGTGACTATGGTATCTAAGACTCCTGCATTTGCTGCAGATTCACTTGACTCTTCTTGTGGGCTTGATGAAGCAAGCAGCCACGCTGGGAGAGTCCATATAACAAGGCACTGTGGGTGGTCCTTAGGTGCTATGGGCTGCCTCTAGGAGCTGGAGGCAGCCACCAGCCAAAAACCAGCAAGAGGTCAGGACCCTCAGGATCACAACTGTAAGGAAGTGAATTCTGCCTACGACCAGAGTGGGCTTGGAAGTGGATTCTTCCACAGTCAAACCTCCAGAAAATAACTCATTTCACATGACACCTTCACTGAAACTTGGTGAGGCTCTAAGCAAGGACCCAGCTAAGCTGTGTCCCAACTCCCTAACCCATAGAAACATCATAATGTCTTAAACATGTAATAAATGTGTGCTGTTTAAACTGATGGGGTGTGGTAATTTGTTACACAGCAAGAGAAATATAATATTCCATCATATAATTAAGCAGAATATAAATCAGATTACCAAATACTAAGGAAAGGTCTCCTGCTGTCCCACTTACACAGCTGTTGTCCAGTTAGTAGACTCTGCTGCAGAGTCTACTAACTTGACCCTTGGAAAACTGGTCCAGTGAGAATCAAAAAACCACATGTGATCACACTCGATCCTATCTTCATTTAAGAAAAACATGACTAACAAAGGACTCTGATTTCTAAAACATGCTTATTGTGAATGAATCTGGAACTCTGGAAAGAAGATTTTGGACTTTCTAAGTGATAGATTGTGCCTAATGATGTCTGCAAAAGACACGGGGTTACAAGTGAGAGTTCAAGGGATTTGAAGTCAGACTAACTCTTGTCTGGATGCTGTTGGGTAAATTATCAAACATCCAAGACCTCAGTGTCCTCATCCACAACAGTCAGACTGCTACTCTAGCAAGTCCACGAGCCACTGTGAGATAACATACATGAACACGCTTTATAAACTGCAAAGCACCACAAAAACACTGGTTATCCTTATACTGCTTGCTTACAGGAGTGTCTATAGTGCTGCTGTGTTTGTCTTCACCTCTTTGATTTGATCTTCCCCATTAGAATGCTAAGCTCTTCTGGAGAGCAGGGATTTTCATCTATATTTGTTTGCCACTATATCCCCAGCACCTAGAATAATGCTTGACACATATTCAGTGCTCAGAAAATATGTGTGGGTTGCACAAACAATCATAAAATGTTCCAGTACTATTACCCAAGTTGGTTAGCCATCAAAAACTGAGAAAACTCAAGTTGGATTGGCTCTAGAATTTTTCTGGAAAACCTAACCAAGGCCCTGTTGAAATAATCCAGCGAGGGAGTTCAAGCTCTCAGAAAGAACAAATGAAGTAATGGCTCTCATCTTTTTAGTCTGTAATGTACCCTTAGAGCCTTCGTAAGATCCTCAAAAAAATATCCCACAGTGAATACTTCTCCTTTGGCCACTTTACAAACAAGCAAGCTGATGCCTGGAATGTCCCGATTTCCCATATAGCTGCCACTCCATCTTCTGCCTCTTTCACAAATGTGCTGATCAGGTTGGAGGGATTTGAGAACCAGAAGCTTTCAAAAATGAACAGCTCAGTAGCAACATTATACACAAGCACGCAGTTAAAACTAATCTAGTATTCCACACAGGTTCTCCCACAATCTGACAGATGTTCAGTCTATGGGGTCTTCATCCCAGCCCTCTGCCTCATGTCTCAGTGGACAGCAGCACTGCAGCTAGGATGCTCGTTCATTCCTCGGGGCTGCAAGGAAGAAATGACCGACCACCGCAGGTGCTGACCATACATGCACGTGCAACCAGTTGCTGTGTGTTAAATTTTGAGCGTGTCCAGTTATTTTTAGATCATTTTGTATTTACAGAATTTCGAGTTAGAAAAAATTTGGTTGCTAATTTAATGACTGTGAAATCTTAAGAGTTATTTTGAAATAATAACTTCTGATAAGTGCAGTGACATAAACTAACTCTGAGCATCCTATGAGAGCTTATTTCAAAGTGTTTCAATGTTCACATTCCTTTAATCATTTCATTCTCTTCAATATCTGGTGGGTCTCAGGGGCTAACACCATTTGTATTTCTGTGAATAACAGCCAGTGCTGAGTACAACATTGATTTTATAAGACTTCTTTTGGTTAAGGAAGAAAAGGTAAAAGTATAAATTACCTTCTACCCTTTCCAGTTTGGCCAGGGTCAGTCCTATTGCATTGGGACGATGTGGGCTCCTTGTAGAGAAAACGCCAGTCTTTGCACCATTCAGCCTAGGAGGCTGTACTTTTGCCTTATAGCTCAAATGACCATTTTTGTGAAAAACAAACAAAATCCTATGGAAAATAAACCAAATTACTGAGTAAGAAAAGAAGACAAAGAAATTAATCTATCATAATGATATGGAGGAGGAAAAAACTATAATCCTCACAAACTAAAACAGAAAGAATGCCTTTAATGGTATTTAAATTTTGATCAGCGGGGGAAAAAATGTTGGGGTGAGGAAGAATGAACAGAGACAAAATTTAAGTGACGGCAAGTAACGCTAGTATAACACAGGCCTTAATATAGCTAACACTTTACTTAAAAGTATCAAGATTTCTAAGGTCTCTTTCGTCTTTTAGGAAGAGCAGACTTAATACTTCACAGGTCTAGAGCAAAGTCCATAAACTTTTTCTTTAAAGGAGCAGCTGGAAAATATTTTAAGGTTTGCAGGTCAACCAGTCTCTGCTATGAACATTCAACTCTGCTACTGTAGCACAAAAGCAGCCACAGCCAACACATAAATGAATGCTCGTGGCTGTGTTCCCATAAACTTACTTAAAAAAACAGAAGATGAGATGGGTTTGCTCCATGGGCCATAGCTTGCTGAACCCTGGTCTAGAAGACAGAATAATGACCCATGGGCAGCACTGAGGCCTACTGATGGATTTCAGTCATCCATCACAGTTAGAACAACTGCAAATGCAGTGTGCCCCCTCAGTGGATCCCACACTTCCCTGAGGGCGTCCAAGTTATGCCAACATTCACATTCATGCCTATAGTCCAAGAATCCCATGCAATAGACAGGGGTGGTCTGGATGGCAGTCTCCAAGGGTACTTCCAACTGGAGTACTCAGAGACAAGTTCTGGTTCAGAGTACATTTCTAACTATAAAACAACTTACCACACATGAGAAAACTGTTCTAAGCCCATCAAGGAATGTTCAGGATTATTAAAGATGCTTTTTCTAATCCTTAAACAAGCCCGTGAATGGCTACAAATGGATGGCTGCCTTGGAGTACCATTCTTGGCTGAGAAACAGGATTCCAAGTAACCAATTGGCTCAGTTAAAAGATTCCCTACAGAAGAAAATTAGGTAAGAAATCATTAATCAAAAGGTCAAGTAGAAGGAAATAATGCCATTTGCAGTAACACAGACAGACGTAGGGGCGTCTCTGATAGCTCAGCTGGTAAAGAATTCCCCTGCAATGCAGGAGACCCTGGTTTGATTCCTGGGTTGGGAAGATTCCCCAGAGAAGGGATAGGCTACCCATTCTAGTATTCTTGGGCTTCACCGGTGGCTAAGAAGGTAAAGAATCTACTTGCAATGAGGGAGATCTGGGTTCAATCCCTGGGTTGGGAAGATCCCCCAGAGGAGCCCATGGTAACCCACTCCAGTATTCTTGTCTGGAGAATCCCCATGGATGGAGAGCTTGGCTAGCTACAGTCCATGGGGTGTCAAAGAGTTGGACATGACTGAGCGACTAAGCACAGCACAGACAGACCTAGAGATTATCATGCTAAGTAAACCAGACTTCATGCTAAGTGAGAAAACCAAATACATGATACTGCTTATAGGTGGAATCTAAAAAAAATTATAGAAATGAACTTATTTACAAAACAAATGGACTCACAGACACAGAAAACAGATTTGCAGTTACCAAAAGGGGAAGAGGAGGATAAATTAGGAGTTTGGGCTTAACATATACACACTATTCTACATAAAACAGCCAAAAATGACCTATTGTACAGCATGGAGAACTATACTCAATATCTTATAATAACCTATAATGGAAGAGAATGAATAAAAAGAATACACACATACATATAACTGAATCAGTTTGATGTACACCTGAAACTAATACATTATATATCTACTTTATTTCAATAAAAAATTTTAAAAATAAAATATAAAAATTTTTAAAAGAGAAGGCACAATTTTCTACATAATAGTGTTAACACAATGTATTAAAACCCACCATCATTATTTTTCTTTTCCAAGCAAGCAAAAACAAATAAAAAAGGTCAAGAAAAAATGTAGGAAAACATGTTTTCTTTAACAAATTGACTTCATAGTTTTAAAATCTACCAGATGTTTCGTGCATGCGTGTATGCTCAGTCGTGTCCAACTTTATGACGCCCTGGACTATAGCTGGCCAGGCTTCTCTGTCCATGGAATTTTCCAGGCAAGCATACTGGAGTGAGTTGCCATTTCCTACTCCAGGGGATCTTCCTGACCCAGGGATCCAATCTTCACTTCCTGCCTTGGCAGGTGTATTATTACCACTGAGCCACCAGGGAAGCCTCTACCAGATGTTCAGTCCAGTTTAGTTCAGTTCAGTCACTCAGTCATGTCTGACTCCTTGCAACCCCATGGACCACAGCACGCCAGATGTTATTCAACTATAAAACAAGATTCTTAAAACATTCATAAGTACATATAAATATCCTCATCATTACATATGCCTTGTTATATCCTTTTAGATAATAAACTGGAAAGAACATGGGTGAAAGGAAAAATTCATTTTTAGAAGACTTACTATAATTCAAATTCTATGCTACCATAACTATGTATGTGACCTTGGTCAGGACTGTGGAGTATTTCAAATAGAGGGAATAAGGTGCACAAAGTTAAGTGACAAATTTTCTAGCATAAGAAGGGAACAAAACAGTTTGACTGGAGTGTGAGATACAAAGCAAAGAATAATAAAAGATGAGGAAACGGGTTGCATATAAGATGCTTTCAATTGAAAACAACACAATACATGAAACGAACTAGTTTTAAGCAATAAAGGGAGTGCATGGGGTCACAGTACACAGTAGTTCTTAGTGTACGTGGCTGTTCTGCCAAGACCTTGCCAACCTTAGCCACCAAAGAGCAAGAGAGATGACATCATCCCGCTCGCCTCAGACACATCACGTGGTGGCCTGAGCACATGATCCGTAACTTCGCAATAAACAGGAAAAACGACCCTTGCCATTCAAGGTCTCGCATGTCCCGTCCCCCCTCTGCAGTGAAAGCGGTTCCCAGCTCTTGGAGGTCTTAACGCGTGCAGAACCGCCAGCCTCTTAGAAGTTACCTGTCTCCAGGGCCGGTTTCACACACCCGCACGGGGTCGCTGTGGCGCGAGGCCTGGACTCTTTCAAGTCGCGCATGGCTACGGGTCATAGGCGCCCACCCAACGCGTTCAAACCTTCCGCTTCCGGTTTCCCTACCTGGCGCCTGCGTAGTAGCTGTGCCGGCGGATGGCGCCAAGATCGAGCACGCGCGGGGCGGGGGCGCTAGGGGAGTGAGGCGCCGGGCGGGGGATGTCAGAGGCTACCGCTAGGTGGCGATTAGAGGTTGGAGGCCTTATCCCGCTTCTGAATCTGTGTCTTGTGCTGTCTCGCGCTGACCCGCTTCAGTTTTAGGGTCCAAGTTACCGCCCTTCCCATTGAGAACAAGTCGATAAAGATTTATGCATAAAGGTACTCGAAATGATAAGCAACCTACTCATCCAACGCATGGCGCTAATTTTTAAATAAGAATATGTATATACAGTTATCACACAACGAGATGACGGGATGTTAGAAAATGTTAATACTTCTTGAATAGTAGGAATGCACAGATGGTCGTTTATACTTCTCTGTATGCTCCCAATTTTTCCATAATAAAAGGATGTTTCGTCAGAAAAGAAACGCAAATAAACCTCGTTTCAAATCTAATGGATGTGTAGCTCTACACCAGACTAGGTAGGGATAAGAAGTGGGGACTATTCCTTGTGCTCCGTACCTCACGATAACTGAAGCGAGAATGAAACGGAGTCAACGGCCATATACATTGGGATTGTAGTGGTTGTTCGGGGGAAGCTCTAAAAAGTTGAGGGCCTACAAGAATCAGTTTTCAGCCACTGCAATGACCAGTTAACCCTGCAGCTAGCCTGGCCTCTTAACGTGTGTGTGTTAGTCGCTCAGTTGTGTCCGACTCTTGGTGACCTCATGGACTGCGGCCCGATAGGCTCTTCTGCCCATGGAATTCTCCAGGCAAGAATGCTGGAGTGGATAGCCATTCCCTTCTCTAGGGCATCTTCCCCACCCAGGTACTGAACCCAGGTCTCCTGAATTGCAGGCAGATTCTTAACTATCTAAGCCACCAAGGCCTCTTACCTACTTACTTATAACCTCATCTCTCACCCGTATATTTATAAAGTTTCTCTGTATACTTAATTCTACTTCTGAGTTTTTTATCCTGTTTTTTCTTGGGCGGGGGGGAGGGAGAGAGACATATTGCCTGCAAAACAAATTATTCAAGGTCATAAAACTCCACAGATTTAAAAGTTTAACAACCATGAAAAGCTGTTCCTAAACATGTTCATTTGTCATGAACTAATATACCACTATCAGAAAATAACCATCAGAAGGAGTCAAAGATTTAAAGAGAGGATTGTAGGTTTTAAAACAAAAACTTTAAAAACTGATAAAATTCATACCCCTACATGTCCTCTGATAGGTTTTTTCCAGGTGAAATTGGAAAAGAATGCCTTTATTCTGTTTTCAGGAGGGAACAGTTCTGGGCAGCTATGAAACAAAAGTAAGTTAACTGTTGAGCTTTTTGCACGATGTAAAACTCGAGCCGTAATGGCTGCAATTTTCCACTAGATGGGGGTGTTGCTAAAAGTGATAGTCGCTTTGTGGCCCAACAGAGGTATTTGCCTTCTTGGCCTTAGATACCATATACAATGATAGTCACGCCAAAAATACGATACCAAGTGTGACATGTTCTGAAATGCACAGCAGACTTGGAGACGTTGATGAAGTAGATTGTTACTTGATTTAAAGGAAAAAGTTCTCTTTATGGAAAGCAGGGACTTAAATATGTAGCACTTTAATTATATGATTTGCAATTTTTATTATCTTGTCTAGAGGACATATGGTTATATAAATAACCATTATATGTGATTATTTGTAGTTTATGATACAGCCTTTTCTCTAGAGGTAGGATCTAGGGATCTGCCTTAAAAAAACCAAACCCTAAATGATTCAAAGTAGGTATCTGCCTACACTTTGAGAAACACTCCTCAGTATAATAATTCCTTTTTTTTTTTTTTTTTAGTTGCAGCCCAGAGGATCTTTGTTGTGGTGTTCAGACTTAGGTGCCCCGTGGCATATGGGATCTTAATTCCCTGACCAGGGATCAAACTGAGTCCCCTACACTGGAAGGTGGATTCTTAACCACTGAACCACCAGGGGTGATCCAGTATAATGATTTTTAATCTTTCATTTGAGTGAAAGATCCTTCTGAAAATCAATTAAACCTTTGGATCTTATCACATATCATATTAGATTTAATATCATAAAATTCATGGATTTTAAAGAACAACAGTTGCACCCACAATGAGAGGAGGTTAGCCCAAGGTAGGACTAGATGGATTCTTGCCAAACTTTAATTCTGCTATTCCACATGGACCTTGCATTAACTGTAGTACATTGCATGCACTTCTTGAAACATATCTTGAATTCACACTTCTCTGTGTCACATACAATAATGCTGCTATCCTCACCTATAATACAAATCTTCTCCAACTTTCAAGGGTCCACTTGTGTAATTTTTTCAGGTCACTCTGGCAAAAAAGTGAGTATTCCCTTGGTTGTATCTTCTATCCAAAGAGCATTAGCATTACTCTCTTCTTTGTAATTATTTGTTTTCTGTTTTATTCCTCCACGAGACTAGATTAAACTCCTAGTAGGTAAGGACTATGTGTTATAGGTCTTCTGACCATCACAGTGCTTACCATGATGTCCACACAGTTAAACATGTACTAATGATTTAATGTACATTTTGCACAATTACAATATTTTAAAAGTGAAAATAGAAAATCAAAATTCAAATATGCAAGTACATACATCACTCCAAAATATCTTTAAAGAAGTCCTAGAATGATAAGAATTGTTAAAATTATTAAATTACTAAAAGCTAACTTAAGCCTACATAAAATTTTGATATTGTTACATTAATAATTGATCAAAGTTTACAAGAAAACTATATACTTCCCCAAATTTTAATTGTTCAGCCTTAAAAATGGAAAAAAGGAGGGCTTGATAATTTCCCCCAAGAGCAAACATTTCTTTGATTAATTCTTAAGGGGAGTAAAGCTATTAAGTCTGTTCCCACCACTGTCCTCTCCCCAGATTACACATACATATACATATGTGCACACACACACGTGCACACACATACACACTAGCAGAATATTGTCTATGTGGTAGAGCCTGAGAAAAAACATTAATTCTCGCTTTCAGATATAGTCTATATATCTATAGACTATATATCTATAAGCGGGGAGATACTGTTAAAATATTAATGAATATTGTAGAGATTTCCACCGTATTTTGAGAAAATCACACATATGATGTACTAAGATGTGTATTTTGTTGGATGACTATGATGGTTGAACATTATTAAAATAAAACATAACTGTAGATGTCATTTTCTGGGTTACTTTCTTGAGGCACATTTGGAATTTCTATTATCTCTGGTTCTTCTGCTTTGGGATTTTCCTTCATTTCTGTAAAACAAAAAAAAAAATATGAAAATAGATTCAGTGAACAGTATTGGGACAATTGGCTATCCATTTGGAGAAAAAAAAAAAAACTACCTCACACTTTGCACAGAAACAAATTTCAGATAAATTAAAGATTTCAATATTAAGATACAATAAATGTTGTAGAAACAATAGAATATTTCTTTAATCTTAAGATTTTAAAAGCCTTTCTAAGCAGACCACAGACTAAAAGCCATAAAGAAAAAGATTGACAGGTTTGAATCATTAAAAACTAAAATCATGACAAGTTTGAGTAACTAAAAACTAACATTAAAATTTTGGTCATATAGATGTCCAAACCTCTATAAACAAAGTTAAACCACAAACAACAAGAATAAAAATGCTTATGACTCAACTTATATGTAGGCAAAGATTTAATAACTATTATTTAAAGAGATTTTTAATCAAAAAGATAGATATCCAAAATATAAAATGGAGCAAGTAGTCAAACAGGTTATTCTCAAAAGGAAAAACTTAAATTCATAATAATTTTAAAAGCAAGCCTGGTAGCATAGGTCATCAAAAAAAGTGGAAATTAAAACAATTAGGTTGGTTGGTCTTTAAAAATCTAGCAGATAGGCGCAGATTTTGAAAACATAATCATGTGCAGTGTTGGCAAGGGCATGGGGACTAGGCACTTAAATAAATTCTTGGATTCTGTGAATTGCTACACATTTGGGCTAGTCTGACTGAATGTATCCAGACTTTAAATCCTGGTACCCTTTGGCCCAGCAATTCAGTTTCTAGGAATTTATCCAAGGAAGTAATCAGATCAACTTAAGCTTCCAGTGCCTTAGTTTCCTTATCTATAAAATAGGGACATATTATTCATCCACTCGGGTTTCTAACATTGAATAAAGTAATTCACAAAAAATGTTTAATAGAGAGTTTGGCAGATAGAAAGTACTATATAAATTTTAGTTAAACAACCGTTACTTCCCATGATGTTCATTAAACACTGGTATAACAGTAAAACTTGTCAGTAACCTAGGTGTTCATCATTATAAGGACTGGTTGAATAAATTGCTGTATATATAACATAATACTGGACGACTGTTACAAAGATGTCATTACTATTACAAAGATGGCCACAATATATATGGCATGTAAAAAAAACAGGTTATAAAATAGAATGTACTGTACCATCTCATTTGTTAAAACAAAAACTTAACATTGGGGATCAGAGATAGGAAGTGGTATCATAGGGCACTTTATAGTCACTTAGATATTGCTTTAATTTATTATAATGAACATTTATAACTATCATTATAGCAATATTATAATCAGCAAAAAGGAAGACATTTCTACTTGTTTGGCAAGAAAAGAGAAAACAAGATAAGCATTAATTGCCAAAAAGCATAAAATAATTAATTAATTGCCTGTCTTAACCTCACTGGGTTTAGAACAAAACCCTGAGAATCTGGTGTTGTGTTGATTAGAGGCGCGTCTCCAGCAGGGGACTCCTGTCAATACAGGTAGTGTTTCATATGTCTACTTTTACTGTAATTTAAAAAAGGTATTTCCTCAAAACCTATATTGCTTGGAACCCAACTTAAGCCCAGGTTTTTGTTGCACTCATATTTTAGGAGAAAGAGAAAATAAGCTACCAAAGGAATTTCTTTAGAAAACAGTTCCCTGGGGATAGGCTGCTAGGCTCAACCCATTTTCTACACTGAGAACAGGACTGAATAGGAGAGCCAAGGCTCTCAGTTATGTCCCTGAGACAAGTAAAATTGAATAAAGGTCACATTGTTTTTAAAATACTATGCTTTTCAGGGACAAATATTGAAATAGGTAAGCCTGTTAACTCCTATAACAAGGAGTTCCCTAGTATCAGGATCCTATTTTATGTCTTTGTATCTTTCTCAGTACCTTGAACCATGAATTTACTTGCCTTTAGTTTGCCATGAAATGTTAATTTTCTAGAAAAAAAACCTTTATTCACCAAGATTTTGTGTTAATATAAATATAATTGTCCAAAATATTTTGCACATAATTGACTCTACATAGGGTTCATTTTTCTTCACCTACTAAAGCTTCCCAAAATGCATAGTATATACAGGTACCCACTATATACACTTATAGTTTCAATTATTTTCTTTAAATTTCATGGAAATATACCAAATATCAAGTGAATGATAAACATTTTTCACTTAAAACTGGACAAAGACATCAAAGATACCTATTGAGATAACTGGGATAACCCAGGATTGTCAAAGAAGGCTATAAATCAGTGGTCCAAGGGAGAGACGCCTATTTGGTGCTCTGATTATGAACAGGGAGCAGTTAAGAAATGGCAGTGTCACTAACTTGACCCCAGTAAGAAACCCATACCTTGAGGAAAAGTATAGACATCCTTAGCATCTTCCTGGTGTGCTTTAGGATCCTGGTCTTGGGGTCCACCTATTTCCTGGTATAGTTTGGGAAAGCATTCTTTAGGAACATCTTTGTCTTTATATGTCTTAGTAGAGAGGTCTTCAGGCCCAGGTGTTTCTTGGTAAATTTCAGGTGCATAGGCTTCAGGTCCTGGTGTTTCTTGGTATATTTCAAGTGAATATTCTTCGGACCCAGGTGTTTCTTGGTACATTTCTGGGGGATATTTTTCAGGAACAGATGTTTCTTGGGTTGTTTTATGAGAGGGGTCTTTAGACATGGCAATTTCTTTATATATTTTATGAGAAAAGTGTTCAGGTTCAACTGTTTCCTGGTGTATTTCTGTAGAAAGCTCTTTAGGCACAGCCATTTCTTGCTGTGTGTTAGAAACAAAGCTTTCAGTCTCAACTATTCCTTGACCTGTTTCAGAATCGGGTTCCTCAGGCTCAGGTCTTTTCTGGTATGTTTCAAGAGTGGAGGCTTTGGGCACATCTGGTTTGGGGTGTGCTTCAAGAGAGCATTTCTCCAGGTCAGTTGTATCTTCAGATGTTTTCGAAGAAAGGACTTTGGCTGCAATGTCTTCTTGGCATGTTTTAGGAGAGACGTCTTCAGGCTGAGCCATATTACGGAACATTTTGAAAGGCTGGTCTTGAAATATAGCTATTTCTTGGCACATTTTAGGAGAGAGGTCTTCAGATTCAGCCATATCTTGGCATATTTCAGAAGGTTGGTTTTGTACTGCTGTTGCTTGGTACTCAGAAGAATTTTCCTGAAGGGTAACACTTTCTTGACCTACTTCAGAAAGATGTTTCTCAGGCGCAACTCTTTGTGGGGACACTGCCGGAAAGAGAGCTTCGGTCACACTCCCAGGTGGCTCGATTTCTTTCTCTCCAGGTGCTGGCGCTTTCTCCATCATTTCCTTTTCTAATTGTGATGGAAGCTCTACCTTCATTTCTGTATTTTGTTGTCTCTTTCTGCCTCTTTCACTTCTTTTCCCTGTTCTTTGCCGCTTGTGTTTTTTCTCTCTATGGGGAAATCAGAATTACTATCAAAAATAGGACTCCAGAATTCAAATAAATGTTTGGCAGTAACTGTCCCAGGACTCCCACTGCCTTGTGGCGTGACTTTGAACAAGCCACTTAATCTCTCCAGGCCTCAATCTCCTTGTGTGTACAATGAAGAAGCAGTGCTAAATGTTCTCAATTGTCCGGAGAGGAAATGACCCTTAGGCTTTTTTGTCTTTGATGAGTCCTTCAACAAGCACCTTCTTAGTGAGCGGGGTGTGTGTGTGTGTGTGTGTGAGAGCGTATACTTAAACTTTGGTTATAGAAAATGTATCACTGATGTTATAAATGAACAGACTGGCATTCTGTTTTACGTAATAGTCTCTTTGGGTTTAGCCTGTGTGAATTCGTTTCTCTATGCCAGTGGGAAAAACTGGTATGATTGTGTTGCTAAATCTGCAACGCAGCCCTGCTTCACATCTGTGAAGCCTGCAGGTGATGAGCCTGGCTTGCTCATTTAATACAGTGTCTTCTTGCCTGGAGAATCCCAGGGACGGGGGAGCCTGGTGGGCTGCCGTCTATGGGGTCACACAGAGTCGGACACGACTGAAGTGACTTAGCAGCAGCAGCAGCAGCTTATGTAAAATAGGCTAAGAGGCTGCAGTGTGAGTTGAATGAGATGTACTATAAGCCGGGTCCAAAGCTACAAAAACATGTTCTTGAGGTAAAGCAGCTTGGTGAAAAGGTGTGAGTGGTCATATTACACCTACTTTGAACTGATAGTTTAAGATCTAGAAGATGGAAAGATATGCATGAGAACTGCAGCCAATGACAAATTGTTAGGTATTGCAAATATAACCAAATACAGAAGGCTAATACAGATGGACTGGGGGAGGGGGAGGTACTATAAATAAGCATTTCATCACTTTCTAAACTTACTGAAACTCTCTGTTCCATGCTATCTGCCCCATAGAGCCTTCTCTAACAGGCCACAGGACTGAAATGCTCTCCATGCTTACCACTCCTATAGGATTTATTATGAGGATTATGCTTAATGGAGAAACCCAAATTCTTTTAGTAAACTGGACTTTCTTTCAAGATGAATGAAACCAGTGTTTTTTACACCTCTGCAGTTCTCATAGTTCATGCACACTCAAAAAATGTATACCCTGTTCTACTTTTGTTGTGTCTGAAAAATTCCCATAATTAATTTTTTTAAGACTGTCTCATCAAAACCAGTTTGAAGTCAATATTTTAAAGGTTTATATTGTAATAGTATAGTTTAAAAGAAATATTAAAAATAATATAGAAGGTAGAAATAATATGATGATACGAAGGTAAAAATGATAGCTCAGCATTTTGAAGTTTAAGTCCAAGTAACCAAGGTAACAAGATAAATTTTAAAGTCCTTATTAGCAAATTTTTAAAAGATGATGTATAAATTTTTTTTAATTTGAAACGTTTTTAAAAACTGATGTACGTGAATTCTTCAGGAAACACTTATTATCCTAGAAATTAAATCCTAAATAATTTGCTATGTAGATCTCTATATGAGGGAGTCTGAGTAATACAATGTTTCATGTTCTTTCTGGTAGTTTCTCAAAAGATACAAATATATCTGTGTGGTCTAAAATTTAATCTGTACTCTTAATTATTAGCTATGTGATCATGGGCAAGTCAAACTCCCTATGCCTCAATTTCTTCAGAGGTAAAATGGAGTAAATAGTGTCTGCCCAGCCTCATGTAGTTGTTGTAAGGGCATGTAATAACTTACATGGATGAATTGTCCAAATAGAAATCTGTACTCATATTAATATAGAATATACTATATATATATATATATATATATATATATATATATATAGTGCTTCCTCATGTCAGGCGCTGTTTTAAGTAATTTACTTATTCTGTTATCTCATGTAATCTTCACATAAATTTACAAGGCAGATACTATTATAATCTCCATTTTGCAGATGAGAAAACTGAAGCACAGTTTTCTGAGTAACTTGCCCAAGGTGAAATGACTGGGACATGAGGGAGCCAGTCTTCATATCAAGTCATCTGACTTCAGCCACCGGGCTCTTAACCATTACACTCTGTCCTTTCTCTCTGGAACTGAGGTTTCACTGTAGTGAGAACAGCCCTCAGCAGTCTAGAAATGCGTCACAACAGCAAGGCCAGCCCGCTACCAAGAGGCTCACCAAGGTTCCACCTACTCCAGTGATTTCTTCAGCCTTGGACCCCTCCCCCAACCCAATGAGTACAGAAACCCAATTCTAAGAGCATAGTGAAACCAGCCTCATCCATTTCTCGAGTCAGGGCTCAGCAACCAGCTCAAAGGGATTGATACATAAACCTAAAGACCAATTTTTAAATAAACTGTGAGAAAAGCAAAGTGACAATGCACTTCTTCTCTGTAGCAGGTACTTGCTTTTGCTGCTGCTGTTGCTAAGTTGCTTCAGTCGTATCCAACTCTGTGCGACCCCATAGATGGCAGCCCACCAGGCTCCCCAGTCCCTGGGATTCTCCAGGCAAGAACACTGGAGTGGGTTGGCCATTTCCTTCTCCAATGCATGAAAGTGAAAAGTGAAAGTGAAGTCACTCAGTCATGTCCGACTCTTCACTACCCCATGGACTGCAGCCCACCAGGCTCCTCCATGCATGGGATTTTCCAGGCAAGAATACTGGAGTGGGGTGCCATCGCCTTTTCCAGCAGGTACTTGGGAAGCCAATAATGACCAGAAGGTTGCTTGGTGAGTATGGAATTCAGGGAGCCAACTGGGTATTCTTCAACAGAGTCACCTGTCAGAGGACCTGAGTACAGAAGGTTCCGCTACAACATATATGCATTCCTGAAAAACCTCACTTTCTGCAAAATCATGCACTAAAAGTGACAGCGCTTATGGGAAGAAAAAAATTTAGTTGGGGCAAATGAGTCAAATCCTATGCAACTTTATAACACTAGGATAAACAATAGTTGGTACTGGGGAGATAACTGGGATAGTCCAGACAGGCAGCTTTTTCTGTGGGGAGGCTGCCTTGGGGATGGTAAAAAATGCACAAAAGCACCAGTGTGAATGCAGGCTTTCAGTGCTGAGATCATTCAAATGAGGATGATGCTCTGAGCCAGCAAGGCTGCCACAGAGTTGAGCACAGGAGGAAGTGCAACCTGCTATATGAGGAGATCTCTGCAGAGCTAGTGATGTCCTTCTCTGCAGAAGGAGCCCAGATGCAGGCTGAAAAGAATCCTATCTACACAGCAGCCAAGTTGAAGGCTTTTTCCTTTCCTGCTGAAGTTTTTAATTCTATTCCCACTATTCTGGCTTCTTTTGACTAGGAAAAATTACAAATTAACACAACTTCCACGTTAAACTGACACCACTCTATTTACCAATTATATGTGAGCTAACTGGTGTTATAGAAACACACGTTGTAGCAGAACAGACAATATTCCGTCCACAGTGAGAATAGGAACTTAAAACACCTGCATTGTATGCTTTTTTAAAAATGATGCTTAGAAAAATGTATACCTATGTTATTTTTGCCACCAAAGGACACATTTTTCCAAAAAAGAAGAAATACATAGCTAAATCTTAATCAAAATTCTGTAAAGGGACTTCCCTGGTGATACTGGATAAAAATCCAACTGCCAATACAGGGGACATGGGCTCAATCCTTGGTCTGAAAAGATTCCATATACAGACGAGCAACTAAGCCTATGCACCACAACTATTGACCCCTTGCTCCAGAGGTCATGAGCCACAACTACTGAGCCCATATGTTGAAACTACTGAAGCCCGTGCACTTAGAGCCCATGCTCTGTAACAAAAGAAATCACCTCAATGTGAAGCCCATGCAGCACAATGAAGAGTGGCCCCTGCAACTACAGAAAGCCCACATGCCTCAACGAAGACCCAGCACAACAACAAAAAAAAATTTTTTTTTTTAAAAGAAGAAGAGAACTTAGATCAGTGGCACTCAACTGGGAGCAATTTTACCTCCTCTTCCCCCACCCCATGAGGCATTTGACAATGTCTGCCGGCATTTTTGGTTGTCATAACTGGGGAGGGAAAGTTCTATGGGTTTCTAGAGGCCAGTGATTCTCCTACCCACAGTTCTAGTGACACCAGCGTTGAGAAACCCTGGCTCAGATGGATGTTGTACTGTGGCTCTTTGGGTTCCCCTTTTCTACCTCCAAGCAAGCAATACTTCTGTTTTCACAGTTATATTCTACATGGGGCCGTTAGATGCTGCCTACTGTATAGTCATGCTCATGTCTTCCCTCCCTGAGATTCCATACAGCTGACTTTGGACACAGGAACTCTCAGACTCTTCCATCACTCATTTACAGACAGTGCTTTGGTTTACTCCATGGAGAGTTAACTACACTCATTAAAGAAGAATTTTACTAATAGAAAGCTTGGAGAACAAGCTTGGGGGTCTTCTCAATGGTGTCTCCTACTCCCAACAACAATGGTTATATTACTAAAGTGGTTGAACAGCAGGCCTCTCTACAATATACATAATTTGATCACCTGGTAAAAGAGAGCAGCAAGAAGATTCTGTTCCCATCACTTTACTAGCTGTGTGACTTTAGGCAAGAGATTTAACCTTCAGAGACTTGGTTTCTTTCTTTTTTGGGGGGGGGGGCGATGAATATGGATAACAGCTCCTGATTTGTGGGATTGATGAAAAGATAAACTATAGTGTATAAAAGTTCTCAGCACCTCTTAAGTAACATATGCTAAGTAAATATCAGTCCCTTCTCCCTTGCAGTGATACTATACCGATATTGCCATTGTGAAGTTTGCTTTTCTTGTGCTTCAGCTTTTCTTTTTCTGAGTTGCTCTCTGTTTCGCAGACTCCAAGTTCCAATGACTTCTGTAGGATCCAAATGAAATTTATGAGAGAGAGTGATGAATTATGGCGTTAACAGCAAGGAGTCCTATAGCAAAATGATAGAATCCCCTTGTGTCTAAGTTTTTCTCCTACCCTTTTGAGGACAAGGACTATCTCTTATTTATCCTTGTGCCTCCTGAAGCATGCCTGGGAGCAAACATTCAGTCAACATTTTTTTAATGAAAAGATCAGTATTTGTACATAAATGTGCTATTAATTTCTTCAAAATAGTGTGCATATTGTACAAACATAAAAGGAAAGAAAAAAACCAGCCATGTTCTGCCATCCTTAACATTATAACCTGTTTTCATTTCATTCCTCGTATTCATTCATCTGGTGTGGTTTAGTCGCTAAGTCATGTCTGACTCTTGCGACCCCATGGACTGTAGCCCGCCAGGCCCCTCTGTCCATGGGATTTTCCATGTATTCATCTAGCCCCTATATTAAAGTTGCAAGGATTGCATACCACAGTTTTACCATTTATTAACCATCAGAAATAAATTCCATCATCTAGTCCTCATAATTGTAACTTTAGTGACTACATGATATTTAATCTAGTTGATGCATTCTCATTTATCCACTCATTCCACTTATACTGAACTTTTAGGTTGTTGCCAGTTTGTTTGTTTTGTTTTGTTGTTGTTGTTGTTGCCACTGTAGATCAACTATAATAAGCAATTCACACACAGGTTTTTTTTTTCTTTTGTATTTTTTTCCTTTGGATGATGTTTCTCCAAGTTCTTTGGAATATTAAAGTTACTATCAACAACAGTACTGCTGCCATCCAAGACTGTGAAAAGTTAATGGGTCTTTGATGTAGAACTTCTTAGAGCCAGTGGAATGATTTCAAATTTGCACTGGGACCTCCCAAAGTGAACATACCTCATGGACCATGACACCTGTTGATTTTAGAACAGCAGTCCTTAATGGTGAACTTGGATGGGGGAAAATTATAGCTTTATTTTTACCAATCTAAATGCCCATTTCCTTCAATTATGAATGTAGATAACAAACCACAGTGGTTTTAGCAGAATATGACTTTGTCACAAAAAGAAATTATGGATTTTTTTCCATATCACATTACAGTTATTACAGATACCTTAGAATATCATTTATTTGAGATGAAATATTTGATTTGATACAGTGGTAATGAGATCCATCACTGGATCTTGTTATTTAATGCACCTGTAAATAAGCACATATATTATTATATCAGTTTTTTATTTTGATGCTTTTCTTAATATAATTGCTTCCTTTGTAATCATATGTAATTAACTTTATGTATTTAAAAAATTTAGTCTAAGAAGGTGTCTAGAGTTTCATCAGAAAGCCAAAGGGATCCGTGGTATACAAAATGTTTAAATCACTGTCTCAAGGCCTAGGGTTCTGCAAAAGCAGCCAAAATGCTGCTTTAGGATATATCCAAAGACTAAGATTAGTCAGTCAACAGAATAAACACTCTTATAGTTCTTGCTACTTATTGCCAGATACCTTTCCAAAAGTTACACTATATTTGTGCTACATATATGGCTGTACTTGTTTTACCACACCATCCATTATTGGGTATTTTCATGATCATATATATATATAATTATTTATTATTTCCTTGTGTTTCTCTTGCTTACTAAAATCTTAGTGCTAGAAGTCAGCTCAGAAAGTTATATAGCCTCTATTCTTCCTTTCTAATACATGAATGTACCCACCCAATGATGCCCCTTTTTGGCCAGACCCATACAAAGAGGAAAATAATCCTAGCCCAATCCTTCCCAACAGCCACTGTCTCTTAAGGTTTCTTTCATTACCTGGAACATGGGTCTCTTCTTGATGATGATCAGGTGTCTGATGGAGCTTTGAGAGAGACTGGTCTTTTCCCAAATCCATCTTGCTGCAGTATCTTCCTGCTTTTGGTCTGACTTCCACAAGAAGCCTTTTTAAAAATGTCAAAAGTAACTAACAGTTAAAAAACACACATAGACAAGTTCACTTGTCACTTGACTTCCCGCCTTAAAGTTTTATCTAGCTGGACCACAGCTGTGGGCTACTTCTACTTTCTTTATCATCCTGCACAGGTGTGAGCAGGGTCATGGCTGATGCTATGTCCTCGTCCGTCAGCACAGTGGCTAGTTATGCAGGCAGCCCCGCAGCCACAGGCTAGTATATCCCAGCCTCTGGCATGGCAGCCATTTGTCTCTGCATGCTCAGAAGTGCTCGAGTCTGATGTTCCTTTTCACACACAGAGGTGGCATAGCATAGGAAGGACATGAAGTTAGCACTTAACCAGCTTGATATCCTTGAACAAATCACTTCCCATTTTTGTGACTCTCTTTCTTCATTTTCAAAGCAGGTAAATAATTCCTGACTTGCCCACCTCACACAGTTCTTGTGAAAGTGAATATAATGAATGTGAAAATTATAAAGATGTGAAGTTAATCTTGTAATGTTTTCCTGCATGTGGCATTTTTCACCTTAACTGTATGCAAAGTAATGGAAAGTCTTGCTGTTAGATAATAGACAAAAAGATATGAATCAGGAATTCAAAACTAATTTGAACCCTCTTCTGCTTACCAGATCATTCATAAGTGACTCAAGACAACTAGTGAAATCCTCTGTATTAATCCAGGGAAGGTCAAAAAGCATTTCTTAATGAAAGTATCAGCACATTATGTCACAGAAATTGAAACCAAAGTTGAAACCAAAGGAATCACCTGTCTTCAATTGGTCACCCCATTTGTGAAGGCATAGGGGCACAGAGCACCAGGATTGTTCACCTAGGAAAGAAACACTGACTACCTCCTGATATGGGCAACTAGTCTGTGAAATGAAGAGTTAACAATGTGTCTGGAGTCAGATGTTGAGTTGAAGAGTGTTTGAATTCCAGTGTTGCCACATTCCCTAATTCAGTTACCTTAGGCAACTTAGAAGGCAATGGCACCCTACTCCAGTACTCTTGCCTAGAAAATCCCATGGGTGGAGGAGCCTGGTAGGCTGCAGTCCATGGGGTCGCACAGAGTCGGACACGACTGAAGACTTAGCAGTAGCAGCAGTAGCAGTAGGCAACTTAGTTTTGGAGCCAGTACACTCCCTACAATATGAGGCAATATTGGTATGCATCTCATGAGGTTAATGAGATGATTGAACCAAACAATGTACTGGACCTTCCCTGGTGGTCCAGCAGATGAGAATCCCCTCCCAGTGCAGGGGCCATGGGGTCCATCCCTGATCTGGGAGGATTCTGCATACCAAGGAGCAACTAAGCATGCGCGCGAAAACTAAGACTGGGCCCTAGAGCCCACCAGCCTCAACTACAGGAGCCCTCATGCTGCAACTACGGAAGCCCATACACCTAGAGCTTGCCCTGCAATAAGAGAAGCCACGGTAATGAGACGCTCGTGCACCCCAACAAAGAGTAGCTCCTGCTCACGGCAACTAGAGAAAGCCTGCACGCAGCAGTGAAGATCCAGGGCAACCAAAAATAATAAATAATAAAATTTTAAAATAATAAAAATAAAAACAAAAACTGGAAGTGTTCATTAAATTTAAAACAAAAACAAAAAAACAATGTACATAAAGCATTTTATAGGTGCCTGGCATATTGAATACATGGTGCCTAGAATATCTAGCCTGCTTAATAAATGTTTACTTTTCAGGCAAGAATACGCGAGTGGGTTGTCATTTCCTCCTCCAGGGGATCTTCCCGACCCAGGGATCAAACCCCCGTCTCCTGTATTGTTGCTGCTCCCATGATGGTTAGACTCCCACACTGTATCTCCTAAACTGCAGGTGAATTCTTTACCTGCTGAGCAATTAGGGAAGCCCTTTAATAAGTGTTAGCTGCTATTATTAGTAATAAAAATATAGTGGCAAGATTTTGGTAAGTCAAGTCACAGTTTAAATGTTTTAAAGAAACTCAGAGAAAATCTGAAGGAGATTCTTTATGAAGAGAAAACCTTTATCATGTGAATAGATGCCCTTCACATCCATAGACTCATAAGGCTTTAGCATCCCTTCCTAAACCATCTAGTCCCTCCTCCTATTTTATATACAGAGAAATTGAGAACCAAGGAGGGGAAGGATTCACCTGTCCTAAATTTTCTTACTTTTTGCTGTCAGCACATCTTACTGATTATAAGGTGGGTCATCTTGTCATGCTTGATCTTACCTGGGTAGGAAAATGTACGTGTGATATGAACATATGAGAGAAGCAAGCTTCTTAAACACACTGAGAATTCTATAACAAGCACTCCAGGACTTACCACCAAAACTTAATGTGGAATTTAATAACCAGATTCTAAGCTCTAGCTTTAAGTTTCTTGGTTCTGCAGACTTTCTCATAAGTAAATCTCTATCTAAAAACTCAGACAGCTTCAGGGAGTCCCTATTTCAAGAAGTCCTAAAGGAAATGCAAAGTGTGATTTGTAATTTATCTCATGGTAATTTTAAAATTTTCTGATACAGGGTTTTAAAAACTCAAATACAGGTTTAAATAACTTTGAAAATTAAAAGAGTGTTTTATAATTTAAACAGGCTTTTAAATACTAGTGGCCTTATTTGAGATGTTTTAAATCTGACTGACTAGGTTATTTCTTATGATAATGAAATAAGATAAGCTTTTAGAATACTTCTGGGGCACCTTACAGAAGATGCAAAATTACTTCTTAAATACAGTTATCCTTAAAGCTTCTAAGACCCAGTTCAGTGATTCAGCAAACCTTACTGAATGTCTCCTCTGTGCCATGTACTGAGCAAGCTGTCAGGCTGCAGAGGTGAACAGATGTTTGTCTCTGGGTCCTGTGTACTGTGAGCCCATAGAGATATGCACATCTTTATTGGAGGGAAATAACATTTAGACTCTCTACACCCTGCTGCAGCCTCCCCAGGCTGTTTCCACCCCTGCTTCATGTTCTGATATCTCGAAGCAGAATGTGGAGGGACTATGTGAAGGTGGGGTCTCAAGTTAACAGTAAAATTAGGCAGCAGTATTGGGTGGAGGGAGCTGGTGGAGGGAGTTTGGAGCAAACAGATTGGAAGTCAGGCAAGGTGTCTCTGGTGTGATAAGCAGGCTACAGCATGAACTTGTCTGGAACAGAAATAGCCACATAGTAAATTCACAAGCCATAGTTCATTGTCCTTTCCCTCTGCAGTGAAGTCTAGAGTAGTTAGCAGAATGTATCACAGAATGTTAGGCATTAAAGACTGAATATTTTTAACGAATGCTGCCTCTTTCTAGAGTTATTTATATATCTACAAGATACCTCTCTCCAGGCCACAAATTCTCTGAGGGTGGAGACCACTCCCGATTCACCTTTCTATCCCCAAGGTATAATCTAGTAGGAGGCTTGGCCCAGAGCAGTCCCCATAAACGCCCTCACTCCTGTGTGCAGTGCCAGCCTCACGGGCGTGCTGCCTGTGCAAGTACTTTACACACACACACAGACGCTGCTGTGACTTAATTATAGTAACACCATCATTTGTTCCAGAGTTGTTTCTACTGTCATTCACTGGCCCTGACCCATGTGCTGAAGACATAGCAGTTAAAAGTAAGTCTCTGCCCTTACAGAGCCTACATGCTAATGGGAAGAAATCAACAATATGCACATAAACAAAAAGATGTATTAATATCAGATGGTGGTGAGAGCTTTGGAGAAAAGTGAGCGGGGAATAGGAATGAGGATAGGATAAGGAACAAGGGGGAAAAGCTGCTGGTAGTTGCTGTTTTAAACAAGGTGACAGTTGAGCAGAACTGGAGACTGAGGGGCCAGCTAGGCAGCCCTCTTGGAGGATGTTGGCAGAGAGGCACTGGTGAATGGCCCGAGGTGAGGGAGTGGCAGGAGGTAGGTTCTGAGAGGGAGCTTATTGCCCTTGTAGGGATTTCTACTCTGAGAGATGGATGATCATGGGATGGTTCTGAACAGAGGACTGATGCCATCTGATTTTTTTTTTTTTGGCTGTGCCATGCGGCATGTGGGATCTTAGTTCCCTGACCAGGGATGAAACCCAGGCCCCCTGCAGTGGAAGTGTGGAGTTTTAACCAGGGAAGTCCCTGACATATTTTTAAAGGATTATTCTGTCTACTGTGTGAAGAACAGACCATGGGGACAGGGTGAGGAGGTGGAAGCAGGGAGACCAATTATAAGGATCACACATAATCTAGACGACTAAGGCTTGGACTGTAATGGGAGTGGTGAAGAAGAGGTCAGACTCTGGAGTAGCTTACAAATTGGATAGGGAATGAGCAATAAAGAGGCAAAGACAAGGTTTTGGTCTGATCGACTGGAAGGATGGAGTTACCATTAACAGATGAGGAAGACTGGGAGGAACAGGCTTGCAGGAGATGATCAGGAATTTAGTCTAGGACATGCTGATAGACTAAGGAGAAAACAGCAAAGGAGCAGCCAGTGTGGGTAAGAATAACCAGGGCAGTGCAGGGTTCTGGAAGTCAAATGGAAAAACTGTTTCAAGGAGGGGGTAATCAACCAAATCAAATTGTGTTCATAGGAAGGTAGAAGAAAGATTGAGAAGTGTCCTAAGAATTTAATTAATTATGGACTGGAGCCCAGAAAAGTTAAGTGACTTGGCCAAGGACACACAGGCAGGACCAGTGACATAATTTACAGGGCCCAGTCCAAAATGAAGATACAGACCTCCTCCTTCAAAAAGTGTTAAAAATGTCAAGACAGCTACAGCAGAATCTCGAATGCATCACAGGGTTCTACTTCCACATGCACTTGCCTGAATCTTTGCAGCAAACTTATAAAAAAGCTGTTAGTAGCCTCGTTTTCCAGAGCATGGCACTGGTGCTCAGAGTGTTGAGGGGCAGTCTCCATGTGAAACCTGAGCCTGCAGCCTCCAAGTCTGGCCTTCTTCCTACTCAGACACTGGATATTGAGAGAAAGAACTGCCTTCCTGTCTCCTGACCCACGCGCAGCAGGCTTAAGTATTAAAGCCCTGTTCACGCACATCAGAGGTCTGGTTGAACTGGGCCGATGTAGGAAGAGGGAAACATGCTGCTAAGAACTTCTGCCCTGGGACTCTTTATGACAGGGGTGAAAAGGGAGCATTGGCTACTATTCAGTGAGAAACATGACTTGATAAAAAAAAGTTCCCCCAAACTCACGTAGCTTTAGGTCACATTGATAGAAATACAGAAATGATGGTCACTTCACTACACATTGGCTTGTCATCCCATACGTGGAGGGTTATACTGTGAAGACCACGTGAACGGGATTTGAGAGCATATAGGAAAAAAGAGCAAGGGATTTGGGGCTCTACCATTTCCTGGCTGTGTACCTTGAGGGGAAATTGCTCGATTCTTTCTGGTCCTCAATTTCTTCCCTTACAAAGCAGAGAAAAAGTAATACCTCCCAGGGATTCTGGGAGGATAAAAGAAATCGTGAGAGCTTTCTATAAAATGAAAAGCACTGCACAGACAGACATGCCATAAACGCGGGCAGCATTAATAGTATTATTAGAGAGTTCTTATGATGCACCTGGGCATTTTCCTGAAGTGCTTTTGGGTGGAAAAAGTAAAGAAGGGGAAGCTATCATATGCCTTTTTTTCCCTTAGTGTTCTTTCCTTGCTAAAATACCTTTTCAAAGCTTTTAAATTCTTTTCTAAGAGTTGATCAAGCTTTGTTTCCTGAGTGGAGAGGGAGAGTTTCTCAGTTTCCTCTTGTCTCATAGCCTGTTGATATGTGATAAATAAGTCCCCTGTCTCTGCTGAAACAGATGCTGCCGTACACATACAGATAACATGGTCTCAGACTTTAGAATGGCTGTAACCTGACTTTCAATCTAGTTTGTTTTGAATTCCCTCCTCCGGCCTCCTCCACCAATATTGCTTTCTACGTCTTAATGTATAGACGGTAAGCATCTCTGGATAAACACTGATGTGTGGTCATTTAACTGAGGAAGAACAATACTGCTCCCACCTCGATCCCCCATCACATCACTGTCCTTACATTCCTGAACTTTCAGAACAGTATACACTCACGTCTACCGCTTCCTTTTCCCCACATCACTTCTTCTTTCCTTTGCATCTCCAATCTAGTTTTCTCTTCCACACATTGTTTGCTCATAAGTCAGCAATGACTTCCTAATGGCCAGCTCTGGGGATCCCTTCTCAATTCTCTCTATGACCTCACTGTAACTCACAATTCCTCTGAACAACTTCTGTCACTCTCTTCTTGGTTTTGGTGGTAATGTTCTTCATCCCTCCCTCCTCCCCGTCATCTTCCTCCACACACTTCTTTTTCACCCTTCTAGCTGTGAGAAGTACTACTCAAGGATGACTCCTTGAGTCTCTTCTCTCTCACTCTTAGGCAGTCAAGCCAACTGTATACCTTTAGCTATTCTCTCTATGCGGATATCTTCTAAATAATTATCGGTCTGAGTTCTAAGATCACATTTTCAAGTGTCTCTTGAATATCATTCTTCACCTGAATATCTCACTGCACCTTAAACTTAGCATATCAAAAAGCAAATATATTTTTCCCCTAAAGCCAGGCTCTCCTGTGCTTTATTTCTGCCGTTCTTAACTATTCTGCTGTAGAAGAGCAAAGAGCAGCACCATGTTCCTGGCTGTCCAGTTCTAACTGGCGATCCAGTTCAGAACTGTCTTTGCCTCTGCCCCTTCACTTGGCTTTTCAAATCCAGCTGGACACAGTTCTGTGAGTTCATTCTTCCCAGTGTCCCACACATCCGTTGCTTTTTACCAATGGTAAAATACCATTGCTTTTCCCCAAGCCATCATCCCAGTGGGGGATCTCAACTTTTCCTTGAAAGTATTGGAGAAGCTTCTTAAGTAGTTAATTTCCTTCTATCTCCCCTCACCTTCCCCAGATTGTCCTGTACACACAGCCAAAACATTCCCCATAAAATAAAGCTGGCTCTGAGGGCTTCCTGGGTGGCTCAGTAGTGACGAACCCACCTGCCAATGCAGGAGACATGGGTTTGATCCCTGATCCAGGAAGATCCCACATGCCAGGAAGCAATGAAACCCATGTGCCATAACTATTGAGCCTGTGCTGCAGAGTCTCAGAACTGCAACTACTGAGCCCATGTGCCGCAACTACTGAAGGCTGAGCACCCTAAAACCCATGCTCTGCAACAAGAGAAGCCACTGCAATGGGAAGCCTGTGTATGACGATGAAGAGTAGCCCCTGATCACAACTAGAGAAAAGCCCAAGAGCTATGAAGACCCAGCACAGTCAAAAATAAATAAATAAAATTAAAAAAAAAAAAAGAAACTTTGGCTTTGAACTGCTCACTACCCTGCTTAGAAGCCTGTAAAGTCTCAGTATTTCATGTAAAATAAAGACTAAATTTGTCAGCCTTGTATTTAAAGTCAATTTCCCAATCCTCTCTGCCATGACTTTCCTGACAATACCCAATGATCCAGTCAAATAGTGCCACTTGCCCCCCCATTTTGGCCTTGACTCTATCTAACACCCACAGTACCTCTACTCACACCTCCTGGCTGTTCAGTGCTCCTCCCCTGTGTCTGCCCATCCATATAGTGAGTGCCTCTGTCACAAAGCCTTTGATGATGATCATGATGATGGTATGCTGGTTACTCTACAAACCATAATAGGCAGTGACATGTTACAACACGTTACAAACACTTGAGATCACTTGATTCTTCTAAGGAGTATTATCCCCATTTCTCTGATGAGGAAATTATGGTTTAAAGAATTTAGATTACATGCCAAGGTCACATAAGCTCATAAATGCTGTAGTTAGGGCTCAAGACTGAAGCAGTCTGACTCCAAAGTTCACTGATTTAACCATTCATTCTTTTCTACTACCTTTCCTACATGGGGTGATTTCTCCTTTCTGAGCTGAAGTGTCACTCGATCTGAGCCTCCTTATGATAAATATCATGTAATGTTTTTCATCTTACTGTTCACATACACATATCTTTTCTATAATATTCATTCAGTAAACATTTATTGAACACTCACTTCATGCCATCCCCTTTACTAAGAACTGGAGAAGAGACAAACAGGAGTCCTTTCCTCTAGTCCTTAGTCTAGTTGAGGGTGGTAGACAGCAAGTAACTAAATTTAGAATATAATTCAGTGTGATAATTTCAATATCAGTATTTCAGTATGTTCTAAGAGTAGAGATAGAGTCTTTAATTTTGCTGTCATAGAAGTGGAAAGATAAAGATATTACATAGTGCATCCTCTAGCTGTAATTCTCTTTAATTGTAACTGCTTTGGAATGACTCTACATTGGTCAACAAGTAGAATTGGGAAAATGATGAGGTTCTATGTGTGTAATAGTACTACGCATTTTCTTCACTTTACAATAGTATGAACCCTTTCCCCTTTTATTATGGAAATAATAATAGCCAATACTTATTGAGCACCTGCTTGTCTTATCCCAGGCAGTCTTCTAGGTATCTTTACATATGATAATTCGTTTAGTCTTTACAACAGCTTTTAAGGCAGGTACTATTGATAACTCTGTTCTGTAGATGAAGAAACCGAAGCACAGGTATTGAACCTGTGCCCTAAGTCACACATCTAGTAAGTGGCAAAATTGGGTGGTTTGGATCTAGGAGGCCATTTGCTTAACCACCTTACTGTCCTGCCTCTCAATTTTACTCCTTTGATATTTAATAGAATAAGGCAGAAATATATTTTCTTTTTCAGTCCCTTCTCTCTTTCTTTCCCTTTTCCCTCTCCCTCATTCTCTCCCTCTTTCTGCAATTTGTTGTCTATGTAATCTGTGCCCCCAAAGTATGTACAGTGCTGAGAATACAAATGCAAATAGAAACCTCCATAGAAAATTAAGGGGACACAGAGGTGGGACATCCAACCAAGATGAAGAGATGAGGTCAAAGGAGTCTTCCCGGAATATGTGATCTCGAGCTGAGTTTTGAGAGTGGATAGGACTTTGCTACTATGACACAGTCAGGCTCAGAGGAACAAACACAGGCTCCAGAGTCAGATCTAAGTTCATTCAAATCAGATTCTGTGCGGCCAAGATCTTCCAGCATCGATTCCCTCATATATGAAATGGGTATTACTACACTTACCTTCCATGACTATTATGAGAATTAAGAATGATGACTCTTGAGGACTTCCCCGGCCATTCAGTGGTTAAGACTCCACCTTCCAATACAGGGGTGCAGATTCAATTCCTGCTTGGGGAATTAAGATCCCACATGCCAAACAGTGAGGCCAAAAACAAACAAATAAATAATTTTATAAAAAGAATGATGAATGTTGGAAAGCGTCTGGCACATAAGACTTTCCTGCTCTGGCTGTCATTATGATTGTTCATAATCTCAATAACAGTAAGTGAAATAGAACCACTAAATAATAAAGCTAAGTGAGGCATGAGAGTTATTTTATAGAGGGAGTCAATGTCACACAGGCCTAGTGGCAGCTGGAACCGGAATCCAGATCCTCTGAGAATTCTACCATTTTCCCTTTACCTGACTGCTATTCCGAACCCTTCTCTCTACAAGTCAATCTACGTTATCCCCTGGTTTGATGAAGTATTTCCGAAACTTTCCAATTGTTACATTCTCTCTTCATGATTTTTACCATATTATTGTCATAACATCTTCTGTATTATTATTTATTTAATTATTTCTTCAAATAAACTTATTTTTACTGAAAGTGTTTAAAATGAAAATTTCATATCACCAATGTCAATGGAAAACCAACAATATCACCTGTGAAGTCACAGGTTTGTGGTATATAACAAATTCTTCTAAGGCACATTCAAATACACACCAAACTATTAAAGTAAAAGATATTTCATCTGAAATTTTCTGTACTACCCCAAGTGGAATGAATGCATACCACCTCTTGAGAAATGCTAGCCTATGCAATTAATCACTGAATTCTTTTTATTTCACAGAATTTCTAGATCATGTCCAAATTATCCTAAAATCAAACTGCCCTTTACAGTACCTCATTTATAATTCAAAAGGGACAGAACAAAAGACTCAAAATCATTCCCTGTCCTGCCACTGACCCAGTGTTATCATATCAGCTACTCTCCACAGGGTCTCTAGTTGAACATTAACCTCTCCCATTTTTGCTCTTTCTTCATCCCTTGGAATTTTAGCTACTCTGGCATAGAATATGTACTAGTACCTAACATGATGCTTTCATCTTTTAAAAAATATTTTTTCATAATAAAAAAAATTAATTAACTTGGCTGTGCTGGGTCTCCCTTGAGGCGAGCGGGGGCTATCCTCGAGTTGCAGTGCATAGGCTTCTCTTGTGGAGTACGAGCTCTAGGTGCTCCGCTTCAGCAGTTGCAGCATGCAGTCTCAGTAGCTATGGTAAGTGGTCTTAGTTGTCCCGCCTGAGACATGTGGGATCTTCCTGTGTCAGGGATCAAACCCATGTCCCCTGCATTAGCAGGCAGATTCCTAACCACTAGACCACCAGGGAAGCCCCACTTAGTCTTCTTTACTTGGAAACTTCACCTCCCTGCTTCCAGCAGATTACATCCCCTGGGCTTGATGTTTAGATTAGAATAACCTAGACGAGTCCTTGAACTCGGCTGATGAATTGCAACCTTCCAAATGGTTCAGACCCAGTGCCCGCCGAGGGCCCAGCACAAGGTATACATTCAAGTAAACGGTCATCACCTGAACCAGTTGCGGTAGAGGGGACTCTAGCTAGAACTGCTGCCACTAGATGGACATAAAAGGCAACTGCACCATTCTCACCTGTCAACTAGGCTCTGGCATTTCCCCTTAGAGGCAGCCGACCATGCTCCCTTATTCCCTTGACGCTCTCTGTTCCCCCTCCCTACAAGTCCTCCTCTGAATGAATTAGCATCAAGGATGTTTGCATACCGAACACTAAGCTAACTGATATTCTGCCACAATCTGTTCAACAAATGTTAGGCTTTTTTGTATTGTGTGTGTGTGTGTGTGTGTGTGTGTGTGTGTGTTTTAGTGACACTTTGGTTGTATTTTTAGCCAGGTTGGAGAGGGAAGAGAGGGAATTACTTGGGCAGGCAGAAAACATATTTCCAGGTCTTTCCTTGTTGGTATTCTCCTAAGCAGCTGTGAACACTCTTAACAGATGGAGCTCAAGATGTGATCAGATCTGATTTTATCAGCATGTATCCTGGGCAAGTTCAACGTGAGGATGAAGACTTCCTTTGTGCTTCTTTGTGTTCTGTATTGTCACCCTCTATTGTTAATACTCTCATCTCATTTTAGGAAAGCCAGCATTTCTCAGCTGTGATAGACACCAGTGTGGGAGTCGTGTAGCAAAGTCTGATATTCCACTGGAAGAAAAAAGCAAGCAGTTCTGGCCCAGTGCTTTGTAAAGATTTTTTTACTATTATTAATTTTAAATTTTCATATATTTTTTTTATATATGGTTGCACTGGGTCTTTGTTACTGTGAGCAGGCTTTCTCTAGTTGTGGTGAGAGGGGGCTACTCTTCGCTGTGGTGCAAGGGCCTTTCATTGAGGTGGCTTCTCTTGCTACGGAGCATGGACTCTAGGTGCCCGGGCTTCAGTGGTTGCAGCACGAGAGCTCAGTAGTTGTGGCGCGTGGGCTTAGTTGCTCCAAGGCATGTGGAATCTTTCCGAATGGAACCCATATCCCCTACGTTGGCAGGCAGATTCTTACCCATTGTGCCACCAGGGAAGTCCTGGCCCAGTGCTTTGTGATGAGCTCTCCCCTCCCCATCAGCAACAAGAACGTCTTATTTTTAAAGTGTCAGAATGTTCTTGGTAGTCAAGAGAGAAATTAAAACAAACCCCTACAGGATAACCATCTTCAGAGATACCCAGCAATATACCCAGAATTACCCATAGTTCTTCTATCTGATGGACTTGGTCTTCTTGATGAAAATAAAATAGGCTGTTATATGTTATTATTGCTATAGCCTTCATTATTGAAATTGGATACCATACTTCACTTCTCAGGAAACACTAACTAATGGGAGTAATTATCACCCTGAAGAGTATGTGGTGCAGCAGATAGAGCCTGGACTCTTGGATTAGAAGATAAGCAGGGTATCTATTTCCACAGAGCTGTTATTAACTTCTGTTTTTATCCAGTTCAGATGGGTGTACAACACTTTGTTCTCAAGCAAGGAGACTGGACAGAATTGTCAGGCAGAATTTAAATAACTTGGTTCATCCAACCAAGACAGACTTTCCTTTCTAGAAAAAGCCTACTCCTACCCTGATCTATGTAAAACTCCAATCCTGTATCCAACTACCAAATATGGCACCCACAAGGATTCAGACACCTCTCTGAGGAGGAATGAGTACCACAGAAAGTGAAAGAAAGTGAAGTCGCTCAGTCGTGTCGGACTCTTTGCGACCCCGTGGACTGTAGCCTACCAGGCTCCTCTGTCCATGGGATTTTCCAGGCAAGGGTACTGGAGTGCGGTGCCATTTCCTTCTTCAGGGGATCTTCCCAACCCAGGGGTCGAACCCGGGTCTCCTGCATTGCAGGCAGATGCTTTACCATCTGAGCCACCAGGGAAGCCAATGAGTACCATGAACCTTCACTAATCCAGTCAATTCAATTCCCCTTTAGTGGAAATTAAATTAAGATCTCAAAAATACATGGTGACAGTTCTGCTTTCTAGTCTTACATAGAAATTATACCTTTAGCTCTATATTCTAGTTATCTCTGACAGAGGAAGTGAACAGCTGGTCAAGTAATAGAGTTGCCTCAGAGTAGGGAGTTAGAGTGGAAAGAATAGATTGATGACTAGGTGATACACTAAGTAAGAAATGGGCTTGAGACTTTTTGGTAAGTCAGACAGGGATGCTTAAATGGGCAGGAGAGCTATCTGTTTTGGAAATTACTTGCAAACTTACAATTGTACTATATGGAGTTATGTGAACCTGGGACAGAGTGAAAAACAGTTTATAGAATTTCAGAGCTGGAAGAAATCTTTCATGTCATCTAGCCAAATTTCCCAAGAGATGTCTGAAAACACTGTACAGACTCAATTTACTAGAAAATGTTTCTCATTTCAAAAATTTTCTCAAAGAAAACTCCACAGAGACTTTTACAAATAACCCCATGAATTATAGTTCTGATTATTACTTCACAACCAACCCTGGGAAAGTCGCTTCATTTTTGCTGGTCTTTGCTCAAAACATGCCCTTGGGCAAGTCACTTCACCTCTCTGGATATTAGTTTCCTTATCTATAAACAACAACCCAGTTCTGTCTTGCCTGCCCCTCAGGGTGGATAACGGGCTCAAAAAGATGATAGAAGTGCAAAGTCTTGGTAACCACTGGATAGGCTGTATTTTCTAAAACATAAGAAGCCTTGCTACCAGCACCTTCATTCCCCTGCCAGTGACCTCCCCTTGCTAAGCAAGAGTAGCAATGTGTCATCCCTCTCCATTCTATTAAGATGTTTCTCCCCCTTGCCCATAATTCTTCCCCATAGAGTTTACCCACAGATGTGTCCCTTCAAGAACATTCTCCAAGGGGCCCTGTGTATTTTTCGTGAAAGACAATGATTGGACTTGTGCAGGTCACAGAGTCTGAGAGGGAACAAGTCGCATGCATACAGGGAGGCTTTCAGTGGGAGCAACTGCAGGCCTCCTGCTTTTCCACCCATCCTCCGACCAGTGCCTCTTGGCCCTCAGCCTCTGTGAGTGTGGGTGAACCCTGAGGAGTGAGGCAGCAACCACACAGAGGACCCTTCTAGCAGAACCTCATAATGGCACAGATGGGTGTTCTTTCTAACAGACATTTAGTAAGTGTTTGTTATGAGTCAGGTCCTGTGCTTGCCGCCAGGGGTAAAAGATGAGTCAGACATGCTGCCCACCCTTGAGACCTCACAGTTTAGTAGGAGAAACCAACTCAGGAGTGTTATGTACAGGCTATGTTATGACCAATGCCCCCACAGTGTTTGGGAACAACTGATGGATCCCTTGAGTCTGTCTGAGGGCAGGGTGGGCTTCTCAGAGGCTGTAAGATTAAAATCTAAATAAAGGTGTAGACATTCTCCAGGGGGATTAAGGGTGGTGGGGGTGGGGGAGCATTTCAGACAGGAAGAGCTGCGAGGATACAAAGGCAGAGGGATGTGAGAGGGCAACTTGGTTCTGGGTGCAGTAACAGAGGAGCCGACATGTGAGCTACACATCAGAAATTGAAAGGACCTGAATCCCAAGGGCTAGCTGGGGGCCCAAGGAGAAGCCTTTATGACACTGAGGGGTTCCAGCAAGTAGAATGTCATGGTCAGCTAAAGTTCTTAGAGCATTATGGGGGCTGGGTGAGAAAAGACAGAGAAGATAAATTTACTGAGGGTATTAGAGGAAAGGACAGATTCTAGACAGATTTAGAAGGTAGAATCGATAGATCTTATGAGAAATTCCAAGAGCAACAGCACAGGAAATTAAAAGAGAAAGAAGGCAGACTGAAAATTTTGTGAGGGCCCACAGGTAAGATGACAACATATCTTGGATCAAGCAAATAACACTCCCTGATTTCCATTTCTTGACTGCCTGGCTGAGATGGCCTATGTAATGTTTATGGACAGGAGGTCAAGAGCTTTCATCACAAATTATTTTTAAAGCTACAGTGGTGGAGTCAGCAGTCCTGGCTGGCTAGGCCAGAGTTCCTCATTCTTCCCTTCCTGTCCCATGAGTCTTAGCCCCAAAGTTAATTGTTTTGTCCAGGAGGA
Source organism: Bubalus kerabau (assembly GCF_029407905.1). Lineage (NCBI taxonomy): Eukaryota > Metazoa > Chordata > Mammalia > Artiodactyla > Bovidae > Bubalus > Bubalus kerabau. The sequence goes on from NC_073627.1 coordinate 129,663,199, forward strand.
TGCCTTCCCCTGATAGAGAAAGGCCACACTTTGTTTGTGCTGTGCTGTGCTTAGTCACTTCAGTCATGTGCGACTCTTTGCAACCTCATGGACTGTAGCCCACCAGGCTCCTTTGTCCATGGGGATTTTCCAGGCAAGAACACTGGAGTGGGTTGCCATGCCCTCCTCCAGGGGATCTTCCCAACTCAGGGATTGAATCCAGGTCTCCCGCATTGCAGGCAGATTCTTTACCATCTGAGCCACCAGAGAAGCCCATGAATACTGGAGTGGGTAGCCTATCCCTTCTCCAGGGAATCTTCCCAACCCAGGAATCAAACCAAGGTCTCCTGCATGGCAGGTGGATTCTTTGCCAGCTGAGCTACCAGGGAAGCCACACATTTTGGTTAAGGATTGACAAATAACTGTGCCAGGATTGCCATACTAAGTACTGCCTAGACCCATGCATGACCACTAACTGTGTAACTCAGAATGCTTGGCAGTCTATAGCATACACTCACAGATCATACATGTGGTGAATTCCCAGAAGAAGTGATGTTTGCGCTGGGTCATAAAGGGGAAAACAAAGAGAATATAAGTACATTACAATGATATCCTACCTGTCCTGGCCCTTATTTATTTATTTATTGGCCAGATCATGAAGCATGTGGGATATTTGTTCTCCAGTCAGGGATTGAACCAGCACCATTTGCATTAGAAGCACAGAGTCTTAACCTCTGAACTACCAGGGAAGTCCCTAGCCCTTTTTAAGAAGTACATCTAGAATGTTCTAGACCAGAACTGTCCAATAGGAATTTCTACAATGTTGGGAATATTCTTCTGTATGATCCAATATGGTAGCCATGAGTCACATGTGGCATTTGAACACTCTGAATATGGCTAATGTGACTAAAGAACTGATATTTTGAATTTAATTTTTATGAATGTTAATTTAAATAGCCACCTGTAGCTAGTGGCTATCAAGTTGGACGGCACAGCTCTGGAGCCCACTTAGCAAGCTGAGATTCTGTTTCACGTGGTCTTTTTTTGCTTCACTCCTTATGCCCATCTCTGTTCTCTTCTGCCTAGCCCCTCCAGTTTGATGTACTAAATGACTAACTCCTAACTTCCAACATTGGTCCTGTTTCCTGGTTATTGATTTCCTCTGTCTCTCATCAGAGCAGAGCCCTGGACTATCTTCCATGTGACTCATACCTTAATACCCCCCCAGCCTGTGTTGGTGTGTTGGCCCAGAGAAAATAGCTTCAGAGAACCTGTTTTCCCATGCTGGGCCCTTCACCAGGCCTTATCCACTCCCTCCCGTCTTTTTCTGTTTCTTTTCTAGGTCGCTTTAATCGGCCAGCTAGTAACCTGGAATATCCTTTGGTGTTTTCCCTCCCTGCCAGCTTGAGTTAGAGTTGAATTGAGGTGTGCATATTTGGATGGGGAGGGAGAGAGACATAACTGCTTGAATAAATACTTTGATTTCAGGTCTCTGAAAATAGGTGAAGAGCTCCATCCTGAGACCTCTCCTGTCAGGCATTTCAAGCTTTGATTTATAAACGGATAGCAATATCGATAGGTTGATTACACCTGTTGATGGAAAGGATTGATTCAGGACACAAAAAAGTTTCTTGATAGACCAAAGCACTGAGCCAAATTTAACAAGATGTAATGTAATGGCGATAAATCTCAGGTCCTGTTTTGGGGTCTAAATGGATCATTGCCTAAGTACCAATATATGGCTTAAAAGATTTGGTAGTTTTAGCTAATCAGGAATCAGTGATGGATAATGAGAGAGACAATATACTCTGGGAAAGCACTAATGGAATCATATCCAACAAGAGCATTCGCATCCAACAGAGACCTACTGATTTCCACCCTGACCAGACCACACCAGGATCATTGCTTCAGGTTCTGAACGCCTCACTGTTTTTATTTCAAGAGGGGACACTGACAAGTTGAGTCACCACAGTGGTAAAGGCACTGGTAACCTGTCCCATGAGGACCTGGGACAACTGAGCCTTACAAGAGCAGACCGTGGGGACAACGTCACTGTCCTAAATCTCTACAGGATAGTCACAGGACAGAAAGCAGACATGTTTTACATGGCTCCAGAGGGCAGAGCAAAAACAGACAAGTGAAAACTCAAGCAGATTCCAGCTCAGAATGAGGAAAATGTTTCCAATTGACAAAACTGTGATTCGGGTGGTTTATCCTCTGCAGAGGCGAAGTTTGTTAGAGACCCTGGAGAAATGATGTTAAACAGGCCCCAGAGCCAGTCTGCTCAAATATTGATTGTCTCCGCAGTGATGGATAACTAATTCAAAATGTGTAGGCCCTGTATATGCTAACCCATTTAGCTTTCAGGTTCTATATTAAGTGTCACTCCTCTCATTCTAGCTCAGCATTCTCAGTAAATAACCTTGGTTCCTTGTATGTGGGAAACAGGTTTCAAGCACAGAGTCTCTAGCACCAAGCAAAATGGCAACATAATTTTAGCTCCTGAGCAAAATGGGTCTCACAATAGCATCAGTTTGGTGTGCACATTAACATTTGAATATGCTGTATAATAAGCGTGCTAATTACTCTGAGAAGAATACTTGAAGAATAAAATAAGCTTTGATCATTAGAGGAGAAAGGGGCTAGCAATTTACGGCATGGCTGCTTGATATTCAAAAGTACATGACAGCTCTCATCGCAGGTAACAGGTAATTACTGTGATTATAAAATGTAATGACAGCTGCAAGAAGTGATCAGAAGTTTATTGGAAATCAGTTTGTGGTACAGTTTGTTTTTAATCACATTTAGATTTATTACTCATAAAAATGTGTCCTCATTTGATGGTTTGGTTCCTTCAAGCAGTTCGAACATAAATCCACTGCTGTTACTAATCTCAGCTTTGTAGGAAGTAGCCAAGTTTTCATTGTGAAGCTGAGGTGGGGAGGCCTCAGGTTGGATATGGGAACATGATCATCACTTTGTGCTGGGACAGAAGCTGTCATGGGGAGCTGGCTGACACCCCACACCCTGGATGACCTAGACCAGCGGTTCTCAGAGTCTGCTCTGCAGACCTCTGGGGAATCGTGATACTCTTTCAGGGGGTCCATAAGGTCAAAATTATTTTCATAATAATATTAAGATGTTAGTTGGCTTTTTCACCGTATTGAAAGACTTCAAATTATATGACTCAACTTATATAAAATCTGTGTGTGTGTGTGTGTGTGTGTGTGTGTTAGTCGCTCAGTTGTGTCCAACTCTCTTTACAATCCCATGGACTGTAGCCCGCCAGGCTCCCATGGGACACGCCCATGGGATTGTCCATGGGATTCTCCAGGCAAGAAAACTGGAGTGGGTTGCCATTTCCTGAGAGGCATTTATAGAGACTGCTCTGTTACTAATCTCAGCTTTGTAGGAAGTGGCCGAGTTTTCATTGGAAATGAGAAGCTGAGGTGGGGAGGCCTCAGGTTGGATATGGAGCCATGACCATCATTTTGTGCTGGTAAGGAGTTTCCAGGGGCTAGGGGAGGCCAGAAGGGGGAGTGACTGCTTAATGGGTATGGGGTTTCCTTCAGCAGGGAATGAAAATGTTCTGGAACTAAGTAGTGGTGGTGGTTGCACAACTAAATGCTACTAAATTGTCTCTTTTTATATGGTTAAAATGGTGAATTTTGTTATATTTTACAACAATTAAACAAATAAAAAAGGAAAGGTTGCATATTAAAGGAAGCAAAAGGGGAGTTCCCTGGCAGTCCAGTGGAAGCTCCTGGCCTCTGGAGCTTCCACTGCAGGAGGAATGGGTTTGATCCCTGGTCAGGGAACTAAAATCCCACATGCCACAAGGCACAGCCCCCCCAAAATAAAATAAAAAATAAAAGAAGCATTAGAGCTTCTTTCCATCCACAATATTAAAGCTGCTGGAGGGTTTTCTAACCCTGAAAGTTCTCTTTGCTAGGTCTTTCAATAGCTGTAACTCTGAAAGTATGAAACATTTGTCCTTATTCTCCTAACGTGCTAAGCCCTTCAAAACTACTTCTTTGAACTTTGCCTAATGCTAGTCTATACTTGAAATATCCTTTCTCTCAACCTGGAAGGCTACTACCTGTTGTGTGAAGTCCATTTAAAATGACATTCCCTTCAACTGCTGAAGCCTGCATGCCCTAAAGCCCATGTTCCACAACAAGAGAATCCACTGCAGTGACAAGCCTTCACAGCGCAGCAGAGTAACTACCCCCAAACCCCACGCAGCAGCAAAGACCCAGCAAAGCCATAAATAAATAAAATTCTTATTTTTTAAATGACATTCCCTTGATGAAATCTTCCTGGGCCTCCACCCCCAACCCCACCCCAGAAAATTTGGTCCCTTCCCTCAGTCTAGGTTCTTACAGAGCTTTGGTTGTGTTCCTTATGTGGTACTCCTGACATAAGATCTTGTCACCTTGTATCACAGTTACAATACATAACACCACTTTTTGTCTCTCTTAAAAGGTATTTCTTAACAGTATCTTCTTTTTATCTCTGAAGCCCAGTACACACACACACACAAAGCGCTCTCCAAATGTACTAATTAATAGCTTTATGTTAAGTACTTTTCAAAAGGCTTTATAAACATTGACTAATTTAATCCTTATAACTTTATATACATTTTATAGATGGTTAAACTGAGGAAAGAAATACTTTAGGACATGAAAAGATGTTAAAACAGCAAAACGGTGTGATAGCAAAACCACATGACGGCCTTTGGTGTCACACTTGGGTCTTGGTCGGTGCTCAGTAAATGGCTGTTCATCTGACTGAGTAAAAAATGTTGCCTGCCACATGAGTAAACAAAGGATGTTGCAGCCATCAAATTAGCACCTTACAGCACCCCAATGGTGAGCCCTGAGGGAACTCAGGATACAAACCAGATGCCAGCTATCAAGCCAGCAGCCTCTGCAGCCACTTGCCATGGTGTGCCCTGAGGAGACTCAGGATAGGAAAACCCAGGGCACTGGTCACAGGAAAGTTGGGGTGCCTATCAAAGGAATTATTTCACTGAGCCCAGACTTCTGCATCTTCCCACACACAGAGAAGTATTAAATTCATTAACTTGAGTTGTCTGGTTTTCTTTCATTAACAATAATATTTTGGACTTCCCTGGCGGTCCAGTGGTTAAGACTCTGTGATTCCAATGCAGGGGGCATGGGTTCCATCCCTGAACATGAGTTTGAGCAAACTCTGGGAGATAGTGAAGGAGAGGGAACCCTGGCATGCTGCAGTTCATGGGGTTGCAAAGAGTTGATTATGACTTAGTGACTGCACAACAAATCTTTTGAAGTTCTGACTATCGGCTCTTTGTTGCAAATACTCCTGTATATCCTAGCTCCTCCTCCCTTACCTCCTCAGAGCAATCTCAGTGATATCTGAGAGGCTCTGTCCTGGGCTTAAAGCTCTGTTTTGTCTGCCAAATAAAACATAATTCTTTCTTTCTTTTTTTTTTTTAGTCGCTCAGTTGTGTTCAACTCTTTTGTGACCCCCCTGGACTGTAGCCCGCCAGGCTCCTCTGTTCATGGGATTTCCTAGGCAAGAATACTGGAGTGGGTTGCCATTTCCTTCTCCATAAAACATAATTCTTGACTTTTAGGTTGTGCATATTTTTCAGTTGACATGATAAAAGAAAAAATGGCTAATAATATTAAGTAAATGAAAGAGATTCATTCTTGTGACTTGTTAAATATTTCCATATATTTTTTAGACCTCATAGCATGTGAGACCTTGGAGAGACCTTGGTTGTCTCCTCATGCAAGTTGGAGATTGGGCAGGGGGAACTCCAAGGTGATCCGGTGGAAGAAATATGGATCTGGAGCCTAAGAGGTGAGATTAGGAGTAGTAGAGCAGAGTGCTTAAAATAATAAAGAGAGGAAGGGCAGCTTTAAATTATTATCAACCAGCATTTAAGAAACCCCCTACCCAGAAGAAAGGGAAAGGCCAGAGAACTAGGAGATGGGAGAGTCCCAGAGTAGTGCAAGCTGCCCCAAGACATGCATTATCAACAGGTGATACAAAGAGTTTCAAATTAAAGAACACTTCAAGGCTTCCCAACAAAACCAGCTGCCTTGACTTGTCCCATCCCACCCTGATGGGTCTCCCCAGAGGCAACTTCTGCCAACGTTTTTAGCTATTTCTTCTGATGTTTACCTCGTATTTATAGACACATGCTTATGTTCTATGCTTTCGTTTTTTCCACTTTAGATATTATCTATTGACTTTTATCAGAAGATTAGGATTTAGTTCTCTTCTAGCACCTCTAAAAGCTGAGTGGGCACTAGTAAGCTGGAAACCAAGTGACCCATCTTAAAGACAGGCAACTGCTACTCAGCAGGTTATTGCTAGAGAATGCAGCTCCCCACTGGCAGAATGTACCAGAGTAACACTGACACTTATGTTCAGATCAGATCAGATCAGTAGCTCAGTCGTGTCCGACTCTTTGCAACCCCATGAATCGCAGCACGCCAGGCCTCCCTGTCCATCACCAACTCCCCGAGTTCACTGAGACTCACGTCCATCGAGTCAGTGAGGCCATCCAGCCATCTCATCCTCTGTCGTCCCCTTCTCCTCCTGCCCCCAATCCCTCCCAGCATCAGAGTCTTTTCCAGTGAGTCAACTCTTCACATGAGGTGGCCAAAGTACTGGACTTTCAGCTTTAGCATCATTCCTTCCAAAGAAATCTCAGGGCTGATCTCCTTCAGAATGGACTGGTTGGATCTCCTTGCAGTCCAAGGGACTCTCAAGAGTCTTCTCCAACACCACAGTTCAAAAGCATCAATTCTTCGGTGCTCAGCCTTCTTCACAGTCCAACTCTCACATCCATACATGACCACTGGAAAAACCATAGCCTTGACTAGACGAACCTTTGTTGGCAAAGTAATGTCTCTGCTTTTGAATATACCATCTAGGTTGGTCATAACTTTCCTTCCAAGGAGTAAGCATCTTTTAATTTCATGGCTGCAATCACCATCTGTAGTGATTTTGGAGCCCAGAAAAATAAAGTCTGACACTGTTTCCACTGTTTCCCCATCTATTTCCCATGAAGTGGTGGGACCAGATGCCATGATCTTAGTTTTCTGAATGTTGAGCTTTAAGCCAACTTTTTCACTCTCTGCTTTCACCTTCATCAAGAGGCTTTTTAGTTCCTCTTCACTTTCTGCCATAAGGGTGGTGTCATCTGTATATTTCAGGTTATTGATATTTCTCCCAGCAATCTTGATTCCAGATTGTGTTTCTTCCAGTCCAGCGTTTCTCATGATGTACTCTGCATATAAGTTAAATAAGCAGGGTGACAATATACAGCCTTGACGAACTCCTTTTCCTATTTGGAACCGTCTGTTGTTCCATGTTCAGTTCAAACTGTTGCTTCCTGACCTGCATACAGATTTCTCAAGAGGCAGGTCAGGTGGTCTGGTATTCCCATCTCTTTCAGAATTTTCCACAGTTTATTGTGATCCACACAGTCAAAGGCTTTGGCATAGTCAATAAAGCAGAAATAGATGTTTTTCTGGAACTCTCTTGCTTTTTCCATGATCCAGTAGATGTTGGCAATTTGATCTCTGGTTCCTCTGCCTTTTCTAAAACCAGCTTGAACATCAGGAAGTTCACGGTTCACATATTGCTGAAGCCTGGCTTGGAGAATTTTGAGCATTACTCTCCTAGCGTGTGAGATGAGTGCAATTGTGCCGTAGTTTGAGCATTCTTTGGCGTTGCCTTTCTTTAGGATTGGAATGAAAACTGACCTTTTTCCAGTCCTGTGGCCACTGCTGAGTTTTGCAAATTTGCTGGCATATTGAGTGCAGCAGTTTCACAGCGTCATCTTTCAGGATTTGGAATAGCTCAACTGGAATGCCATCACCTCCACTAGCTTTGTTCGTAGTGATGCTTTCTAAGGCCCACTTGACTTCACATTCCAGGATGTCTGGCTCTAGGTGAGTGATCACACCATCGTGATTATCTGGGTCATGAAGCTCTTTTTTGTACAGTTCTTCTGTGTATTCTTGCCATCTCTTCTTAATATCTTCTGCTTCTGTCAGGTCCATACCATTTCTGTCCTTTATCGAGCTCATCTTTGCATGAAATGTTCCTTTGGTATCTCTGATTTTCTTGAAGAGATCCCTAGTCTTTCCCATTCTGTTGTTTTCCTCTATTTCTTTGCATTGATTGCTGAAGAAGGCTTTCTTATCTCTTCTTGCTATTCTTTGGAACTCTGCATTCAGATGCTTATATCTTTCCTTTTCTCCTTTGCTTTTTGCTTCTCTTCTTTTCACAGCTATTTGTAAGGCCTCCCCAGACAGCCATTTTGCTTTTTCGCATTTCTTTTCTATGGGAATGGTCTTGATCCCTGTCTCCTGCACAATGTCACGAACCTCATTCCATAGTTCATCAGGCACTCTATCTATCAGATTTAGGCCCTAAATCTATTTCTCACTTCCACTGTATAATCATAAGGGATTTGATTTAGGTCATACCTGAATGGTCTAGTGGTTTTCCCCACTTTCTTCAATTTAAGTCTGAATTTGGCAATAAGGAGTTCATGGTCTGAGCCACAGTCAGCTCCTGGTCTTGTTTTTGCTGACTGTATAGAGCTTCTCCAACTTTGGCTGCAAAGAATATAATCAATCTGATTTCGGTGTTGACCATCTGGTGATGTCCATGTGTAGAGTCTTCTCTTGTGTTGTTGGAAGAGGGTGTTTGCTATGACCAGTGCATCTTCTTGGCAAAACTCTATTAGTCTGCCCTGCTTCATTCCGTATTCCAAGGCCAAATTTGCCTGTTACTCCAGGTGTTTCTTGACTTCCTACTTTTGCATTCCAGTCCCCTGTAATGAAAAGGACATCTTTTTTGGGTGTTAGTTCTAAAAGGTCTTGTAGGTCTTCATAGAACCGTTCAACTTCAGCTTCTTCAGCGTTACTGGTTGGGGCATAGACTTGGATTACTGTGATATTGAATGGTTTGCCTTGGAAATGAACAGAGATCATTCTGTCGTTTTTGAGATTGCATCCAAGTACTGCATTTTGGACTCTCTTGTTGATCATGATGGCCACTCCATTTCTTCTGAGGGATTCCTGCCCACAGTAGTAGATATAATGGTCATCTGAGTCAAATTCACCCATTCCAGTCCATTTTAGTTTGCTGATTCCTAGAATGTCGACATTCACTCTTGCCATCCCTTGTTTGACCACTTCCAATTTGCCTTAATTCATGGACCTGACATTCCAGGTTCCTATGCAATATTGCTCTTTATAGCATCGGACCTTGCTTCTATCACCAGTCACATCCACAGCTGGGTATTCTTTTTGCTTTGGCTCCATCCCTTCATTCTTTCTGGAGGTATTTCTCCACTGATCTCCAGTAGCATACTGGGCACCTATTGACCTGGGAAGTTTCTCTTTCAGTATCCTATCATTTTGCCTTTTCATACTGTTCATGGGGTTCTCAAGGCAAGAATACTGAAGTGGTTTGCCATTCCCTTCTCCAGTGGCCCACATTCTGTCAAATCTGTCCACCATGACCTACCCATCTTGGGTTGCCCCACGGGCATGGCTTAGTTTCATTGAGTTAGACAAGGCTGTGGTCCTAGTGTGATTAGATTGACTAGTTCTCTATGAGTATGGTTTCAGTGTGTCTGCCCTCTGATGCCCTCTTGCAACACCTACCGTCTTACTTGGGTTTCTCTTACCTTGGACGTGGGATATCTCTTCACGGCTGCTCCAGCAAAGTGCAGCCATTGCTCCTTACCTTGGACGAGGGTTATCTCCTCACTACCGCCCTTCCTGACCTTCAACATGGGATATATATGTTCATATACACATAATTAAAACACAGCCAGAAAACTGACTTAACAAAGTTCACATCAAAGTACCACATCCAAGTGTGTGGTGTTAGTCACTCAGTCATGTCCAACTGTTTGCAACCCCATGGACTGTAGCCCGCCAGTCTTCTCTGTCCATGGAATTCTCAGGCAAGAATACTGGAGTGGGTTGCCATTCCCTTCTCCAGGGGATCTTCCTGACCCAGGGATAAAACCCGGGTCTCCCACACTGCAGGAAGATTCTTTACTGTCTGAGCAACCAGGGAAACCCATAGTGTTGTTTTGACTCAGCCCAGCACCCACGTCATCAAAGCTGACCTCGATGTGAGATGGTTCCAGACAAGCCCCAGTGCTCCTCGACCATATCCAGATAGATACAGGTCACTTCTGGAAGCCTTTCTCTCAGCGGTCCTAGCATATCTCTGTGGACTTGTACCTGTAGAAGATACTATGGGGGTTTGCCCTGATCTCCTCTTCAGGGGAACACATCTGTCCCTCAGCTGCTGGGAATAGTCTTGCTCTCAGCCTCAAGAAGCCATGCCCCCAAAGTTTTATACCCCCTCCCAGGGTGCAGCCTCAGGCCCATGACTGTCTGATGTGGGAACTCAAACATCCGGCCCCCTTACTTCAATCTGTGACAACTCTGAAGGGTCACCCGCATCCTTGAGTTCTCGGGGTCAGCTGAGACTTTGGTTGTAACTGCCACTGCACCTACTTTGCTGGTCAGTTTCTCTCCACACCCACCTCTGTCTTCTTCGCATCCCGATCAGTAACCTTCTCTCTTAGTAAACCTTCAGCATCCAAGTCTCATCTCAGATTCTGTTCCCAAGGAACCCAATCTTACAACGGTGCTTGTTTCTGAATCAGTAAAGATGACAAAAGGTAAGATTATGCTGATGAATTCAGATAAGTTTGCATGCCATGTTCTAGAACCAGGGATGGGATCCACCTCTCCAGCACACATAAGCTGAACAAGAGGGGATAGGGACTTTACTAAAGGGGGAAACTTTTGTTTACTTTACTAAAGGGGGAAACTTTTGTTTACTAAGGGAAGAATCATTGGTGAGGCAGCTACACAGATCTTTGGCTCTATCAAGAGAAGTCAGAAACAGTTTATGTTAAAAAAAAAAACAAAACATGCCTTTCTTTAAAGTTTTTTTTTTAAAATGTGGACTATTCAAAAAGTCTTTATTGAATTTGATACAATATTGTTTTTGTTTTTATGTTTTGGTTTTTGGGCCAAGAGGCATGTGGGATCCTAGTTCCCTGACTAAGGATTGAACTTGCACCCCCTGCATGGGAAATCGAAATCTTAACCACTCGACCACCAGGAAAGTTCCCCTCATGATGTTTTGATGTTGAAATCTAATTGAAATATTTTGAAACATGGTCTAATACTGGCCCACATTTAAGAAGTTTGTGATCTTGGCCAGAGAGAACACAGGTGTATTTTGCAGCCCAGAGAGCTAAGTTGACACTAATGGTGATCATGAAGTCAAGATTTCAGCTCAACCCAAAAGGTTTCCTAATGATTTGAGCAATATGAAAATGCAATGAGGCACCTCAGGAGGTAGTGAGTTCCTTGGCACCGAAGGCCATTGTTTGAGTCTTGTTAGAATTTGAATTATATGATTTTTGAATTCCTATTCATTGATATCCATATAAAGTGCTGTATATACATATCACCCATACACTCTTCAGCTAACGTCAATAGCAAACAGCAATGGGATTGCACCAATGGTTCTACTGAAACACAACTCAATTTCCTTTTCCTGGAAAACACACCGCACTTGACTCGTGGCTTCTGGATACTTCAGCATCAAAGGAAATAAAAGGTGAAAAGAGAAGCGTGAGTTTCATTGCCCTATTCTAGTCTTAGATACAAAAATGTCACCAGCAAATCCATTATGAGACCCTCTGTTGCTTAGAAATTAGCATTATATTCTAGGTATCAGAGCTGGAAGCATCTGAAAGATCATGCAGTCTTGCTCTTTCATTCAATAGGAGAAACCACAGAAAAGAGAAGGAACCCACCTGAAAGACATAGCAAAGCCAGGATTAGAATCCAGATCTCTTTACTCTTGAAGGTGAGTTCTTGCTACAACCCCAAACCCATTTTTTATTTTTATTTTGTCATTAAATTGCTATCGGCAAGTTATCCTGGACTGATAGGACTTCTGGGCTAATGGACCTCAAGATTCTCACAGACAGGAGGTAGCCAGACTCTGTCTTTTTCAGCAGTCTAGAATGCCTAACCATTTATAGAGATAGTTTATTTGATTCTGTTTAGAATCTTTTCTAAAAGGTAATATGCGCACATGGTTTAAACAAAAGAGGTATACACTAAAAGTTTCACTCCCACTTCTTCCCCCAATACCTCTTTCCCCTCCTATAGGTGATCTTTCTTATTAGTTTCTTGTGAATCATTATAAGAAATTTGAAATTACTTCCCCTGATTTTCAAAACCATCTTGGTAGGGTGGGGATATGCACTCATCTTCATTTTACCTATGAGGAACCAAGACTTAGGGAGCCTCAGTGAATGAAAGAATGAAAAACTAACCAAATCCAAACTCAGTGTTTTTTCCAGAATGTCACTATGACTTTCAATAGCCCCACCATGTGTGGTAAAAGCTTAGCTACCAGGCCCAGGATGAAAGGCACAAGTGGGCCCAAAAGGCAGGTTGAGCTGCTGAACCAGAACCTCCTTACGTTTCCTAACACAACAGAGCCTGCAAAGGGAGTGATCAACCCAGGTCCTTCCTAAAGAGAAGGAGGACATACCAGGCAAATGACTACCTGGAAACAGCACTTGTTTCATCCTGCTCCTTCATTCCATACATCTGTCACAAAGCCCTGTCAAGCTTTCCTGTGAAATATTTAATCTATCTGTCCCTCCCTTTCTTCACAGCAAAAACAGTGGTGTAGACTTCAGTTACCTTACATGTGGGTTGCTGTCACAGGCTTTTAATTGGTCTCCTAGTGCACAAACAGCTTTAACCTAAATGAGCATGTATTACACCCAATTTCCATTTGTAACATGGGTGTAAATTATGCTGGTCCTTTAAAAAGTCTATTTTGTAATCTTTCAACTCCATGCTGTGGAAACAAGCCCATTAGTGTGTTAGTGGGAAAAAAAAAGGTAACGTAAAGAAGACTTGCTCCAGCTCAGAAATAAAGCTAGTCATAAGAGAGAAGAGACTTGTTTAGAAAATGGATAACTAAATCACAATGTATCCATATTCTGGAATAGTACTCATAAAGAGAAATGAGCTACTATTTTACTCAACAACCCAGATGAATCTCAAAAATATGTTGAGTGAAAGAAGTCAGACACACAAGAGTACAGGTAGTACGATTTCATTCGTATGAAGTCCCAAAGCAGGCAAAGTCGCCTCTTGGGGCTATAATTGAGAACGAGGGTTGCCTCTGATGGGGCACTGGAAGGAGTACACGGGGATGCTATAGCAATGTTTTCTGTCTTGACTGGGGTGCTAGTTACACAGTTGAACACCTTTGTTATAAGAAGCCAACTGAAGATTTTCCTGGTGGTCCAGTAGCTGAGACTCTGTGCTCCCAATGCAGAGGGCACAGGTTCAATCCCTGGTTGGGAAACTATGATCCCACATGCCGTGCAGCACAGCCAAAAGAAAAAAATTTTTTTTCAAATTTTTAAAAGTTACCCCCAAAGTCACCAATTGTAAGTTTAACATCTGTGCATTGTACTGTAATTATTCTTCAATTTAAGAGAGAAAGATGGGAGAAAAAGCAAGCGAGAGGGAAGCTGACCTTCTCAGGCTAATGCAGAAAGGAGAACCGGATGTCCAAATACAGTGGCTTCAGAGTAATCCCTGCCTTCTCTCAACTTCTCTCTAAAACACATTTGAATAAATTGGGAAATTAGGGATCTCCCAACACTGTACAAAACTTGAAAGAAATGTCATGCCAGAAACTTAGCAATGTTTCTGCTCTTATAAAGTGTGTGTTGCAGCTGGATGGAGCAAATCTGACCCAATTTTGAGCTCCTATGACGCCCACCTCCATTCCAGAAGCAGACCGCCTCAGAAAGGGTGGGGAGGCCCTTGGTCCCTCCCACACCATCTGTCCTCTGTGCTCTGGGGACTTCCAAGCCCTTTTGGAATAGATCTCAGGCAGGCAGAGCACCTTTTCCCAGCATCCATACCCACAGTCAGGAGCCACTTCTGCCAGCTTGCATGCTTTTTTTTTTTTTTTAAGGAGACTTTACTCACCCTTTTTATTTATTTATGATATGTACACACTACTTTATTTATTTAGTTTGGCTACACTGGGTCTCCATTGCTGTGCGCGGGCTTTTCTCTAGTTGCAGAGAGCAGGGGCTGCTCTCTAGCTGCAATGCCCCGGCTTCTCATTGCGGTTGCAGAGCACAGGCTCTAGGTGCACGGGCTTCCGTAGTTGCAGTACAGCGGCTCATCAGTTGTGACTTGTGGCCCTAGAGCGTGCAGGCTTTAGTAGTTGTGGCAGGTGGGCTCAGTAGTTGCTCCACTACATGTGGGATCTTCCAGGGTCAGGGGTTGAACCCATGTCTCCTGCACATTCTAAGAGGTGAATCCTTTTCCTCAGAATTTCCTCAGGAGGCATCAAATGCTCCACTGTCTTCTAGTTACCCATGTTCTATTAAGTCTCATGCATTTTGATTTTTGAGCTTTTCATTATAACTTTTTTCTCTCTTAGGACACTTGCATTTGTTTTTTCATTACAATATTCCTTGATAGGCCATTTCAGTCTGGAAATCCAAAGGAACTGTGTTGTATTATTGCTTGATAATTTCATCCTTTACAGCTATAGGTACTGAAAATACTGGCATTTGGAGGTCTCTCCATGGAAATGCCAGCTTGCTTCCTGATCACCATGAAGTGATACCCACTAGTCTCTAAGACCTACCAGCACATCAGAGTTTCTGATCACCTTTTAAGTCCCTCTCTTGTAAATGTGAATGGATATTCAAGGATGACCACATACTCAGGAAAGACTTGTGAATATTAACAAAGAGAAATCGCACTAAAACAGAGTTGGGAGGCCAGAAGGGGAGCTCTCATGTATGTACTACACAACATCAATATAGATCCTCACAGGTAGAGACCTCTTTTGCATCTCTGGGAGGAAGTGACACTATTATGCTGCCTTGGGAGGAAGAAAAATTTCTCCTTGCCTGGTAACATCTCAGCCAGTTTCCTCCAATGGACTTTTTGTTTTTAACAGCGCATCCCAATTTCTCCTCCTCTTCTATAAAAGAATTTCCTTTCTTTTTCTTAACTGGACTTGCCAGTGGTTCACCGCAGTTGCGTGGCCCAAGTTGCAATTCTTTGCTGGTCCCAAATAAATTCACTTTGCTGGTAAAATAACTGGCTGTTATTGTTGCCGGTTAGCAGACTCTAATACAAGAGCCAGAAATCTGAGCTAGTAAAAAGGAACTTGGAGGGGACTTCCTGGTAGTCCAGTGGTTAAGAATCCACCTTGTAATGCAGGGGACATGGGTTCAATCCCTGGTCCCACATTCTGTGAAGCAACTAAGCCTAAATGCCACAACTAGAGAGTCCCTGTGCCACAATGAAAGATCCTGAGTGATACAATAAAGACCCTTTGTGCTGCAAATAAAACCCAACACAGCCAAATAACTACAATTTTTTAAAAAAGGAACTTGGAGAAAATGGAGACAATTCAGATATCAGAATAAAACTTATCTCCTCAAAGATAAGTGGTGTTACATCCATGAAATAAAAACAGGATGCTATAAAAATGAATAATTATAAAGACAAAAAAAGAGCCCTCCCTTGGAAATTACAGCTAAAATAAAACAAAATTTGGTTATCTTAGATGTTTACTCTTAAACCAGTCACTTTCCTCAGAAAAGAATCTTCCAATCTCCTGCCTTCAGAGATAGCTATTAGCATTCTGTAACTAAGTGGGGAAAGGGGTGTCAGAGGGGTACCTATATTTGGGATGTGGACTCCATTTTATCTTGTCTCTATTTCTTGAATTCTGATTAGTCAGATATTGGAACTCTGAGACTGATCCTTTGATGTTATTTGTCCTTTAGTATATTTCATTATCTTTTTGTTCAGTTTCTGGGAAATTTCCCCCAACTTTATCTTTAAAGCCTTTTGAGGATTTGGGCAAGTGTGGTGATAAGCATATGAGTTAAATCCACCACTGTTGTTGTTGTTCACTAAGTTGTGTCTCTTTGCAACCCCAGGGACTGCAGCATTCCAGGAATCCACCATGACTAACCAGAAATCCTTCTAATACCATTTTACATCTTGTCTGATTATCCAGTTGACTCTTGAACAACACAGGGGTTAGGGTTGCCTATCCTTCCTAAAGTTGAAAATCCATGTAAAACTTTAGAGTCAGCCCTCCATATCCAATTTACATCCATGGATTCAGTGAACCTTATATTGTATACAGATGTAATTCATATTTATTGAAAAAAATTCACATATAAGTGGTCCCACACAGTACAAACCTGCACTGTTCAAGGGTCAACTGTGTATTCTTTGGGGGACGAATGATAAGAAATAGGAAGGGAGAAATGTGCTGGGGAGCACAGGACTGGTGGTGTCACTGTGCATTCTGAAAGGTGTGTTCTCCACCTTTTACGTGGTTAGTGGAGATGCACTCTCACCTGGGCCTGATGTCTCCGAGTCCAGGGCCACTCCAAGCCCATGTCTCCAGAGAATAAATTTCTGGTCTTCTGCCATTTGTCCACTGGCTTCCCATTTGCTAAACTGTCCCAGAGGGTATAGACAGAAAAATAAGTGAGTAAAGAAGGAGGTCCAGAAATAGACTTAAGAATAGGAAGAATTTGGTATGTGATACAGGTTACATTTCATATTCTTCGAGGGAAAGATGGTTATTTAACACATGGTATTGAGACAAGTAGCTAACCATTAAAAATAAAGAAAATTAGACCTTTACTTCAAGCCATACATTAAAATATTAATCTATATAGATTTCACATAAAAATGAAACCAGAAGTATCAGATGAAAATATATGTGAATACTGATTTAATCTTGGGATGGGAAAAGCTCTTATGACATGAGAGCAATAAACACATAGATTAATTTTATCTTAAATAAAAATTTAAAATTTTTTCATCACCCTCACCAGTGTGTGTGTGTGTATGTGTATGTTTATTAATACATACATACAATTTTAAAAGCAAACAAACAAGTGGGGAAAAATAGCTTGAAGATGAATATCAGGCTAAGTGTTAATATTCTTAACATATATGGAGCACTTGTTAATAATTTTAAAATACCAACAGGACATAAACATGTAACTTACAAAAGAAAACAAACAGCCTTAAATACTTGAAAAAAAATTCAGCCCTATTAGTTATACACATAAGTACAAATTAAAGTAAAAATGATATATCATTGTCAACTTGCCTAATTGATTAAAATTTTTTACAGTTTTATTGAGATATAATTCAGATACCATAAAGTTCACTTCTAAAGATGACAATTTAGTAGTTTTTGGAGAAGGCAATGGCACCCCACTCCAGTACTCTTGCCTAGAAAAATCCCATGGACGGAGGAGCCTGGTAGGCTGCAGTCCATGGGGTCGCTAAGAGTCAGACATGACTGAGAGACTTCACTTTCACTTTTCACTTTTGTGCATTGGAGAAGGAAATGGCAACCCACTCCAGTGTTCTTGCCTGGAGAATCCCAGGGACAGGGTAGCCTGGTGGGCTGCCGTATATGGGGTTGCACAGAGTCGGCCACGACTGAAGCGACTTAGCAGCAGCAGGAGTGTATGTTCAGAGTACTGCAACCATCAGTATCAAATTTCAGAGCATTCCTGGGGACTTACCTGGTGGTCCAGTGGCTAAGACTCTGCACTCCCAATGAGGGGGCCTAGGTTGGATCCCTGGTCAGGGAACTAGATCTCACATGCATGCAGCAACTAAGAGCACAACCAAATAAATACATCTTTTTTCCCCTAAATTCCAGAGCATTCCTGTTACCCCAAAAGAAACCCCACACTCAGTTCTGTCTGACTCTGCGTGACCCTATGGACTGTAGCCCACCAGGCTCCTCTGTCCTTGGGGTTCTCTAGGCAAGAATACTGGAGTAGGTTGCCATGTCTTCCTCCAGGGGATCTTCCTGACCCAGGAATCGAACCCTCATCTCTTCCATCTCCTGCATTGGCAGGCAGGTTCTTTACTGAGAAGCCCTCTTTGTACACTGGTGACAAATCAAATCTTGCAGACAGTTTTGGGTGAAGTAGCAAAGGATAGCTTTAGTGCTTTGCCAGACAAAGGGAGACACACCAGGTTTCTACCTCAAAAACTATGTGTCCCACTCCCAGAGAACTTGAGTCTTGCTTTTTCTAACAGTGGGTCAAAGGCAGGGTCTCTGACAAGATTAGGGTGTAAGCTGGTCTTGCACTCCCTCGTCTCAGTCTCCTCTCAGGCGGTGGATCTCCCAGTCCTAAAGAGTTTCTCCAGTCTCTTTAATCTTGCCTCAGGTGATTCCTTGGCTACTCCTCCCTTGATTAGCAACTGTTCAAATCTGTCCTTTGGAACTCATGGAAGGTCACTCAGACTCATGGCTGGGGTCTTGACTATAAGAAATGGGGGACAGAAAGGCCTTTGTGCCTGGGAGCCCCACAGGGCCCCACTCGGTTTCATTAGCAGTCACTCCCGATTACTCCCAGCCCTTGCTGACCACTAATCTATTTTCTGCCTCTATGAAAAAGTGAAAGCATTAGTTGCTCAGTCGTGTAGGATTCTTTGGGATTCTGTGGACTGTAACCCACCAGGCTTCTCTGTCCTCATGTAACCCATGCACACTCCTCTTGCATGGAATTCTCCAGGTAGCCATTCCCTTCTCCAGGGGATCTTCCTGACCCAGAGATCGAACATGGGTCTCCTGCATTGTAGGCAGATTCTTTACCGTCTGGGCCACCAGGGAAGTCTGTGTGGATTTTCCTACTTTAGACACTCCGTATAAGTGGAATCACACAGTCATCTTGTCAAAGTTCTTTCAGTTAGCATAATATTTTTACAATTCATCCATGTTGTAGCACATATCAGTACTTCATTCCTTCCAATGACTGAAAAAAAAATCCCATTGTATGTATATACCACATTTTGTTTATCCATTCATCAGCTTATGGACATTCACATTGTTTCCAGTTTATAACAATTATGAATAATGCTGCTATGAACATTCATACACAAATTTTGTAAGGACATATATTTTTATTCTGTTGGGTATATACCTAGAGGTGAAATTGCTGCCTCTATGTTTAACTTTATGAGGCACCTCCAAGCTATTTTCCATAGCAGCTGCACAATTTTACATTCTCCCCAGCGATGCACAAGGGTTCTAATTTTTCCACATCCTCACCAACACTCATTGTCCATCATTTTAATTACAGCCATCCTAGTGGGTGTGAAGTGGTATCTCATTGTAGTTTTGATTTTCATTTCCCAAATGCCTAATGATGTTAAGCTTTTTGTGCTTATTGGCCATTTGTATATTTCCTTTGGAGAAATGTCTATTCAAACTTTTCTGTCCATTTTTAATTGGGTTTTCATTTTGTCATTGAGTTCTAATAGTTATGTATTCTGGATACAAATCCCTTATTAGATGTATGATTTACAAATATTTTCCTTCATTCTATGTATTGTCTTTTCATTTTCTTGATGATGTCATTTGAAGCACAAAAGTTTTAAATTTTGATTAAGTCAAATTTATTTCTTGTTTTCTTTGGTTTGTTGTACTTCTACTGTTGTATCTAAGAAAGCTTTGCCTAATCCAAGGTCATGAAGATTTACTTGGTTTCCTCTGAGTCTTATAGTTTTATCTGTGTGTGAGCTCAGTTGCTCAGTCATGTCTGACTCTTTTCAACCCCTTGGACTGTAGCCCACAAGGCTCCTCTGTCCATGGAATTTTCCAGGCAAGAATACCTGAGCATGTTGCCATTTCCTACTCCAGGGGATTTTTCCGACCCACGGAGTAAACCCTCACCTCTTGTGTCTCCTGCATTGGCAGGCAGATTCTTTACCACTACACCACCCGAGAAGCCTCTTATAGTTTTAGCTTTTGTATTTAAGTCTGTGGTCTATTTTGAGTTAATTTTTGTATTTGCTGTGAGGCGGAGGTTCAACTTCATTCTTTTGCATGTGGATATATAAGAATTGATGCTTTTGAATTGCGGTGTTGGAGAAGACTCTTGAGAGTCCCTTGAACTGCAAGGAGATCCAAGCAGTCCATACTAAAGGAAATCAGTCCTGAATATTCATTGGAAAGATTGATGCTGAAGCTGAAACTTCAATACTTTGGCTACCTGATGCGAAGAACTGACTCACTGGAAAAGACTCTGATGCTGGGAAAGATTGAAGGCAGGAGGAGAAGGGGACAGCAGAGGATGAGATGGTTGGATGGCATCACCGACTCTATGAACATGAGTTTGAGTAAGCTCTGGGAGTTGGTGATGGGCAGGGAAGCCTGGCGTGCTGCAGTCCATGGGATTGCAGAGTAGGACATGACTGAGCGGCTGAACTGATATGAATCCAAGCACATTTTGTTAAAAGACTATTCTTTCATGTTGAATTGTCTTGGCACTCTTAGGTCTTCCACCTTCTCATTAGGTGAAAAACGATAAAGATTTTTAAAGATAATATCCAATTTAAGCAAAAATGAGGGGAAGCTTTACACACTGCTGAGGAACAGCCTCCGAAGGGTGATTTGCCATGTATATCTGATTTGAAAAATATATACTGATTCAGGAGTTGTACTTCTAGGAATTTATTTCAAGGAGATAACTGTAAAAGGATGTATGAATGAACTGTTGCTCAGTTGTGTCTGACTTTGTGACCTCATGGACTGTAGCCTGCCAGGCTCCTCTGTTCATGGGATTCTCCAGGCAAGAATACTGGTGTGGGTAGCCATTCCCTTCTCCAGGGGATCCAATGGTGAACAACTGAAGTAACATAAATGTCTATCAGAAGATGAGGTGAATAAATTGTGTTACAGCTGTACAATGAAATATGATGCAGTCTTTAAAATGATAAAATGATTTATTGACTTGGAGCAATAACTGTGACGTACTGCTAAGTGAAAAATAAAAGCATGTTACAAAGCACCCTTTATAGTAGTATTCCACTTATATATTTTACATATGCATCTACATTCATAGAAACAATTCACTGTTAACAAGAAATGTTAACAGTGGTTGCTGCTAGGTAATGGGATTTTAGCTAGCTTGTATTTTCTTCTTTATACTTTTGGTGCTTTTTATGTATTTGCACCATGAATATGTATTGTCTTTATATTCAGAAAGAGAAAAGCTATTTTCATTTTGCAGAAGAATGTCCTCAAGGAATATATATCGTAGAAGATTATTCAATGGCATGGAAATATGTTCATAATATGTTAACTGAAAAAAGCAGGTTATAGTATCATCCCACTTAAATTTTTTAAATGTAATACACACAGTATTTCCTAGGTACTATGATACCTTTTTTCACCACTTACTATTTCTGAAATAAAAATGTCTCTTGCAATCAATATGAATATTTAATGTAGTGGTTTCCCCCCTCCCTGCCTGCCTGCAAAGCTGTTATTAATGAGATGATCCTTCTGGCAATCTGAGACCTGAGAAAGTGCCATATGTGTGTAGAGAAAAGACTGGAGGAATAGACACCAAAACGTGAGCAATGCTTAGCCCTGAACTGAGATTTTAATTTTTTTGTTAAGCATACTTTCCAAGTTTTCTGTAGTATGTGCATAAACAAACATAAAAGAAGTCAGGAAACTGGCTGCTCCACTTTTCAAAGAAGCAGAGTGTGAGGGTATTTGGGACTTTGGGCCTTTACAAAATAAGAGACTAGCAAATTAGGGTCACACACACCACCTCAGTAGTGTCAGAGTCTGGAGTAAGGGAGGACTACCTTGCACGCCCATCAAGGGGCCCAGGCTGGGCAGGAGCTGGTAAAGCAAACTTTAGAACAGATAGGAGAGCTCAGTGAGCAGAAGCAGGGCTTTTGGATCAATCTTAGTTCTGTGAGGACAAGGAAATCCCTAAGAGGTAGGAGAGAGTCCAGATGGTGGGGATGCTGGCTAATTATGGATGAGAAGGATGCCCAACACTGTGAAGCCACACAGATATTTTCCAAGAGTATATTCCCAGTCACTCAAGAGAGACCAAGGCTGCATGAAAGTGAACATGAGTCCACCCTTCTTAAAAGTCAAAACTTACATTGGTTAGGGAATTCCCTGGCGGCCCAGTGGTTAGGACTCGTCACTTGAACTATGGTGGCCCAGGTTCAATTCCTGGTGAGGGAACTAAGATTCCACAAGCTGTGCAGTACAGCCCCCCAAAACAAAAACAAAACAAAAAATACCTTATATTGTTTTGAGGTGAGCCCTTCCCTCAGCCAAAGGGGCAGAATAAATACAGGAGATGAAGGGCATGGAGCAGAAGTGGAAGATTAATGGCCAGAGTAGAACTTCAATAGCCCCTCAGGAGCCAGTAAGCTCTGGGCCTCTGCTAAGGAGAAGCGAGGGGTGGGTATTAACTCATTGAGCTTCCCCAATGACTCAGCCGGTAAAGAATCCTCTTTCAATGCAGGAGACACAGAAGACATGGGTTCGATCCCTGGGTTAGAAAGATTCCCCAGAGAAAGAAATGGCAACTCATTCCAGTATTTGTGCCTGGGAAATCCCATAGACAAAGGACCCTGGTGGGCTACAATCCATGCAGTTGCAAAGAGTCAGACACGACTGGGCACATAAACTCACCACTTATCATAGTAGGTGAAAAAACAAGTATCTGATGCCAATATTGTTTTTAAAATATGTATAATAATAGAAAAAAGCTACAAGGATATACATCTTAATGGTGGATATGTCTCAATAGCAGGAATCTAATTTTAAAATTTTTTCTTTAGTTTTTTTTTTAACTTCCTCTCCACCTCCTCCTTGAGCATGTAAATCTTCTTAAAATAGAGAAAACAAAAAGGATTTTCAAAAGCAATTGTAAAGACTAGTGGATCAAAGTAATGAGAATGAATACAGTGAGATTTTAATTACATAGAAATCCAGGTTCTTACTAGCTATGTGAGTTCTACTTGACTTTGCTAAGCCTGTTTCCTAAACAATGAAACGGGATTATAAAGTCTTGTCCCAGCGAGCCATTGCCAGGATGATCTGAGATGCAATGTACACAAAAAGTCCCAAGCACAGTACTTGGCATAAAGATAGTGCTTAATAAATATTAAACTCGACTCTCGGTGGTCGAAGCTCTCCCTTGCTGCCCCCGGAAGGCCAAGCATCTACAGCTGTTTCAGAGAGCAAAACGAATCTGGCTGTCTTGGCAGGGCCCCTTACTGGACCTGCAGCTGCCTGCACACCTGACACTCTCCCATCTTCTTTTTCTTGCCATCTGGAGACTAACAGGATCTCATTCCTTAACCCATTTTCACCCATTTGCCTTCCTTCTCTGTCTAGTGTCTCAGCTGTCTTTCGATAGTATTTTTGAGTACACGTGACATTATTTCAACATAACACACAATTGCAGGGCACCTATGTTCTAAAGATGGCCCCAGGCTCCTGCTCTCCATTCATATCGTCCAGAAATATTTGTATGAGCTCATAGTCTCGCTGAGAATTTAGATCCTTCAACAGCTCCCACGTGTTGCCTAACTGCTATAAAAGGCACACACACCATGCTGTAGAGACTCAGAGGGTAGATTTACCAGTGCACGCACATGTGTATGGGAGAGGAGGGAAAGAATGGAAGTATTTAGGATTTAAAGAGTAATGATTTCTTCACCCACATCTGTTTCATATACTGTCTTTCCTAAAGAGAAAAGGTGCCCCTTCTGCTAAACTGGTTTCAAGGCCAGTTAAGCCAATGCCTGTGTGGGGCTCTTCCCTCTCATCTTCAGATTTGTTAAACTCTGTACATATACTTAAAGTTTGTGGAAGGCTCTGGTCATCTGATGACATTACTGGGATGGAGAGCAGGTCCAAGGAGTTACAAACTAGCTCAGAGTGTTCTCCTTAGACATTTTGGAGATAGTTGGAATACATACATTCTGATTAACAACCAGTTTTAAGACTCAACGGAGTGCCAAAACAAGGTGTTGTTTGATATCTGTATTACTTATTGGACAAACATTAACATCAGTAGAAGTAAAAAGAGATTTACCCATAGTTCAGATTCCCTCACAAACTAAGATTTTTTCTTTTTTCCTTATTCCCTTCTAGTCGTTCCAAACCACAAATTCATGGTCATGATAATAATTGGGGCTTAGATGCAGTTCAACATTCTACTTCTTTCTCACAGCCAGATGCATACACAGAATGATGTTAAGTACAGCATATCCAAAACCAGGGCAGTGTGACAACAGCCCCTTCAGGCCCGTGGACTGACAGTCCAGTGGAAGATGTTGGCAGGGCAGTGAGACACACCCTGTTCTGCCTGTGTTATTTATGCCTCTGGCAGTGAAGCCCCTGACAAAGAAGCATGTCACTGGAACACATGCTCTTTGTTCACAGAGGTGCATGCCAGCACCGGCTGTGTCAGAAGGGACAGTACTGGGTCTGTAGTCTCTCCTTTGGCTCTTTTGCTTTTTTATTTGCTGCACATTGTGGCTATGTTTATTAATTACTTTGTAGCTTAATCTTATAAAACACACATTTATCTTTTGAGTCCTCATACCCTTGAGTTGGGCTTCCCTTGTGGCTCAACTGGTAAAGAATCTGCCTTCAATGCGGGAGACCCAGGTTCAATCCCTGGGTTGGGAAGATCTCCTGGAGAAGGGAACGGCTACCCACTCCAGTACTCGGGCCTGGAAAATTCTATGGGCTGTGTAGTCCATGGGGTCGCAAAGAGTCAGACATGACTGAGTGACTTTCACTCACTTCACTTCATGCTTGAGCTGCTCATAAGGAGAGGATAAGTACCCCAAGATTTTGCCCTCTTTCTGTAAGGATTGATATCACCTCTCCCATGAGCTACCCAGATTCTACTCTAGCACAGAGCTGCCACTTCTCCTTCAGCATCTCCTCTTTACCTACAAGATGGCACCAGCAGCCTCTGTTTGATATTAAAGGCTCTCTACAGATTGTACCCAACCTACTGTTCCAAAGCAGACATCCACGCTATATGACTTCATTCCATAGACTGATGGTGTACCAGAAGAGACTGAGGCCTTGGAGTCAGACCCATCTAAGTTCAAACCCTGGCTGCACCTCTTGTTGGTCACTTCTGCATCTGTAAAAATGAATAAAATATAATCTACTCGACAGGGTAATCTGAGGATTAAATTAGAAAGAACAGTATTAAGCCCTAAAAGTGGATGCTCAATCATTGCTTGTCAACTCATGTAACTAATTTGCCCACTTCATCTCGCCGGCCCTGTGGTTCCCATAAGCTTACAGTTACAGACTTCCTGTGACATCCTGAAGAGCACTTCCCTCATTTCCCTCACTCATAGAGATGTCTCTAAGGCTAATATTTTAAAGACTTAGGAAACAACATACTGGAAAATTTTTTTGTTTGTTTTCCATAATCCTTCTAAAATTTTTTTGTTTTGGCATTTTAATGCATCTGATGTTTTTAAAATTGATAGTTTTGTTTGCCACTAAATGAATTTAGGTTAAAAGGAAGAGTGCAGTCTTTCTTAACATTCAGAAAAACTGAGGTTAACGCATAGAATTATGCTTTTCTCTATTCATAAGTTGTTCTCAATCTTGGAGGCCCTCGTCTATACTAGAATTAAGATGGTATCTGATCTGACAAATGACGTGTTTACTTATTTTAAGCGGAATGTAACCTTGCATTACTTCCTGGAGGTCTGCAAAGCCGGCCTAGGGCTCTAACCCTGTCTCTCAGGGAGCTCTTGGAGGCAGCCCATTACAAAGGCTACCTGCCAAGCTTCCCCGAAATGGAGCCCATCAAGAATTCACACACCTCACAGGGGTGCCCTTAAAGATAAAAGTATTCGGGGAAACTCTGTAACTCCGAGGCCCCATTAGAAATGCTAATTGCTGCCTTCGTTAGCCTATATTTAAATGTTAGAAAACCCAGGGAGATCCTCCAGGACTGGGGGACTCTCGGCTCCTCTGTGGCTTGGGCAAGCGGCCCGGGCTACCCGGTCCCCGCCGGCCGCGAAGGTCGACTCCGCCCGGTGCCACGCGGTACAACACCGGACCGCAGCGCTCCTGCCGCCGCCTGGGGTCTTCGCAGCACTTTCAGACCCATCCGCCCAAAGAGACTGGGGGGTCGGCCTGCTGGCCCCACACGGTGCGGAGGCGCGGAAGGAGAACCCGAAAGCCCTTGTCCCACGCTCTCTACACCTTTCCCGCCTTCGCGGGTGTCGGGCTGGCCTGGTCGAGTCTTCGAGGAAGAATTTGGTCTTAGGGACCCCCGAAGACGGGCAGTAATTTACTCCCCCCAGCCCTCCCAGCAAACGTCCAAGCGAGGGGGTGGAGACCCGCCTCCGGACGCGTGGAGGAGGGACCCCACGGTCTCAACTCAGCGGCAGGCGGGGAAGCCCCCAGGCGGGTCTTACATCAGCCACCCCACGTACGATCGGAGGGCGGGAGTAAGTCGCTCCAGTCCCCGGGGCTGCGCCTTTCTCCCTCTCCCACCCCCAGCCTCCGCCCCTCCCGCCGCGCCTCTTCCCCGCCCCGTCCTTGGTGCACAGCGGCTGCCGAGCCGAGCGGCGCCGCGCGGGGCCGAGTCGAGCCGAGCAGCCACCCGCGCCGCGTCGCCGGTTTAAGCGCAGTGCGGGGCCGCGGCCGGGGGCGGCGGTAGTGAGACCAGAGCTGCGCTCCAGCCCCCTTTTCCCTCCATGGTTTCTCTCCGCTCCCGCGAGTAACTTGGCTCCGGGGGCTCCGCTCGCCTGCCCGCACGCCGCCCGCCACCCAGGACCGCGCCGTCGGCCTCTGCCTCGAGCAGACCCCTTCCGACGGCCCTCGCTGCGCAGGCTGGGACGCCTCTCCCCCCTCTGCCCCCGCCGCGGAAAGTTAAGTTTGAAGAGGGGGGAAGAGAGAGAAACATGGACATGAAGAGGAGGATCCACCTGGAGCTGAGGAACCGGACCCCGGCAGCTGTAAGCAGACCCCCTTCGGGCGCCCTCTCCCCCCGATGACTTGCATGTAATGGTGGCCACCTGCGGGGCCCGGACCGCGGGTTTGCCGGCCCCGGCGCGGGGAAGAGCGCAGCTCGCGGGCTCGGACGGGGAAGGCGGGCGGGCGATGAGGGGGGAGCGAGCGCGCGGGGATTAACTCTTTGGCGCCCGCGGTTGCCCGCGGCCGTACGGGGAAGGCAGTAGGGTAGGGGAAAGCAAACTTTGAGCTCCTCGCCCGCCGGGGTCCTTTCCCTGAGGAGCGCGTGTGCGTGTGGCCGGCAGCGAGGGAGGGAGGAGGGGATTGTGTAACGCTGGGAGCCATGTTTGCAGCCTCCCGGGATGCGCGGCCGGGCGGAGGTCGGGCCTGCCGAGGAGCCGCGCGGCCAGCCGGAGCCGGGCCCGCTGCGGGCCAGGTTGGGCTCCGCGCGCCCCAGGCCGGCGGGGGAAGGGGCTCGGGGTGGGGTGGGGGGCGGGGGAGGGTCTCCTCAGGCCAGGCCTAGCGGTTGGCCCCGGCCGGACTCGGGCAGGGGCCGAAGGGCGAGTAGGGGGTTCTTCGCCTCTAAGGGGGACGGGAAGCCCCCTCGGGCGCCAGGGGGCTAGAGCGGGCGCGGCTGGGCGCGCGCGGAGCGGGGGAGGGGCGAGGCCGGGCGGCGTAGGTGGCGCAACCGCCGCCCCTCCCCGGGCTAAGTTTGAAAAAAGGACGCGGTTCCCGCCATTTTTCAAGCCTAAAAATAAAACTTTCTCCCCCATTTCTCTCGCTCCGCTTTCGCCCCCGGCCTTCCCCAGTCCCGGCCTCCCAAAGCGGGCGTCGCTCGGCCGGGCCGGCCGTTGTGGCGTAGACGGCTTCTCCCTCCCCCCGCGCCGCGGCGGCGGAGTCCGGGGGCCCCTGCCCGGGAGGCTGGCCCCTCGGTGTGGGCGGGCGGCGGCTCCTCGCGTCAGCCCGGGCGCGCCACAAGCCGACACAGCGCCATGTTGGCTAGCACTCGTCTCCCTCCGCCGCGTGAGCCAACATGCTGGCTCGGCCTGCCAGGCCCCGCTCGTCTGTCCCGGCGGTGGCTGTGGGCCGCCGCTCGCCAGGCCGAGCTTGCGGCTTGTTTGGCGCCCGCCTCGCCAGGGCTCGGCTCGTTCTGGCGGGAGCTGCGCGCTCCGGCGGCCGCCGACTCATCTCTTGGGCGCACTGCCGTCCCCTCCCCCCTTCTTAAAAGGGCAACGCCAGGCGGCCGCCTCCGCCCGAGTCGGGCGTCTAGTGGAGTGGGGTACTGACGGGTTTGGGCTGGGCTCTCGGGCCGGGAGGCCTCTGCCTCCGCACGTGCTACAGGCTGTCGACCGAGGCCAGCACTCGCCTGCCGCGGCGGGTGGGCCTTTTAAGAACCGTCTTTCTTTTCCCCTAGTCCTCCTCGCGAACTAGAGCAGCTTCCTGCGGCCCTCGCCGGGGGGCCGCACCTCTGCCAAACCCCCTTTTCGGGTGAGTGGCGTCCTCTGTCCCCGGGGCAGCCCATGAGGAGTCCTTCCATCTCCGCCCGGGCTGGCGATGGGCTCGCTTCGTGCAACCAGAGAGTTGTGGGTAACAAGTTGCCCACTTGTGGAAATTTGTCAACCCGGCCTTCCCTTGTGCGCACGAGGTTTTGAATCCCTGAGGTCCCCACAAATGAAGTGCGGGGTTGTGGCACCTCGTGGCCTCCCCACTCGTCCCTGGAGGACCTCGAGGGGTGAGCGTCTCGATTCCGTCCTCCCGAGTTTTAAGGTTGAGGTTTAACCGCGGTCGTCCCTTCCGTCCATCAGTCAGACATTTTGTTTCGGCCACGTGCTAGTATCCTGAACTGTTAAGCTTCTTCACACCGTAAACTTGCAGAGTTGTGATCTCATTTTGAGGCGTTGTTAATTTAAGACGTTTGAATTATTACTGCGTAGTTCCAAGTCAGTATAATATGGAGGTATTTGATTTAGCCAAATTTTCCAAAAGAAAATACACAAGAATCTTCACAGTGCCTTAGAATGTAACATTTGAATTCTTCGAATGTGCATAAAGCACTATTAAAATACTCAGCTAAGAGCACCGTTGTTCCTTCTGGGAAACACAACTGGGCTGGTTGTATATGGATAGTCGTGTGGCTATTTAACTTAAAAGGTTAGTCTGTCAGTTGCACTGTTCACATATCAGGTACTCAAGCCACAAGTGACTATTGGCTACTTTATTGGACTTCACTCTCCTACTGTAACCCACGGGTTTTATTAAATAAATACTTATGTGCCAACAGTATGGCAGGGCCAGAAAAAGCAGTGTGAATGAGGCAGAGAGCAGCCCCTTCCCTCCTGAAGCCTCAGAACCGGGTGGGGCCTGTTGCATTGTGCAAGTTAGGGGCCTTGGGAGAGTGCCTTGGGAGCCAACCAGGATTATGGGGTAAGAATGGCTCCCCTAGGGACTTAAGGGATACTGAGTAAGGCTTAGGTTTTTAAATTTTTTAAATTTAAAAATGTCTTGCACAAAAGCATCATCTTTAAGGTAAGTGAGAAGTTACAGAATGATTCTAAGTCAGCTAGTCACGGGGCTCCATGTGTTGGGGAGCCAGCTGTTAGATTAGGCTTGACCTCTGGGATCCTGTAGACTCTTTTCATCTGGGAAAAGAGGAAGAATCCTGTCTCTTGTAAACCTATTGGTATAAGACAAGAGGCTTTTAAATGCACAACAGTATATTCCTTGGTTGACCTTGATGTCATCGAGTGAGATGAAAGACTGAGGAGGGTAAGTGGAGTTTGATCTTCAGTGTTTTTGTTTGAAGATCAGATGAGCTTTTTTTTTCTGTGAGTACGGCTTGTTTTTATTTTTATTAATTTTTCATTTTAATTGGAGGCTAATTACTTTACAATATTGTATTAGTTTTGCCATACATCAACATGAATCCTGTTTTTATTTTTTTATTTGGAAGTTTGAAGAAGGCCCTGGTAACAAACACTTTATCTTCTTGTGTTCTTTAAGATAAAGTGTTACCACTTTACCGTAAGACAGACCAAGAGAATAGGTTCCATTTCACCTGTTACTAACAGGTGTGCTATTTACCTAAGGGAGCGACTCAAGAAGTACATAATTGAGTTTTTTCTGAGTCCAATACACCTCTTTATATCAGAAGTTTGTTCTCATAGTGGAAAAATGGCTTAAAATGGCATTATAAAGTTATCTTCAAAAAGAATAGTGATCACTATTTTAAAATACAGGCAAAGGGTAAGAATTATTTTATACAAAATATTGGTGTTGTCAGTTGTTTCATTGAGAGCAAATTGTATAGCACTAGAACATGCCAGGTACACCACAGAAATTGATGGTACTGTCAGATGTGGAAAGAGACACGTGCGGTAATGAGATACTGATACAGTCTGGATCTGGATCTGGAATTTAGATATATACCAGAATAGGAGGAAAAAATGTCTTTATGTGAGGCTGTCATTTTCCTATTATGCCAGACATGCCACTGTTACGAGCACCTCAATGAATCTAGGGACATCTGTCCTTGATGTTCCAGTCTGTTCAAAGTTAGAAAGTCTGTGCAGCTGGTGGGAACACGGGTGGCCTGTATGCTAAACTGAGACATTTTATATTCCACAAATAAGCATACTTTTTCCTTAGTCCCAAGATACTGACAAAAAATTTTTTTAAAATACATAATGTGAGGGGACTTCCCTGATGGTCCAGTGGTTAATACTCCATGCTTCCAATGCACGAGCATGGGTTTGAACCCTGGTCAGGGAACTAAGATCCTGCATGCCACATGGCAGTGGCCTTTTAAAGAAGAAAAAAAAAAGTCTATAACGCAGGAAAAACCTTTCCCCCAACTTTTGGCATTTATTGTGTCATGATTTTAAACTCAAGGGCTTATTCAGATTTGCTGCATGGCAGCCAATTGGGTTCTTTTTCTTGTATTATATAGGATATATATTTCTTGTATTCTTTAGTTTACAGCTTCATTGAATGAAAAATTAGATACAGATAAGCTAAAAAAAATAGATATAGATTTAAAAAACTTAAAAAAAAACAAAAAAAAAACAGAAATCTCACAAACACCCATTCTACCACCAAGATATTCTGGTATAGTCCACAGGAAAAGTTTTTTCCGAACTTGGATCTTGCGAAATGAATATAACACCTTGTTAAAGTATAGTAAACATCTGTCTTGCATTGTTAATGTCTACATAGATCATAATTTAACCATCCTCATTAGGTGGTTAGAAAGTTTTTTGCTGTTTTAATTAGTATTGTAACAAACATTTTGTAATGTGAATCTCTGCCAAATTGCTTTTTAGAATGGTTCTCTTTTTTACCTCCCCACCAGTAGGATGAGTGTTTCTTTCCTTCATACAGGCAGTTTTGCCACTCAAACACATTTCAGTACTACTAATGTTCTATTGTCATTTAGCATTCTTTTAAAATAGTAGCAGGGTGGAAGGTCTGAAGGTTGGTTAACTCAGAAAGATGGAAATTGTCAAGGATGGCAAGAGTTACTTTTCATGTGTTTGGATTATTTCACTCACTATAATAACCATTTATTTTCTAACTAAAATAATTGATAACTTAATGATCTTTAATTCTCCATATTGTCTTTTCCCCCTCTTATAACTGTTGTAACTGATAATTGGGGAAGGTCACTCCAAGAGTAGCTAGGTAGCTTGTTCAGTGAAGAACCAGCCTGCAGTGCAGGAGATGCGGGTTTGATCCCTTGGTCAGGAAGATCCCCTGGAGAAGGAATCGGCAACCCATTCCAGTATTCTTGCTTGGGAAATCCCATGGACAGAGGAGCCTGGTGGGTTACAGTCCATGGGCTCCCAAGAGTCAGACACAACTTATCGACTAAACCACCACCAGCCAGGGAAATGGGAAATGAGACCAAGTGGACAGGATGAAAGGAAAATTCCTTGATCTCCTCTGTGGCTCCTAGCCCCAATCTCTGTAATTTGGCTACCATGTATTTCAATTTTCATGGGAAAACTAGAGTATCAGCTTTGCTGATAGCTGTGGAAAACTAAAAAGTTGCGTAGGAAATAGTTTGGATTTTTGTTTTTAGTTCTTAAGTGTTTACCTTAAATTCGTGTTTGAGGAAAAAGAACTAATTTAGTTGGAAAATAAGGGATGAGGAAGAGTGAACTTGGCCCCCAAAGTTGTCATGTATCTTCAAGCAGAAGACCAAGTAACTGTGCCTTGGATCAAATAGTGGTAAGTGGTACACACAGATGTACAATTGCCTACCAACATTCCCTCCTGGGAGGGTTTGGGACATAAGGAGGAAAACTAGGGCTGTTTTCCCTTGATTCGAACCTCCCATTTATTCTCGGTCTATATCAGGAGGCAGTGACGACATACGTCCCCCATCCCGTACACCCTCTCTTGTAAGGTATTCTGGATCCTGTCACACTCAGGAAGGCCTTCAGGGAGAGGGAAGGCCCAGTTAATCTCATATGCTGCTGACATAATGCCTGAGAACAGACACCTTTCCCTCAAAGTCCTGTTTAGAACTTTAGGCTGGCTAGAAGGGTGCTTATGGCAGGCTTTCCAGGCCTGTCATCCTTGGGCACAGCCCTAAGTGAACCCTTCTTTGGTCTCTGCTTTCTGCAGTAATTTCCACTCTGCTGTGTGCTTTTTTGTGGCTCATCTTCTTGCTGTGACTCTGTACTTTGTTCTGGGGTTAACACATTTCTTTACTACATCCTTAGCCTTGCTGGAAAAGTTCAGGGACATGACTTCACTGCTGAGCCATACAGCCCTTCCCTGTACTCACCCCAATAAATTGTTTCCTCCTACTCATGGAGAAAATTAAAGGTCTCAGGTATGTATTCCCTGACTTCTTCTCACTCCCCACTTGTAAACTTACCAGCTCCTTTTCTTATCCTATCTCTTCTCCCTCCTCGAGAGAGTAGAATGACATCTCATTTTTAATACGTATCTTTTATGATTTGTTGTAAACAAATGAGTTTGTTTACTGATTACCTTTTTATGACTTGTCTGCTTTTTTGTCATTATTTATTTTGGGGTATTTGGTTTTTTCCCTCAGGGTAAAACCAATATGCTCAAGAAAAAGGTAACTATATGCATATACCTAGAATTTCCATATATCAAGAAAGGTAACAGAAAAAGCTTGAGAGAGGTTGATTGTCATTTTAAGATAAAGAACTTGTAACTCAAAAGATTCTGATGTTTGTTTTTTCACCTAGCAATAGATTGTGAGGAGATAATCCTTATTACAAAAGAAATTTCACATAAAAAGATAGCATGACATTATTTATAATAGGGAAAGTTGGGTAACATGTTCATTAGGGAGTATTGTAATTTATGTTACATCATACCTTTTAATTTCTTTAGACATTAAAAAGTATAGTTGTTAATTAAGTAATACTGTTCCATGTTACTGTATTTAAAATATACAAAGACTGAAAAAAAAACCCAAAATATTAAGTGACAAACAGCAACATTCTTTGCATGTGATTATGCCTATCATCAGAAAGTAGTTTCTTTCTATATCCAGGTTTCCTGTTTTCATCCTTTCCTCAGTCCTCTACAATCCTGACACAAGTTCCTATGCCAGTTTTTCCGTGTTTGACTGTTGTAAATGCTCTTTCTCACATTGGAATATCCAGTTTAGTTGCTCAGTTGTGTCCGACTCTTTGCAATTCCATGAACCGCAGCACGCCAGGCATCCCTGTCCATCACCAACTCCGAGAATATAATGGTAACTAAAATAGGCATGACCCTGCCATTGTGATGCTTGATGAAATTTAAAATCTAGCACTGACTGTTTTTAACCTTAATTTTTTTTAATAGATCAATAATCTCATTGTAAAAGTGTTAGATAAGATTATGGAAGAGTTCCCAGGACAGTCACTTTTACTCCCTGAGAAGAATATAAGAAAGTGAATGTGTGACAGGTTACATAAATGAAAATATTTTATGTATTCATCCCCCAGTGTCTCCTGGAGATGTCTCTCCTTGATGGACAAATTATCTAATTTTTTTAATCCTCCCCCTTGCCCCAGTAGCTTCTTATGCCTTATTTTATAAGCCTTTCTACGTGTTTGAAAGTAATGCTTCACATTTGGGTACTACTACTACTCATTCTTCTCAAGTTTCCTTTGCAGGATCCCCAGGATTCCATCCTTGGTTCTCTTCGTAGGAATTCCATCCTTCCACTATTCTCTGCTCTGGTGACTTCCAAATACAGAACTTAAACCTTGAACTCCAAATTATCCTGTCCAACTCCTTGGGGATACTTTGACCTGGACTTTTCATGAGAACCTTAAACTTGGTATTCATTACATACCTGCTCCCCTTCCCGCGCCCAAAGCTGTTCCTTCCTATTTCCATCCAGTTGCATAGTTCCCATTTCTTTAAACCAGAACCTTAATTCCTCTCCATCTTCTTTCAGACCCAACAGTTTGGTTTGCAGATTTGGACCACTTTAACATCTTTTTTTCCCTACCAGTTTCTTTTTCTTGATTCCTATTCTGCTGTTTGCTTCAGCAGACTTGTTCTCTTTGACTCTAATTAAAGCGGAATTTTACCAGTTGAGAAAAATGTCCAAGAGGTGATTTCACCCATGAGCTGGGAGACAAAATGGCCATCTAAATTTCTCCTTATTTGGCTTTTGGCATATTGGTGTCATTCTGTATAACATTTTTGGATTCTCTGTCAGATATAGTCATAGAAAACCCCCAAATCAAATGGAAATATTTAGTTATATTGCAGTATACTGCTTAGGTTGGTGGGTAGTTACAGTTGACTTTTTTTTTAACGATTTCTTGGTTTTCCTTTTTTTAATGCAAAAGAGAGACATGTTTGTAGAAGATTTAGTACAGACAGGAATAAAGTAAACCACAAAGGTCCTTGTCATTCTACACCTTTTCCCAGAGGTATTTTCTCAGCTTTCACTGTGGCTAAAGCACTACTTTCTACAACAGTTCTACTTCACCTTGAGGACACTGAGGCATGGATAGGTTAAGTGACTTGCCTAAGGTCACAGAGGTTGTAAATGGCAGGGCTAGAAATTGACCCTAAGCATCTGTCTCTGGTGCCCAGCTCTCCTCAGTTTACCTTAAGTTTTCAGATAGGCTAATTTTTATCAGAAGACGGAAGACTGTCCATAAAGAGAAAAGTGGAAGGAAGGGAAGAAAGAAACAAAAAGATGTAATGGCCCTGTGTGCATCCTGAGAGCAAGGCTTCTAAAGAGGAAGTAGAGTAGTAGCGAGTGAGAAGTGGTGGTGGTGTGGGTATCCCTGACTCTCTTAAATCTGTTTCCTTCTCTGTAATTGGGGGGAGGGGGGGTATGGTGGTAAAAAGAATAATGAGTTAATTCTCCATAAATGTTAGCAATTACTAGAGTGGTATCTTTGGATTTTATATGGGAGGATAAAGATACTAACTCCTATTTTCATTTTAGAGCTATCAGCATCTCATACATGTTTGATTACTCATTAATGCCATTAAATGTGTTAGATTTACTGCAAGAATGCCTTTGGCAGTTAAAACTTATTTGCATCCGTGTAAATTTATCAAAACGTGTTTAAAACTGGGAAGTGTCAGAGTCAACCACAGGGCAAGAACGGCAATAGAGATTAGCATGGTAGATATTTACACAGTAGGCTTTATTAAATAATCAGTATTCAGAATTTTCACACGTGATACTCTTGGATGGGTTTGAATTCTGAATTTCAGGACCTCTAAAGGAGGAGATTTTGTGGCCTGAAAAAGGAATCTAATAGCTAACTGTTCTCTTCCTAGAAATAGCTTTTTTACATATAAAACAAAATGATCTTGGTTTTGAATTTAAGAGCTCTTGCATCTTGGTCTTTTCCAAGTGTCAGGATAATCTTAGTAAGGATTAATGAGACCAGAGGTAGAAGTGTGTTAGTCCAGAAACCTGTAGCCACAATCTCTTAGTGACCTTGCTGGAAAAGTGAAGTTTTCTTCTTCTTGTTTCAGTCTCCTGGGCCTTGTGGCCTAGAGTTTATGGGTGGGATGGGCCGAGAAGAGGGGTGGGTATCTTCTCCTGCACTTGTAGTTAAAGCGCCTCTTGGAACAGACTTGGGAAAAGGACTAAAGGATAGGGGGTATTGTTTCTTCACTTAACATCTTAAGAGCTATAGTTTCTGTCTGGAAAGTAGAGTTAAAATCTTTATTTGTAACCATGGTGTGACATTTCACCCTTGATATCTATTAGAATATTGTTATTAAAGGCTTAATCATTTTTTTCATTTATTTATAACTATGATCTGGGTCTAAGTAGAGGCTGCCCCTATATGTGAGTGATTTGTTGGGTATTTATGGTTGGAGGTTTTGCATTGTTCTTTGTTTTCTGTATGTTTTTGAAAGCTTTTCTTCCCTGCTTTGTCACCTACAGGTTCGAGAACTTGTCCTGGACAACTGCAAATCAAATGATGGGAAAATTGAGGGCTTAACAGCTGAATTTGTGAACTTAGAGTTCCTCAGTTTAATAAATGTAGGCTTGATTTCAGTTTCAAATCTTCCCAAACTACCTAAATTGAAAAAGGTAAGTGCTTTTTCTTTTAACAATAGAAGAGAACCATTCTGGGGAAGGGAAAAATAAACAATTCTATCTGTAAGGAAGCATTTAGTGTAGCAGAGAGCACATGGCCTTTGTAACTGGGCAGATATGGAACTCAGTGTTCCATCCAGCTCTGTCATTTCCCAGATGGGTGAATCTTTCTCAGGTTATGTAATCTCTCTAAGACTCAGTTTCCTCACCTGTAAACTGGTGATACCACCTGATCTTGCGAAATTGCTATAATGTTTGGAAATAATACATGTTGGATGCTCAATAAATAGTTATGATGAATAATTTAGTACTCAGTAATTGTTATGGATTTGTTGCTGTAATGTAACTACATTTTGTTCTTAGTATGCTCTGGTTTAGGAATCATGGGTTCCTCCTGCTTTTCATGTTTAATGTTGATTAAGGGAGGATTTAAGTATAGACCTTTCAGATTTGTAGCCTATGATATTTCAAATCCATTATGTAATTCTTAATGACTAGGGAGTTTAAAATGTGTTGTGACTGACTGAGAATTCACTTAAACAAAACTGCTGTATTTCCCTTGGCTAGTTAATGGTCCATTGTTAGGGCTTTATTGGTCTAATTATAAACCAATCGCTATCCTCTCTAACACTGTCCACCCCCACCCCCCCACAAACAGACACACACACCCATCCCTGCCACGCACCAAGAAAAAAAAAATTCTCAAGAAAAACGTTTTTTGTGTCTGGGCGCGTTAACCTGTCACAAAGCCTCTGCCAGAACTGAAAGAAACTTAAGATCTTCTAGCCTTGTTTATAGGCACAGACCCAGCAGTAGACCCAGACAGGTACAGTAATTTGCCTAAAGCCACCCACAGAAGTGGTTTAGTACTAGAGCCAAAACTAGAACCATAGCTCTTATTTGCTAACCCACTGCCTTTTCCATTACATATAAAAATGTGTGTGGTCTTGGCAGTGTTGCACAATTCTCCACTGTTTACCTAATCTCTTTATTAGGGAGTTTAAGTTGAAGCTTCATCTAAGAAAGATACACATAGAAAACTGAAATGCAATTTAGGCAACAAATAGGTAGGCTGTTCCTATATGCTTGCTTGAATCTTGAGAGGGACTTGTTTTTTGGTTAAATACATGAATTAAAATCCAGAAGTGCTGTGTGTTTTAAATGCTCAGGCAATGCTCATGAGTTTCAGGGCAACTCTGCTATTAAAAAGAATTCTGTTATATTTAAATTTGTAAATTTCTTTTCTTTTTTTCTGTTAGGTATCTGCTTTAGAGGTTCAAGTGTAATCCATTTTTGCTTATGTAGGTTATCATGACATTGGAAACTCTGTAACTGATGGCATTTTAGCCTGTATCTACATAAACCTGATACTGGCAGGTCCCTACTGTGTGTTTTGTGTTCCCTTCTGCTTTCCTAGCACCCTGGTACATTTTCCTGAATTACTGTTGTCTCTGTACTGTCATACTTATTCAGAAAGTCACAAGAAGCAGGTTCTGAAAGAAATGTCACGCGTTTCCTAAATTACACATTGATTTCATTTCAAAATAAATATGCCACTGAATGTTTTGGCAGATTGCCTTGTTATCTCTCCTCCCTAAGATACTCATGTTAAAAGGTTGTGAATATTATATATGTCGATATTGTAACCAACCAAGAGAAATTTTAGATATTTTACTGGACTGCCCATCAGAAGGGGGAAAAAATGTATTGAAATGTTGTATTTTTCTCTTCTGAAATGCTTAAAAACACCTAAACAGGCTTCTTGTCTTTTAAACTCTTTCTTTTGGTGAATATTTAAATTTTTAAGAGTTCTGCTCTGCATCGTATACTTCATTTCATTGCATGTCAGTCTAGATTACATAAATTTTCATTCTGTTCTAGGTGCCTAGCATAGGGAGGAGCACTGAAGCTAGGCTCCCTGTGCAAATCATAGGCTCACCACTGTAACAGCTGTTTGATCTTGGGCATGTTGCATAGTCTATTCTTGGTTCATTTTCCTCATCTGTAAATGGGGGTAATAATTCTACTTACCCATAGGGTGATTGTGAGATCAAATGAGTTCATGGATTTCTAGTTCTTCGAGCAATGCCGTAAGTACTTGGGTACTTAACACTTAAGTACTATGTCAGGATTAGATACAGTTACCATTGTGGTTGCTGGCAGTTAAAGTAGAATTGAAACCAGCTGTCTGGCCTCAGTTCTCTCATCTTCGAAATAAAGAGTTTGAATTAGATGCTCTCAACGGGTCTTTACTTTTCCAGGCTCCAGTTCCTTTCACTGTAATATTCCTTGGTGAAGGCTTATTCCTTCATTGGCATACCACTTACCACTCAACTTGACCTGCAGCAAAGAAATTAGAATTCTTATAAAGGCTAGTGATAGATTCGTGTAAGAAGTGTCCTCTGGGGAACTGGTTTCCCCAGCCCTGAAGCTATTGCCCCATTCCCTTTCTTGAAGTCATGGAACTTCTTTAAGGGCTTGTACCATTCCTGTAGCCTTCAGGGCAGCATTCCCTGGTGGCTTCCAGATGTAGAACCCCATGGCAAGTCAGCACTGTGCAGAAACAGATTAGGTTTCAAGTGGGCATCACGAGTTTTGCTTGACACACAGAATAGCTGCT